>NW_028317968.1:8782500-9110000 GCF_062004578.1 Staurois parvus | reverse complement strand
ATGTATCTGCAGCTTGCATTGCAAATTACATTTTGGATGTACTAGGAATTATACAATACCCTGCCCTAGGAGTTCCAATATCTGTAATCTGGTTTGGGATTTTTTAAAAATGTGCAAGTCGTAGATGACAACAGTTACATTCATTGTTTATTGGTCAGACAAACCCATTGCAAGGTCATTGCCTGTACTTGTCTAGCATAAATTTCATTTTTTTAGCACTTCTAAGTTGGGGCAGTTGACTCTACTGTCATTTGGGAGTTTGTTAGAATCTTCTATTTAAACCTTCCTACAATACCTCATCAGACATATAGCAATGTTGAAAAGACGTTCTAGTAGAGAGTATGTTCATGGTTCTAACAGCAACTTTATCCATAGTGGTGCTGGGTGTGTAACGTTGACAAAGTTGGAAAGTCAGTATTACCTTACAACCTTCGCCTGGCTCCTGGGGGCACATCATCAAAGTTTTATGAGAAAATATATGTATGCGAAGATCTATTTAGACATACTGTAAGATATTACATTTTTTAAAGATTTCTATTAAAAAAAGTCTATAAGAAGAATATGACTGCCTATTTATAGTGTGACCTTGCTGACTTCTAATATGCATATATTTTATGTGTGCTCTAAAGTTGAACTTGTGAACCTAACAGCACATAATTTAACCTTGTCTGTAATTTGTGTGCCATTTATTGTACAAGGTCTAGCCCTTTCACACTGAATAGCTTTGTCTGCTAAAGGGTCAAAACTGGCCTCTTACGAGGGAAATGGCTATTATCAAGACAATTCCCTATATTGAGCACATGGTACATTTATTACAGCTCTCTGTGTCATCTCATTACAGCAGTGCCATCATTCACAATGCCAAGGTATAACATAAAAGTAATTTTATGCTTTGATTTTCCTGGATCATGCAGAATATGTGAACTGAATTAAAATTAGTAATATGTTCAGATACAAACCCATTTTGAAGAGAATGAATGTCAAAAAAGTGGAAAAGATTACATAGAAATCTAAGATGCTTTTAAACAAGATTAAGATAAGGACCATTAGGGTTCATGTCGCCGACCTGTCTGCATTAAGATATATCTTGCTTGGCGCCTGCAGAACAGATGATTCATTCAATATGTGTCATATTAAAGTCGAACTGGCTGCTATGGAGGGAAATGCTAATGCTTATTTGTTTAAGAGATGCTCCTTCCTGCTGTCTCACTGACCTTTGTTTGCTGACTCGCTGTAGTGTTACAATTTTTCAGCATCAGTTACATTGATGTCCTGAAATAAGCAATTATTTAATAGAATTATTTTAGTAGTATTGTTTGTAGCACACAGAATATTGCTAGTGTGTTTATTCCTTGCCTGTCCAGTAATTCTACAATTCAACAACTTTTTATATGCAATATATTCTTATATTCCATTTTAAAATAATTTATATTTGATTTTTTCTATTTAGACCACCTGGAAAAAATGTTGCATTTTTGCTGTGCATTTAATTCGTAATGATTTTCATAGTTTTGAAATAAAGGTCTAAAGGGTATCTATGACTTTAAAGAACAAGCCCTAGCTTACACCCTTATTCTCATTTCTTATTATCATTTGAGACTATTGGCAGTTTTGCAGCCCTTCCAAAATGCTATTGTTGACTTTGTGCAATGTTCTGGTAGCTCTGCCATGTATCGCACATGTGTCATTTAGTCATATAGTATAATGGAAGCCTACAGTGCAACCAAGCTAGTGCATGCATAATGTACAGCACAGTTGAAGAGAACCCTTCTCGTGGTAAACACTGCAGGGCCATAGGCTAGCTTCAGCAGGGCCCTTGATTCCCCATTATTTCTGGTCTGTAATGAGAGCTAAACTGCTTATTTAAAGCTACTGAGCGTTTTGCCTTGGTAAAAGTAAAAATAAAAATCCATCGTGTGTCAAGATTACTTTGCTGAGCTGTCCAGAACCATTCCCCATAAAACAGTGGTCTCCACTGGATGTGACCGTCTGCTAGCATCTATCCAGCCCTTGAGGCACTATGCCTTCCACTGACACCAGCAATGAGACACTATTCCTTCCACTGATACCACTGATGGGGCACTGTTCCTCCCACTAATATCAATGATGGGGCACCATTCGTCACACTAACACCAACAATAGGGCACTATTTCTTCCACTGATACCAAGGATGGGGTACGCCCAGTAATACCAATGATGGGCCACTGTGCCTATTCCTACTGACCACCTGCGCTATATAACTGACTATCAACATAAAAGCAATGATTACTCTCATTGATACTGGGCCTTGGACATTTTCTACCTCCACTGGCCACAATATGGCACCATTGGCTGAAAGACAATAAACTAGCCCTTTGTTTGAAAAGTTTGGAGACCCCTGCCCTATAATGCTATCAATTTCTTTCTAGTAGAGAATAGGCAAACAGTCCTCCTTTGCTATCTGTGTTGGATAACAAAGTAAAGCCATCCTGGTGCTGGGTCAAAAAAAAGATATTGAAAAGGTCTCTTTGCAAAAAATAAAATAAAGTTAATTTTTGCCTGTCACACCACCTATGTTATAGATCTGTGTTTTGTTTGAGAGCTTTGATGTTCCCCTGTGCTCTGATGTTCCATCTGTCAACCCCTGTGCATCTATTGTTTCCTATAGTGATGTAAGCTGGTGGGTAGAACCACATAACCACCAGAAATTTGTTGGAGAATGAATGTTCTTCAGCTTTTGTAGCTCTTTAAAACAACAGTGAAAGAAAAATGTGATAGAATCAGCATCTGGGTCACAAACCAAGATCAGGGATCACAAGACAGCAAGATCTGTCTTGCCCCCCTAATCTTGTCCCTGCTGTCTTGGTTTGTGACTCTGATGCTGATTCTATCACATTTCTCTTTCACTGAGAACTGTACTTAGCCTTGAGTTTCTGGACATTGGTCTCCACTCTCTACAGAAAAGGAGAGAGTTGGTATTGACACTTTTGGAGGAACAACCGGTTACCATTAGCAACACTGGATACTGGGATAGTCCCAAAAGCGGAAACGACCATCCTAGAGATAGGTGGTCACGGGATGACAGTGAGTGTCAGTCCATGTGGGGCATCAGTCTGAGCACAGTGGATCACCTGTTAATGTACACGGAGTTCACAATCAATTTTGTTATAAAATTTTGTAAATAAGTGATTTTTTTTCCTTCACTGATGTGCGCTAATGAGGCTGCAGTGATGGGCACTGATAGGCTGCACTGATAGGCACTGATAGGTGGCACTGATGACCATTGACAGGCATCACTGATGGGCACTGAAAGGCAGCATTCATATATGGCACTGATAGGCAGCACTGACTGGCACTGTTAGGTGGCACTGACTGGCACTGTTGGGCGGCACTCATAGGCAGCACTGACGGGCACTGATAGGCGGCACTTATGCACACTGATAGGCGGCACTGATTGTCAGCACTGATAGGTAGCACTGACTGGCATTGATAGGTGGCACTGGAAGGCAGCTCAGAAGGGCACTGATATGCGACATTGATGTGCACTGGTAGGCACTGATATGTGGCATTGATGGACACTGACAGGTGGCACTGCTGGGGCTACACTGATCATCAGTGTCCTGATGATCAGTGTAAATGTCCCCTCTCAGTAAAGCCGATTACTGGCTCTCCTCTCCTCTCGAGCTGTCAGCTGTCCCTATTTACATGTGATCAGCTGTGATTGGACACAGCTGATCACATGACCGAGCCGACATCTTCGGCTCTTTCTGTTGATCGGTATGCTGCGCACTCCCGGATGTCATATGACGTCCTCCCAGAACAAGAGAACCGCCTTGCACCCGTCAGTACCTCGTATGGCGGGAGGAAGGCGGTTAAAATGTATAACAGAACTAGACAAGGATGCCCACTTTCTCCTTTATTATTTGTTTTGTCCTTGGAATCTGTCCTGGTAAGAGTAAGAAAGTGTGTAGACATAGCAGGAATAAAGATGGGGAAGTGGAGCACAGGGTGGCAGTATATGCAGACGACATGTTATTCTATATTGTAAATCCTAGAATAACGTTGCCTAATTTAATGAGACTATTAAAACAGTACAGTGAGTTATCAAATTTGAAAATAAACCCTAAGAGATCTTAAATATCAATATACCAAAAGTTGAGAAGCTGAGTCTACAAAAAGACTTTCCATTTATTTGAAGAAAAAATGAAATAGGCTACTTGGGAATAAAACTAACTCCTTCAATAAAAGCCCTGTACCAGGCAAATTATATCCCGCTATTAAACAAAATAAAAGAGGAGCTGAGGAGACTGTCATCAGGTGGAGCTTCCTGGATAGGACGTATAAATCTGGTAAAGATGGTGATAGTACCAAAAATCCTGTATACGTTTCACATGTTTCCAGTACACCTACCAGGATATTTTTTTGGGATAATAAAGAAGATGATACTTAAGTTTATCTGGGCAACCAAGAAACCGAGAATTAGGTATAAGGTATTGTGTAGGGCAAAAGGGAATGGGGGTTTGGCAATGCCTAATGTTAAGAAATATTATCAAGCGATGATATTATGATGAATAATAGACTGGATATTTAACTCACAAGGGAAAGGTTGGGTGAATATGGAAGGGATTCTGAGTAAGGCACAGTTAAGGAAAATGATTTGGGTACCACATAAATTCTGCACATTAGATGTGAATATTAGTCCACTGACAAAGAAAGTTTTAAGTGTTTGGAATAGAAGGTATAAGCAAAAGGGATGGAAATATAATTCAGTTATGATTCCGTTGGCGGGAACAGAGTATTTCCCCCCTAGGGAAGGATAATATTTCTGGGAAATGGATTAAAGATAAGAATGCACGTTTAAAGGATATACTGAATAAGGGGAAATTGCACACTTTTTCAGACTTAAAAAAAAGATTTATTTTTCACATTAGACGAGTCGCGGTATGTCCAATTAGGTAATTTTGTCTCAACACTCCCACAACCACTGAGGACATCGGAGGATCTGTATCCATTTGAAAAACTGTTGAATGTAACTATAGTTCTTAAACAAGGCACCTGCAGGATTTATAAGATTCTTATGGATATGGAGGGTACCAATCCACCCCAGTTCTTGGAAAAATGGGAACAGGAGCTTGGAACAAAATTGAACGAGCAACAAAAGAATAAAATATTCAAATTAACACATGAGGTCGGGGTTGACTCTCCAGTAGGTATTAGGGTGATCCCTAAATCTTGGCTGTATGGTAGCATCAGACATACAAAGATATTCCCTTTGGCAGAATGGAGATGTCTATGAAACTGGGAAAGGACCGAACCCCCCACAAAGGCCAAATCAATGTGGGAGAACTATTTTATAGGAAGCAGAGTGGCATGTGTAGGCCTGTTTGGTAGGGTGTTTCTATCACCACACATCTGTCAAATCGTATGACTCGGCCCACGTAGAGAGGTCATTATGAGAGGGGCCTTTTGGGGACAGCTCATTCATGTGCAGGTCAGGAACCAAGTTGAAATCGCCCATGATGATGATATTGTCAATTGCATATTCTGCCACCAGGGCTGTCACTCTATGTAACAGTTTAGGAGAAGCTGGTGGAGGCAAATATAAACCAACCAATGCCATTACTAAACACTATTTGTGCATGCAGAATAATATATCGTCTATTCTGGTGCAGAGCAAGATCCAGTAATTTAATGTACTAGGATTTCCATATTATAATACTCACCTCCCGAGCGAAATTGGACTAGGTGGAATAATAGTGATGTCCAACCCATGGTTTTTTAAAGCCAAGAGTTTTCCTGCCAAGGAGATGCGTCTCCTGTAGGATACATAATGTATGGGGAGAATATGTGTTCACATATTGGTACACCAGAGAACGCTTAGTGGTAGAATTTAGGCTCCTGGTACTCCACAAGACTATACTATAATTTGACATAGGGAACTAGGAAAAATCAATTGTGTGGGGACATCAGCCACCAGCAAACGGAAAAAAGGAATTGGACCTGAATAGGCTAGAAATACACTCAAAACATCACAAACAAGGCAGAGAGCATTGTACCCAAAAAACCTGATTACTATGAAATAATAAATTGAAACAGAACAGGTCCCATTGAAAACAATAAAATCCTCCCTCCACCCCTCTGTCCCTTTGAAGCTGAGGAAGGCTTCCATCCCAAACACAAAGGGCTCACATGCCACACACAGAGGAAAACTGCGCTGTAAAAACTAGAGAGTGAGGAGTCAATACAGGTATTCTGACAGAGAAAATTGGTGCAGATCTCCCAGGAAACAGGTCTCCCAGACACATTACTTAATTGTTTGCAGCTAAACACAAGCATCTTCTAACAGGGTGAAAGAGAGCTAGAGGCACAGAGGTGGTCTCATCGCAGAGTGGGTTGTAGGGGTGAGAAATCAGGTGCGCCAAAAAGGAGATGGTATCCAGCAGAGCTTCAGTGTTTCCAAAGAGACCCATAAGGCACACAAGACCAGGAGGAATAACAGCCCTAAGCACCTGGCAGGTAAATAAAATCTTAGCGTGGCAGAGTAAAACCAAAAGGCCCCTTGAAGCTCTCACAGCAGAGTAGTATAAACAGGATCGGTGGAGCAGCGTCCATCCCTTCACTTGTATTGGCTGACACTGGAATCGCTTGGACTCATGCTCCTCTCTTCTGAGTTGCCGGTGGGGTGTTCTTTTTCCTTTCATCCATAGCTTGGAGCGGCACCATAAGGTATATTTTTCACTATATAATATACTTGAGACCTTTTGCATGGAGCTTGGCTGTGACATGGTTGAAAGATTTCCTCAGGTTCTGCGGAAAGAGTAGGTCGGAACCACCAGGAGTTTAGTGTTCTCAAACACTGGGCATGCAGTGGGCTCTCTCAGCTGAATAGTATGGCAAAAAATTGGCTCTGGGCAGAAGCATTTTCAGAAGGGTTCCCTCGAAGGCCGTGGGGTCAAAGCCTTCTGCGCCCTCAGGTAGCATAGATTATTGTGGCAGTTGCAATTCTCCGTGTCCTCAACTCTGGTCTCCATGTCTCGTACCTTAATCTTCAAAGTACAGTATCTACAAAGGACACCCTGTGCTAGACTTCAGTGATGCGCTTGCATTAGCGAGTCAAAGTTAGATGAATCAGATAAGAGGGAGTCCGGGCCATCAGTCTGAGTCTCTATGTTACATATGATGGTGGCAGAAGCACCCTCCAAGGCCTCGGCACTCACGGGATCAGCTGAGCAGTGAGACGGGCCAGTTCTGCTCTTGGTCATTGCCCACAAGGTCAACACCTAGAGGAGAGTCGGTTTAGCCAGAAATCAAACACCCTGCATTGGAAAGAAAGCCAGGATCATGGCTGGAATCAGGAGCCTAACAGTCACACGTCCGCTGTTGGTACCATCTTTAACAAGTTTCCCTGGAAATTAACCTTTATTTGTCATTTTTACCTGTGTGTGTCGCCCTGTGTGTCTGCACCAAGGACAAACATGCCAGGGTATGTAAACTTTTGATTATGGACATTTGGGTGTATCGTTACGATTTAAAAAGGAGTCAAACAACTATGTGATAATAAATTGCTTTATATTATCACTATCCTTAAATAAAAGACAGGATTTTTTTGCATGATCAGTCATATTTTCAATATCAGTGCGAAAATTCCATGATTTCTGCCATGGTATGTGAACTTTTGAACAGAACTGTATTCACTAGCTGTAGCTGTCTGGTGACACTATGATGGGTACATTTGAAAACACCCAAATAAGTAAAAACATCTACAGTGCATCCAGAAAGTATTCACAGAGCTTAACTTTTACCACATTTTGTTATGTTACAGCCTTATTACAAAATGGATTAAGTTTATTTTTTTCCTCAACATTCTACAAACAATACCCCATAATGACAACGTGAAAGAAGTTTGTTTTGAAATCTTTGCAATTTATTAAAAATAAAAAACGAAAAAAACCACATGAACATAAGTATTTACAGCCTTTGCCATGACACTCAAAATTGAGCTCTGGTGCATCCTGTTCCCACTGATCATCCTTGAAAAGTTTCCCAACTTGATTGGAGTCCACCTGTGGGAAATTCACTTGATTGGACATGATTAGGAAAGGCATAAACCATTCTATATAAGGTCCCACAGTTAACAGTGCATGTGAGAGCACAAACCAAGCCATGAAGTCCAAGGAGTTGTCCGTAGACCTCCGAGACAGGATTGCATCAAGGCACAGATCTGGGGAAGGGAACAGAAAAATTTCTGCAGCATTGAAGGTCCCAATGAGCACAGTGGCCTCCATCATCCGGAAATGGAAGAAGTTTGGAACCACCAGGAAACTTCCTAGAGCGGGCCGCCGGGCCAAAATAAGGGAAGGAGAAGGGCCTTAGCCAGGGAGATAACCAAGCACCCAATGGTCACTCTGAAAGAGCTCCAGTGTTTCTCTGTGGAGAGAGGAGAACCTTCCAGAAGAACAACCATCTCTGAAGCACTCCACCAATCAGGCCTGTATGGTAGAGTAGCCAGACGGAAGCCACTCCTCAGTAAAAGGCAAATGGGCAGCCTGCCTGGAGTTTGCCAAAAGGCACCTGAGGAACTCTCAGACCATGAGAAACAAAACTCTCTGATCTGCTGAAACAAAGATTGAACTCTTTGGCCTGAATTGCAAGCATCATGTCTGGAGGAAACCAGGCACCGCTCACCACTTGGCCAATACCATCCCTACAGTGAAGCACGGTGGTGGCAGCTGTGGGGATGTTTTTCAGCGGCACGAACTGGGAGACTAGTCAGGATCGAAGGAAAGATGAATACAGCAATGTACAGAGACATCCTTGATGAAAACCTGTTCCAGGGCGCTCTGGACCTTAGACTGGGACAGTTCATCTTTCAACAGGACAACGACCCTAAGCACACAGCCCATATAACAAATGAGTGGCTACGGGCCAATTCTGTGAATGTCTTCGAGTGGCCCAGACTTGAACCCAATTGAACATCTCTGGAGAGATCTGAAAATGGCTGTGCACCGATGCTCCCCATCCAACCCGATGGAGCTTGAGAGGTACTGCAAAGAAGAAAGAGAGAAATTGCTCAAAAATAGGTGTGCTAATCTTGTAGCATCATACTCAAAACGTTTGAGGCTGTAATTGGTGCTAAAGGTGCTTCAACAAAGTATTGAGCAAAGGCTGTGAATACTTATGTGCGAGTGTTTTTGTTTTTTTTTATTTTTTTTTTGTTATTTTCAATAAAATGCAAAGATTTCAAAACAAACTTCTTTCACGTTGTCATTATGGGGTATTGTTTGTAGAATGTTGAGGAAAAAAATGAATTTAATCCATTTTGGAATAGGGCTGTAGCATAAACAAATGTGGCAAAAGTTAAGTGCCGTGAATACTTTCTGGATGCACTGTACTTCTACTTGTAGGAGCTGTAACGGACCTCAGACACCCACGACTGGGTATCCCCGTCAAGAAGCTGCTTCTCAGGCTCAGGAACACGAGACCAGTGAATCTGGCTATTGCTATCCCAAGATCCAGACAACACCAGATTTGAAGTAAGCCAGATGATTTATTTGAACACAGATACAAGATATATACATTCAGGGGAAAGTCCCCCCTCCCTGCAGGATGACACAGGGCGGGGCAATCTACATTTATTAACAAGAGAGACACAGGTATTCAAACTTCACTCCAGCAGACAGTTCCATTAGGAGAGAGGGCTGCCGGCAGACACCCCCCACTAAGCTAATACACATAAACACATACATCCCATAATAGTTTGCTCCCAAGAAAGACACACAATAGAACAATGGGACCACATGACATTAAACATTCAACAATCCCCACCACAATATTAGGACAGATCACCCTGTACAGATCACCCTGTAACCTTAACAGGCACAGGATGATTTACACATAAGAGGGATATGGGGAGCTGAGACAGGGGTCTCCCCACCTCTCCAAAGTGAGCTGAGTTCCATGGGCCAACCACCCAAAGTGACTCCCGTCACAGGAGCATAAGTGTTTTCTATGATACTGTCATATTGTAATCCATTATGCATTTGATAGTATGGGGCATGTTTGGTTGACTGTTCATGATGATGCTTATCTTGTATAGCTTTTGCATGATATATGTGCCTGCTACAATTTTAAATATCATACATGTAGCCTGTGACTGTAGTGTTTGTTTTTTAATGAAATTTGGTTAGTTACGTCTGACCAACACTTATAAAACTTTTTTTTATATTTGGTTACTTGAAAAATGCAATTGTCCACCAAGCACACTATGAAACTTAATTTCAGAGTATTAAGAATGAGGCATGGCATCCGTTAACAGTTTTATAAAGCTCTCTTTCAGCAGTTTATATATATACAATACTTTTTAACAGCTGTTCAAAGCTGCAGGCCATTGACATTTTCTCATACACACTCAACATAAATACTTTTCGAAGATTTTTTTTTTATATAAGGCATTACCTGTTGGCCCCTAATTATAAACTGTATTTTTTAACTTAACATTTTATACTGAACCATAAACTACATATACTGTGTACGTATTTGTTAATCTTTGAGAGGTGTTGGCTGTTTGTATCTGCCAGAAACTATTCTTTCCTATGACAATAGCTTCAATAAAATATTACTCTGCATGCTGTAATGTACATTTTTTTCATCTTGCACTACAAAGCATTCTTGAGCAGAAAACAAATGGAGTGTTTCATACATTGAGCATATGAATAGTACCAATAATGTTTATTCTGTGCATATTCCAATTCAGCTAGTTTCTCTTATAATGTAATTTGTATTCCATATTGAAGCACTGCCAGTTATGAGTAGTTGTGGTTATATAAAGTACAGAAATCAGTTAAGTGGCTTTAAAACCTTTTTCTATATTTATTTTTATGTTTGTTTTGCAATGGATTATTTTTTATTAGTATTAGGATTATTAGTATTGATATGTCTTGAGCTGTGTCATTCTCGGCCATGCAAGGAGAGAAGATTCTGTTTTCCTTCCTCTAAAAAACTTCGAATGGTTTTAACTAATAGCAGAACCAAATACATGTGCTATCTATCTTTTGAGTAAGTTTCTGTAAATGTCATTGGGCACTGACTCTCAAAATATAAATGTGTGAAAGAAATCATGGTGGTTTTGGCTGTAGACAACTCTTTCCTCTCCTACAAGCCAAATGGGGAAGGGGCTGTTAAGCTCCACCTACTATTGCACAATAGTCTGCCAATTCAGGTATTGCTATCAGTTGCAGCATTTATAAAAACACTGTTATAAAATAATATTGTAACCACATTAAGCAAATGCATTTCCTCTAAAAAGTGAAAACCTTTCTTTGCTTTCTATGCAGAAACACAGCACCTTTTTGTATTATGTGTTATTTCTTCTTCTTTATGTACTGTATATTGCGGTCCTGTGACATTGTAAAAACAATCAGAAATTTGATACAGTTGAAGTTGAAGAGATTATTAACTTCAAGCATCATAGCTTTCATAGTGCCACATCCAAAACATACAGAAAAAAAAACAAACTGACATGTCTTGTACGGTAAATGGGCTTTTCATCTACATCGCTATCTGCAACGCATTTATAAATGGCTAGTACCTTTTTTTTTTTTTTTTTTTTTTTTTAATTTATAAATACCTTAGCTAGGGCTGTGTATGCTGCACTTTCGGTCCGGCCACCTAGGCAATGTTGTCATAAGGCGGTTCCCTTGGACTCCTGGGATATTGGCATCATCTATCCCAGGAGTCCATGGGAATCAACTAATACTTAAATCTCATGTTATTTCAATACTGAAAATGATGCAATTGGGAGAGGTTGCCATAACAATAGGGTGGGAATTTCCACTGCCACCATTGCCATGGCAACCGGTCATGAAGAAACTGCGCCATGCAGTGTCATTACGAATTAGACTTGTACATATATTTCATAATTGAGCTATATTAATATGCAGAGACTGCATAGCTTACACAGGTAAGGCGGTGAACTCTGTGTTTCAAGGTATCCAGTCTTGGGGGTGGACACAGGGGACGTAGAAATGTCTAACCCCACGGGGAGACAAAAACAACACATATGGAAGGCAGAACAGTGTCCTATAATAAGGAATTACCAAAAAACATACCCATTATAAATATGTAACACCTATAGATATAGAAAAAACACTGTTCCAACTAATATGCTACAATCACTCACTTGTAGCAATATCTCCAGAATAACTTAAAATAGAAGTATGACTTTTTATTTTTTTCCCCCCATTATACTTACCTAGGTGGATGCAGGATCAGTCCCCTGTCTGCTCTAAGCGTGAGAATTCAGAGATCACATAAACGCTGATCGCTGAGTTCTCTCAGCAGAGTGTGGTGACTGTCAGTCACCGTTGTCTGCTCTGCCCCCCCCCCCCACCCCAGCTCTGGGCTGTAGAGGGGGAGGGCGTAGATAGCTCAAGCTCTCAGTGTCTTGCTGAGAGGCTGAGCCAGGTGCCGCTCCAGATTCTGGGGATCTTTCCCCAGCCTGAAAACGGGTCACAGAATTGCAGAACAAACTACATTCCTGTGATTCACAAAAGAGCTTAGTCTGTGCTTCTCCTTTAAGTAGCGAACATTGTGTAGTTAGGGATGTACAGTACAGACATCAGGAAAGCCCAATATCCATAATATGTAGGCAGTACCTACAAACATCCAAGAAAAAGACTATAATACCAATGAAATACCCATCCATATAATGTCATACTTAAACCAATCTTAAACCTACTTACATAAGATATTGATAAGCTATGTAGAAATCAATAGTCATCAAGTGGACAGAAGTCTCCAGCCTCCAGTTAACATTGCTTGAGTTAAATAGATTATATTATATTATATACTGTATATACTGAAGCAGTGTTAAATGGAGATTGGAGACTTCTGTCCACATCATGACTATTGACTACTACTCTCTGTCATTAAATGTGGTGCACTTTAAAAAATGTTAACTTCATTTTGAACCAATTGTTTTAAGATTTTCTGTGATGGGTGCAGTTGAAACAGGAAAATTAATTTACAATATTTCTTTTTGTATTGATGTCACTCCCATTTGTGTTTTGTGGTTTCTCCATGCATTTCTCTACTCAAACCTGAAAATGGTTTATATATGCTCATGCAGCATCTAGTTAATGTATTTATTTATTCATTGTAATACATATACACTGTATATATATATATATATATATATATATGTGTGTATGTATGTATACATACACATACATGCACACACACACTTTTTTGTTTAATGAAAATCACTTTTGAATTATTGCCATTTGATTTTAACTTAGAAACCTGTCTTTGAAGGCTGGTAAAAGTTAAAATCACCTTTTCTTTTATTACTACTTTGTTTCTGTTTATAATCTGTTTTCCTTTCAAACTCAGTTTTCATTTTTTTTTTCCTTTTCTGCATTGAATTTATGTATTGAGAAAAATGGTTGGGGTTGTAAGAGCTTTAAAGTCATTTCTGAAAATCAAAGTATGGGAATTAGGGTGGTGAAACTATTTGGTGGTTACTTGCAAGTTACTGTATATTGCATTACCAACCAATCAAACTCTGTAAAGATTAGGTCTTCTCTAAATTAAAAAAAATAAGTGTATGCCTTTTGGAATTGCTACTTATGTCTTATCTTGTTGTGCTCTTGTTAAATAATGTCTCAAAAATGTTTTAATAAACTTTGTTTTAAGCAAAACTTTTTTTTTCAGTAATACACTTTTAATTTTTGGATTTCCAAAGAAATATTTTGATGCTGTACTATAATCATTTTAAGAAATAGTATATTAAAAAAACTACCATACTTTGCCATATTTTCTACATAGTAATCCATTCAAGACAAGATCCTTAGCAACCCAGATGGAAAACCATTTGTACTGAATGTTTTCAGTGCTCCACTTTATGACACCCCAAAGATTTCTTATTTTGCTAACTCTGCACTGCACAGATAGGCAATTTTACAACAGCATATATCAGGTCAAATGAGTTACTTATGTCTCTGGAACATTTATGGTTTTGTTTCTTGGTTACTGTATGTTTTTAAAGACCTGTATTAAAGCTATTGTCTTTGCTAATGTTCATATGTTAGGTTTTTTTTTTGATAATGTAAGCCACTTATTTTTTCTTGTACTGTGTATTCTACACAGTATTTGCATTTTACGTTTCCCATACTTCCCCCATTAATAAATACATTACCTCCCTAGCGGTATGATTATGTAAATATTTCTGTGCTCAAAGCAGTACTTTTTTTGCATGGAAATATGTATTTTTTTTTATTTTAGCCCTGTAATTTTTAGGAATAACTCACTGAAATATGTCCGAACAAGAGTCTAGTAAACATCCCGGGTATGATAAAATTTGAAACACGAAATCATAAATTATAGTATAATAAATAATCCTAAAAAATAATAATAAATTTAATGCAATATTATAATCAAATCAAATAAACAGAAATTTGAAACGGAGCGCCAAGTTCGCACATCACTGAGCTTAGTCGCAAAATCGTTTTCAGTGTCTGATTTCGAATTTCCCCACGAATCATTATCACTCAATTCTGCAAGTGGTTCTAATTTACTATTGCTGTTTTCTAGCTGGTCTAAAACCGCTTTTGACATAAAGGGACGCTTTTTGGACTTCAGTTTCAAGGCAGAAAGAACAGTAAAAATGCAGGCAGGGCACAGGACAAAGCACTAGAGACAAAATATATGTGAAATGCTTTGATACAGTAATGTTTTACTATGTGATTTTAGTGTATTTAGTGAATGTCACTTTTTAACATTTTTAACTTTCCCGCCGGTTCCATCCCCCGTACGTCCCGATGCTCGCAGGGACCAGAAGACGGATGCCGGTATAGGCCGGAGGAGATGGCCGGGGACGCTGCAGGGGGGACATCGCAGGAGCGAAGGACAAGGTGGGGAATCCCAGAGCAACGCTGCGGGGTAATCCCGAGTGTAGCTCAGGGTTACCACTTTTGGTACTGAAAGTTAACCCCGAGCTACACTTGGGAATACCGCCAGGGAGGTTAATTTGCAAAACCACATAATTTTTGTACTGTGCCTTTGTATTATGTTCCAAAAAGACAGGACATACAGTGCATCCAGAAAGTATTCACAGCTCTTAACGTTTGCCACATTTTGTTATGTTATAGCCTTATTCCAAAATGGATTAAATTTATTTTTTTCCTCAACATTCTACAAACAATACCCCATAATGACAATGTGAAAGAAGTTTGTTTTGTAATCTTTGCAATTTATTAAAAATAAAAAATGAAAAAGTGCGCATTTGCAGAGCCGCCGGAACGGATATGTCTGTCTGAGGCTCCAGCACATAGCGGGGAAAGAGCCTCCCGAACACCGCTCCCGACCCGCCTCATTCCACAACTTCTCTGGTCACCATAGCAACGTCCCTGGCACCTGTCACAATGGTCCAGGGAGCGGTGTAACATCAGCCGCAGCCACCAGTGAAGCCGATCAAAGAGGCCCTGGCTCGGGCCTCTTCATAGATGGCGGCTGTCCCTGCATCCCTCCCTACACTGCACTACAGGCTGCTCATCCCAGATCCCGCTGCACGTCTGATGGTGAGTCTGATTCTGACCTGGGAGCCCCCCAACACACCCCCACTTCTGACCTTTCTTCTCCTGACCTTCTCAAACAATTTGAGCGGATGCTACACAAAGCCCTGAAACAGACCTTGGACCGCATTACTGACAAGCTGTCTAAAAAAAAATCCACGAATTGGGGCCGTGCACCTCTGACCTTGAACACTGGGTCGACGACCTCAACACCACGTTCCAAACCCACTCAGACAATCTTGAACTCTTCCGTGATGAAAATGTGACTCTGCATTCCTGTTTGAAGGACTTTGAAAATAGGGCCCGCCGCTCACATTTACGCATACGCGGCCTACCAAAATCCATCACGGATGTTCTATCCACAGTTACAGCCCTTTTTCAAGAACTGGCCCCGGCGATCCCCATAGAACACCTCGAGATGGATAGAGTTCATAGAGTGCTGACCCCGCGTCGCCCAGAAGGCCCACCACGCGATATTATTGCTAAACTATTTCAGCACAAAGGAACAGCTCCTACAGGCAGTCCAGTCAGCAGGATCCTTGGTGTTCCAGGGTCATACCTATCCGCTGTTTCAAGATTTGTGCCCAACAACGATCACTAAACGTAGAGCCATGAAGCCCCACCTTCAGGTCCTTCAGCAACATGGCATCGCCTACAGATGGAGATTCCCATTTGCGGTCCACTTCTCCTTCCAATCCCGGGATTATGTCTGCAAGTCTCCTGAAGACCTTTTCAACACGCTGCACAACCTTCAACTTCAACCTCATGTGGCCTCTCCAGACAGCTCCCATCATCAGTCAGCATCATGCTCTCCTCAAAAAAAAATCGCCCTTCTCACCACAGGTCTTACAAAAGAAGACGTTACTCTTCTCCTGCTCCAGCTCCGGCAGACTCCATGGATTGACTCCTACAAGTGCCTTTGAACCCATCTTATTACCCTCTGTCGGGCTGTGTCTACTCTTTGGATCTCCTCCCTTGGTTCCCTCACCACAACTGGCAGAGGATGACCTTTACCCTTTCAGACTGCTAACTTGCTTTTCTTTGATAGCCCGTTTTGACTTCTTGGTCACTAATTATGTTTGCTCAATGTAATGTTAATGTTATTTTTTTTTATTTGTTTTCATGATACACAGTGTCTATGGCGGCACTTGTTTACATGCACGGGAGCTCTGGATCCGGTTATGCACACAATCCCACATTATCTTTCCCTCTGGACGTCCCTGATGTGTTCCGTTAATAGGGTGTGCTGCCTGGTTCCGGGACTTCCCTGATGTACCGGGAGCCTAGGCTCTCGCTGTTTCAGCGGGAGCCTACTGACTTCTGTTTATATTTGGGCTGTCTTCCCCCTATGTTTGTTATTGCGCACCCACCACTAGCCCATATGGAACAGTGTTTTTGTACTTCCTGGGCTACTTTTGGCCCTTGGGTTTCTCCGCTATGCAGGTAACTCAGGGTCCACCCTTTGGGCCATAATGGCCCCTTATTGTTCAATCTGATTTTACTTGCCACTTATCCTCTCCCTCTTGCTTTTTCATGTGACTTCCCTGATCCTCTTTTCTTGCTCTCCCTCTCCTTTTTCCCCTCTCGGAACCACTCCGTGTACACCCATATGGGGACTTCCCACTTTTTAGCTGACTTTATCTCCCCCCCCATGGGTTCCCTGAATGTCCTTACCCTGAATGTACAGGACCTTAATGTCCCACAGAAACGTAATAAAGTCTTTTGCTCTTTTGCTTCGCTAAAGGCACATGTCGTCTGCCTACAAGAGACGCACTTCTCTTCCACTTCCATCCCCAAATCTTTTGGCCCCCATTATCCTCAAGTTTTTACTGCTTCTGCTAAATCTAAATGTAGAGGTGTCCTCATAGCCTTCCATCACACAACCCCTTTTACGCTTTATTCCGAGATTGGAGACCCTGAAGGTCGCTATCTCCTCTTGTCGGGATTGCTCCTCGACTCTGAAGTCACCATCATTTACTTATGCTCCCAATCAGGGCCCGCTGCCGTTCCTCTCCCATCTACTGACATTCACAGATTGCCATAAGCATGGCACATTCATCGTTTGTGGAGACTCAAACTGCACCCTATAGCCCTTCCTAGACATGTCGCCACAACCGCTTCTCCCGTTGGCCCCCAAACTCTCCTTTCAACATCTCCTGCACTGTCACTCTTTAGTCGACACATGGAGAGAACTTAATCTAGTGAAATATCGATATACCTTCTACTCTCATCCCCACAACACATTTTCACGCATCAATCATATTTTCACAACTGTTGGCTCTTCTTTGTCGCCTCTGACATCCTCCCAATACCTTGGTCTGACCATAGCGCAGTCATCATATCAATTGCATCCCTGGCACCTTCGACCACTGATCCCTCTTGGGTCATCAGTGACAATCTACTGTCCCATCCATCCCACAGGTTGGACATAGAGATTGCTCTTAAAGAATACCTGTCCCTCAACTCCACTCCAGACATTTCTCCTCTCCTTTTATGGAAGGCGCATAAACCTGTTCTTCGGGGGTTTTATATCAGTAAAGCATCTTTTCTGAGTAAAGAGAAACGCCAGTTACGCTCCCGTCTAGAAATGAACTACAATCAGTCCCATCAGGCCTTCTAGACCACTCCAACACCCGGTACTCGAAAAGCTTTGGTGCAATCTCTATTGGAATTGGATCTCTTTCTTACGGATCAGGCGGAACATTCCCTCCGTAGGTCTTTGAATAAATACTATACCAAAGCGAATAAACCGGACACATTCCTAGCCCTTTCGCTTCGTAGACTTGATCAAACCACTAAACCGATCCAATTGCGCTTATCTCTAGGCAATTACACTAGCAACCCAGTGCGTATCTTACAAGTTTTCCGCAAGCACTTCTCTCAACTGTACTCTCCAACGGATCCCATTGATCAACCCCATGCTGAAGCTCTCTTAGCCCACCTTACTTTTCAGAAATTATCAGACCACCGATTGGAAGTCTTTGAGCGCCCAATTACCTCAACTGAAACCCTAAATGCTATCAAGGACCTCAAGCTCCATAAACGCCCTGGTCCAGATGGCTTCTCCGTCACTTACTACAAGAAGTTTGCTCATCTTCTCTCCCCAGTTTTAACAAATGCCTTCAATGCCATCTTGACTGGTCAGTCTTTTAGCCCTGACACAGTGACGGCCAATATTTCTATGATCCCGAAGCCCAAATCAGATAATTCTGTATGGTCCAATTACAGACCAATTTCCCTCCTTAATATCGATATTAAACTTCTCGCGAAAATCCCCTCAACCCGTTAATAGGCTCTCTCATCCACAACAACCAAGTAGGTTTTATACCCACCCGCCAAGCGGGTGATAATGTCAGACGTGCGGTCCTCCTTTCTCATTTAGCCCATTCTCGCACAATCCCTACTTGCTTCTTGTCCTTGGACATCAGGAAGGCTTTCAATACGGTCTTTTGGTCTTATCTTGACTTTATCCTATGTCGCTGGGGCTTTAGATCTCATTTTTTGGCATGATTTTCCTCTATATTGCGCATCATCAGCTAGAGTCAGATATTTGGGGCATAAATCAGCATTGTTTCCAATCCTACATGGCACCCGACAAGGTTGCCCACTTTCTCCTTGCTTTTTGCCCTAGCCATAGAGCCTTTGGCCCTCTTGATAAGATACAATCTGAATATATGAGGACTTGAGTTGGGAGGTTCCCACCACAAGCTTTGCCTCTTTGCAGACGACGTGCTCCTCTTTCTCACCTCTCCATTGACCTCCACTCCAACTCTTCTTCGGCTCCTTCAGGATTTTGGCTATATTTTCGGCCTTCGCGTTAACCCCCAGAAGTCGACTGCGCTCAATATCTCCCTACCTCCTAAGGACTTGGCACACCTGCAACAGGTTTTACCTTTCTCTTGGTCCCAGCACTCCATTCCCTTTTTAACTAACTCCTAGCCCATCGGACCTTTATACAGTCAACTACTAACCAATGTTGGCCCACCTTACTGGTCTCATGACCAAATGGTCCTCCCTACCATTGGCCTGAATGGGCAGGATCACTGTTGTGAAAATGTCTATTCTCCCCAAAATATTGTATTTTTTTTAGAGTATCCTACAACGACGAGTGTACGCATATGTCTAGTGCTCCATCTCTACTCGTATACCTCGCTCAACCATACACAAATCTAAGCTCTCGGGTTGCCTGCGTCTCCAGAATTTTACTAAGTATTATCAAGCGGCGCATCTTGCACAGTTGCCCAAATATCATGTGAGTCATAAAATCCCCCAATGGGTTATTCTTGAATCGATTGATTGTGGACACCCTCTCAGTTGCTAATCTTCTATGGCTTCAGCCACCGGATCGCTGTCTGCTCCGTAACCCTATAACATCTCATTATATATCACTCTGGGACAGACCAAAATCCCGTTATTCCCTTCAGTCGCCACATAATCCCCTACTCTCATACCTACGAAACCCGGCCTTCCCCCCGGCTTGGTCTTCTCCTTGATCCTTCAGATACTGGTCTTCGGCGAACCTGCTTTGTACTCAGCACTTTATGACCAGCACAGGCTTCAAATCCTACCCTTCCCTCCGTGAGTCGCATTCCATACCGGCGTCGGAAATCTTTAGGTACCTTCAGTTACAGCATTTTTATGGTCCGCAGTCCGTCCATTCCCGCTCAGCTCGTTTGATTTCTTTCTTTGAATGATCTTGCGATAGAGACCCACATAGACAGGGCCTTATTTCTGCTATCTATAATCTTTCTACTTCTGAGACCTCGCCAAACCCTACTTATGTCGTTAGGTGAGAGAAAGACCTGGGACTCCAGTTGAGCCCTACAATTTGCTACCAAATCCTCCTCACAGAACGTGGTGGCTTTAGAGACTAATTATAAAGTTTTGACTCGGTGGTACCTGGTCCCTGTAAGGATTGCTAAATATACCCCCAATTACTCTTCTGAATTCTTTCGGGGTTGTGCGATGGTAGGGACTTTCTTCCATGTTTGGTGGTCCTGCCCAGTTGCCCAAACCTTTTAGGCCGAAGTTTTCCATATGTTATACCTCTTTTTGCAAAATCAATACTGCCAGACCATTTCCAAATCCCAATTTAAACTTCTGCAAATCACTACCACAGCTAAGCAGATTATGGCCAAATCGTGGAAGTCACCGTCACTGTGTATGCAAGCAGTTCAAAACAAGGTCACACAAGCAATGATTCACTCCAAAGTTGAGGCCACCATTTTAGATTCCATCCCTAAGTTTCTGTCGATCTGGACCCCATGGGTGGAGCGCTTCCTCCCACCGAACTTTGATGATCGTTGCTCTTCCTTGACATCCTCTAATCGCACATCGTGATAGTCCTATGAGTCGCACCATGCATTGACCTGGTCCTGAGATTTTTTATTATTTTCTGGAAGTCACACTCCCTTTCTCTTTCTCCTCTACTTTCTTTTTCAGTGTCTCCTAATTCTCCCCCCTTTTTTTTTCTTCTTCCTGCTCACTTTTGCCTCCCTCTTTATGCCTCATATGGAACCCCCATACAGTCCTTGGGAACAGTACTACCTCTCAGTTGCACACTCAGGTCCTACCTTCCCTTGTACCATTGTGCCCTTCTTTTATTTTTATGGTTCCTCAAAGCAAGATCTTTATGCGATAATCCTCCTCCCCCGTAGGACACTGTGTTTTTCTGTATTCATTCATGCCTGCATATGTTAATAGACTGTCCTACGCCTGTTTCTTTTTCATATCTCTAAAATTAATAAAAAAGTTTGAACGAGAAAACAAAAAAAAACACGTACATAAGTATTCATAGCCTTTGCTCAATACTTTGTTGAAGAACCTTTATCATCAATTACAGCCTCAAGTCATTTCGAGTAATGTTAGCGCAAATAAAAAAAGTATCACAGACCTTATGCAGTTAGCTCAAAAAAATGTTTTCATCCTGCTCCTTTAAAATTTCTTGTCACTATGAAATCGACAATCAGTTTGATCCCACTAATGATTAGTAGGCAATGTTCTTAAAACAAAAAATTATGAATGAAATTCAACTAGTGTATGACCAGCTTTAGACAGAAGCCGGAGCAGCTGTGCATGGCAATCAGTCAGCTTCTAGCTTTCATTTACAAATCTTAACGGAACGAGCTGAAGCTGATTGGTTACTATGCATAGCTGCTCCAGATTTTGTCAGTTCCAGTTTTAGTAATTCCCTCTCAGTGTATCTTTTTCTCCATTCAAAAAAGAAAGAGAATACAAGTGCAGGTTTTTCTGAGTGACTATTGGGATATCCAGTCACAGACTATCACAGTGATCTAGCAATCAGGAGCCAGGCCCTCCTGATCGATAGTACTAGACCAGCAATTGCGCTATGCACCACACTGCCAGATCAAACACCAGAGCACATATACAGTGCTCAGCATAAATTAGTACATCCCTTTTGAAAAGTAAGATTTTAATCCATCTCAATGAACACAAGAACAATTTCCAAAATTTTGACAAAACAGAGTTTTATAAAACATTTGTTTAGCTCATTACATGAAAGTATGGTTAATATAACTTAACTAATAATACTAATCCTCCTCAGCTCCTCTCCTCTGTAGTTAGCTTGTTTGTAGACAGCACCCCTCAGTCCTATTGCGGCCTGACAGAGTGTGCCGCCACTACTGCGCATGCAACCCAGACCAGCCGGCGCATACTCGTATATAGACGTATATAGTGTATACGTCTCTCTGCTCGGAGAGGGAGAAGAGAGGACCATCAGCGTGGTTGCTATGATGACATGTTTTGGAGGTGTGGCCTCCTTTGTCAGGTCACGCCAATCCGCAACACCCGAAGCCTTATATATGGTATGTTACGATCCTTCTAGGGATCCTTAAAGGGACACTTCTAAAGGCAGCCACGGTGGGACCACAGCAACTAAAACCTAACAGATAAGCCCAAATAATGCTGCCATAATTAACGGTTACAATAATAAAAAAAAAATAAAAGGTTTTTGACAATACAATTTAGTGTAATAAATTCAGCAACGGGCCTCTACAGGAATGTGAAACCTACACTTATAAACACACATAACTACCAATTTTATCACTAAAAAAAATATAAAAAATGATTATAATAAATAGGATGTTCTGATACAACCTATATTCTAGTGACTTATGGCCATGGCTGATAGACCTAGTCGCATTGGCATCGTAACTAGTGCATTTTAAATTAGGGTATTGATTTCAAGCTCCTCATTTAACCCTTGAGGGAACATTGTGTTCAATGTGAAAATCCAGATTGTCTCATGTTGACAGAGTCTGGAAAATATCTCACCCTCAGGTACTGACATAGGGATAGCTTCTACCCCAAAAAGTTCTAAACCCTGGGTACTCCCACCATGTACGGTACAGAAGTGGCAGGGAACACTTTGTGTCCCACAACTGATAAACTGTTTAATTTGAAATACCTTGCCATCCTTCCTTGCAAAGGTTTTTTGGCCATGATTAATATAAGGACAGGCCGTACAATTTTTTCGACTTGCATTTATAGGATCTTATTAGGTTAAAAATATAAGGATATATATTCTGTACTGAGCCCCACTTATCCCTAATGCGGCTGGGGGCAACAATACTTTTTACATTATTGGCTCTCCTGAAGACTACTCTGAGTACTAGGATGTACTTTAAGAACAAGATCCTGCTTAAATATCATTAATTTTATTGATGAAAAGAGTTTCAGCAGGCTTATACAATTTATTAGAATCTATATTATTATCTTTATTTTTATGCAGACTATCTTTATATCTGTTCATAGCCTTCAGTATATGCTCTCACTCATAGCCTTTTTGTAGAAATGTTTGGGTCAATATCTCAGACTGTATTCTGTAGTCAGAGGTATTGGAACAATTTCTGCGTAACCGTTGGAATTGGCTATATGGAATATTCTCTTTCTACTTGGGATGGGGGCAACTGTTATGGTGTAAATATGAGTTGCTTGCGGTCTCTTTGAAATGGGTTTTAGACGTATACCCCGAGTGTGCGTCGGCTGGTCTGGGCACATGCACAACAGCAGCGGCACACTCTGTCAGGCCACAATAGGACTGAGGGGAGCTGTCTACAAACAAGCTCATTGCACCAGTTACGCCACTGATGCTTGAGAGTAGCCGAGGAGGATTAGTATTTGAGAAGTGCCTCATTATAACTATACCATGTGAGTGCAATTCGTTTTTAATTATAAATAAATGGAGTTAAACTAGGGCGGTTGTGCCCTCTCTGTCTTTTTTGTTTTTTTTGTTTTTGTTTTGTTCTGCTTCTTTAGCTAACTGCAGTGAACTTGCATGGTGATTTTCTTCAACCTTTCCCATCAGAAGACGCTCCTGTCGAGCTGTTAACTTCTGTGGATGGCCTGGACATCTCTGTGAGATGGTTGCAGTTCCATCTTTGATACATTTTGGTATCACTTTTGCTACAGTATTCTGACCGATAAGTAAAGCTTTGCTGATCTTCTTGTAGCCTTCACCTTTTTTGTGTAAAGAAATTATTTTCTTTCTCAGGCCTTGCGACATTTCTCTTCCATGTGGTGCCATTGTTGACAGCATGAAATGGAAAGGGGATTTCTTTGTTAAGTAATGCCCTTTTATAATCAACTGTGTGCTGGACACCTGTTTAATGAATAATTAGACTCACCTGTAGTTAAATACAACTTTGTGTAAAATGTAGTTTTGCTCCTAAGATTTTCATTAAGGTGTATAAAATATATATATAATATATATATTTTTTTATTATCATCAGGGCAGAGGATATACCTTTCCCCTGGTAAGATGGGAGATGTCTGTTTGACCTGTCTATGCATACGGGTAAATATACGAAGGTGAGGGTCCATCTAAAAATCATGGATATTGCAGTGGTGCACACTGCTTGAAAGATTTACAGTACCGAGATAGTGGGCTCACTAACCAGTAGGAAAACCCTTTTCACTAGTATTTCTGAAGAGACTTTATTGGATTATTACCTCTACCCCATATTGTCAAGTCACCGTTTCATGTTTTGGCACATGTATATGTTTTATACAAACAGTTTGGTTTTCAATAGAGTGGATCAGGATGTAGCTTGAGCAGCGCAACACCATACACAGGTTTGGTACTTTTTATATTGTCCCATATTACATCGTGTTTTCTTAAGAGGAGCAGTTGGATGACAGGTTATTCTCTGCCCATTCACAGACGACAGTATCTGACAGCTATGAAGGAGACATCGCAGGAAAGATTTTTTTTTTTTAGCAGAAGCAGCTGCTTCTGCATGGGATGCATGCCATTACAGATAACGAATATGTATGGTGCGCGCGCACACACACACACATTCAATTTCAGCTTTAAACTGTCTGGGCAGCACAGAAGCAAAGCATGTTCAGTACATCTTTGCAATTCATACACACTTCCCCATGTTTTGTTCTCTTAAAAGTGGAATCCTGCCTAACCATAACTATGTGTAAAAATGTCCCCTCCCTCCCTTCTGCTATCTATGCTGCCTAACCTATGTAAAAAATATGTATACTTACCTATTTTTAGGCCACTCTAGTTTGATCACATGATCCCCTGTGTTCGTGAGTGGTGGCTGAAAGGAGCTGTGGGAATTCTCTACTGTGGTTGGGTATTCCAGGACTGGGGACGCCTCCCTATAGCCTCCCATGTCCCTGCCATTGTTGGTGCTCCCTCCTAATCCCTGCAGGTGCTGACTGACACGGGAGATGGACCTGCAGATCACACGAACAGAGTGGAGCAGGATGAAAATAGGCACGTATACACATTGTTCATACAGGCTAAGCAGCATAGGTAGAAGTAGGGGGGAGGAAATATTTTTAAACATAGTGTTGGGCAAGAATTCTACTTTAAAGTGCTGCAAATACATAAAAATACCTGTGGACATGCCAAAAATCTGGCAAGTGTCTATCTCTTCTTATATTTTTCTTATCCCCCCCCCTAGCAATTTTGTAATGCTACACACTTACCTAATATTGTACTTCCTACATACTTCCGTTAAAACCCTATTCACTTTAAAGGAACACAAGCTGCATAAGGGGTTAAGAACAGGCCGCACATTCTCCACGGACAAGATCTCAATGAAAAGATTTTGGAGAGTTTTAGGTATGTTAAGTTAGGAAAACACTGGGGAGGGGGGAGCCCCTAATGGTAAGATCGATCGCTAGAAGTGCATTAATCTTTTGAAGAAATTAGTTGTTTTTAGATGCTGTTGTGATAAACTCTGAGCAGTTGTTTAGCCTTAAAAAGTCCCACTGTTTGAGCAGAAGTATACTTATTTCAAAACATTGAATCTAGTCGCATTGTTTCATTGCCAAGTATGTTTGCATAGATTAGAACAAAGATGGGACGAAGCTGATTTGTCAAAACTAGTATAGTTCACAATTACAATCCCGTGTTACAGGATGTGGTTTTTAAGGTGAAGCTTTTTCACTGCTATATCACTGTTGATTTTCAGGGGAAAAGGCTTATTAACATAAAATATTTTTTTGGAAGTCAGTTGAATAGAGTTCTAGGCTGAGAAATGAAAGGAACTTGAATACAAATGTCACTTCATTCTTGTTCCAGGGATTGCTTATTTTTAAATGTCCTGTGCCAAACAATTCTTTTTCTTGCAGCAGTCACAGACAGTGTTGTGATCCATAGGCCAAAAGATTCCCTTCAGATGTCTCTGGGAAAAACTCATTTATTCTTACAGTGAATCAGTAGCTGTTACAGAAAAAAAGTTCTTGGCAGAACCTACAGAAGTACCAAAATGCACTTTAGTCCTCTTCCACATTACTGTACTGTTCTGCACATCAGCAAGCCAGAGTTTGCTTTGAATAGAGGCGGCTTTAGAACATCTTAAAGCAGGATTTGAAGGCAGCTTCAGTTTACAGAAAGAGTGAAAAGCAACGCAATAATTTATATATTGGTAAAGTAGATTAAAGCAATTAGGTAATTGTATGGGCCTCTTGTTAGCATTAATTTAATGATGACATCAGTTATCAAATACAGTATCCTCAGTATTACAGATAAATTATTTCCTAATGATGCAACAGTTGTGAAAATCCTTAGCATTGGCAGAAGAAATAATCCAGAATGCAGGATAATTTATGTTCCAAAGTACAATCCTTTTAAACATAAAATATCTTGATTGTACTTATTGGACACAGAAATTGCTGCAAACCATTCCCCAGTGTATCCATATAACTGTGCCCTCTCTGTGGGGCTCCAGTTTTTTGCTAGTGTCCCTTGGTAGTCTACACCCTCTCCTGTCAGATAAGATTTTTTACCAGATTTCCTTTCTCTTTCAACTGACAAGATCTGACTATTGCCTTATGGCTCACCATCAGTCTTCACATTGGCTACCCTCGCTGTATACTTTGGGAACTGTACCTAGACTCCTGCATCAGGCTCTTGCCTGAGTACAACTCCTTGACTCTGCTATGATATATGCTTCTCTACCCATATCAGGTTTGCAGATTACCATGTTTCCTGTTTTATAGGCTTAGAAGACATTCTAAACTCTGGTCTTTTTTTACCGGTCAACTTCCATTTGGTGGCTTAGTACTTTGAAAAGGGTACATTGTCCCTGTTCTTAGTGCTTCTCATCTGCATTTTTTTTCTTCTCTACATGCGGACTGTGGGTTCCCCGCCACTTGATTGCATCTATCTCCAAAAAACTTCAGTTATATGACCCTTTTCTCTTCATCTCCTTACTGTTTTCTAACAATCTGGATCTTCATGGAATGGAAAGGGTTATCTGTGTCCAGTCACCCAAAGGTAGCAGCTTGTGACCCACGGTCTAAAAATCTATTTCTGTGTGCTGTACTGGACTCTAAGTAGAATCTAGGTATATATTTCAAATGTGAAGCAATGCTCCAGTTTAGAAGGACAGCAATACACAGAATTGCTACATATTTGTTCCTGTTTTCTTTGTTTGCATGCATTGTTTAAAGCAATATTAAAGGTTCTTTTTTTTCCTAAAATAAAAAAAAAGGTTATGTTCATCTATGTACAGTTGCAAGAAAAAGTATGGGAACCCCTTGGGATCACGTGGAGTTTTGCATGAATTGGGCATAAAATGTGCTCTGAACGTCATCTAAGTCACAACAATAGAAGAACACAGTCTGCTGAACATAATACTACACAAACATTAGATGTTGCCATGGTTTAATTGCACATAACATGTAAACATTCACAGTGCAGGGAGGAAAAAGTATGCGAGCCCTAGCTTAATGACTTCTCCCAGCTAATTGGAGCCAGGAGTGAGCCAACCTTGACTCCAATCAGTGTGATGATATTGGATGTGTTGCTGACAGCTGTCCTGCCCTTAAAAAACACACCTGTTTTGGGTTTACTGGTTTCAAGAAGCACTGTCTGATGTGAACCATGCCTCGCAGAAAAGAGCTCTCAGAAGACCTACGATCAAGAATTGTTGACTTGCATGAAGCTGGAAAGGGTTACAAAAGTATCTCCAAAAGCCTTGATGTTCATGTGTCCACGGTAAGACAGACTGTCTACAAATGGAGAAAGTTTAGCACTGTTGCTACTCTTCCTAGGCGTGGTCGTCCTGTAAAAATGACTGCAAGAGCACAGCGCAGAATGCTGCATGAGGTAAAGAAGAATCCCAGAGTGTCAGCTAAAGACCTACAGAAATCTCTGGCACATGCTAACATTTTTGTTGACACATCTACAATAAGGAAAACATTAAACAAGAATGGAGCACATGGGAGGACACCACAGAGGAAGCCATTGCTGTCCAAAAAGAATATTGCAGCATGTTTGAAGTTTGCAAAAGAGCACCTGGATGTTCCACAGCACTACTGGCAAAATATACTGTGGACAGATGAAACCAAGATTGAGTTGTTTGGGAAGAACACACAACACTATATGTGGAGAAAAAAAGGCACAGCACACCAACATCAAAACCTCATTCGCACTGTAAAACATGGCAGAGGGAGCATCATGGTTTGGGGCTGCTTTGCTGCCTCAGGGCCTGGACGGATTGTTGTCATTGATGGGAAAATGAATTCCAGAGTTTATCAAGACATTTTGCAGGAAAACGTACGACCATCTGTCTGCCGACTGAAGCTCCGCAGAGGATGGGTGATGCAACAGGACAATGACCCAAAGCATACAAGTAATTCAACAAAACAATGGCTGCAACAGCACAGAATACGCCTTCTGGAGTGGCCCAGTCAGAGTCCTGACCTCAACCCGATTGAAATGCTGTGGCATGACCTTAAGAGAGCGATTCACACCAGACATCCCAAGAATATTGCTACACTGAAACAGTTTTGTGAAGAGGAGTGGTCCAAAATTACTCCAGATCGTTGTGCAGGTCTGATCTGCAACTACAGGAAATGTTTGGTTGAGGTTATTGCTGCCAAAGGAGGGTCAACCAGTTATTAAGTCCAAAGGTTCCCATACTTTTTCCTCCCTGCACTGTGAATGTTTACATGTTATGTGCAGTTAAACCATGGCAACATCTAATGTTTGTGTAGTATTATGTTCAGCAGACTGTGTTCTTCTATTGTTGTGACTTAGATGACATTCAGAGCACATTTTATGCCCAATTCATGCAAAACTCCACCTAATCCCAAGGGGTTCACTTACTTTTTCTTGCAACTGTACAAGAGTATTGCACAGAGCGGCCCTAAACCTTCTTTTCTGAGGTCCCCTCCGGCGCACTTTGTTCCTCCTCTTCTGCATGCTCCACCATAGTAAGATGTTTGTTATGGGCGTGCACACAAAACACGGCTTGGCCCTGCCTCCTGCTCCCTCCTCACTTGGTGTGACTGATGGAAGCTGTAGCAATGATTCCTGCAGGTCTAAGGACCATTTTATTACTGTTTTTCCAACAGCCCATTTTTTTATCTAATAGTTTTATTATCGATCCTTCATGAAGTACAATGTTCATTACATAGTTTTATTACTTTTATTTATGTTTTCTGAAGTACAGTGTTCAGCATAGTCCATGATATCAAGTTATTTCAGCCTCTTTTCTGATTTCTTCCTTGCGCTAAACCATATACAACTGCATGGCCTGACAAACTAAAGAATAAGTGACAACGGATTTAAAGGATACCTTTTATGAGAAAAGGATGGAGATGTTATTTTTATTTCTGCTTCCAAAAATAGTTGCCTGGAAATCATACTGAATTCCTTGATTCAGTTCCCTAAGCTACTCTTTAAAAGCAAATATGCAGATAGTCTTTTGACTTTCCTGATACTAGTCCTTTTTTAATTTCAGTGACTTAGTACATTTTGAAGCCAAAGGGTCAGCACAAAAGCTGTTAGCATCTTTAGAATTAGGTCAATAGTTGCAGCTTCCATATTTCCGATGGGTTTGCTAACGTTAGTCTGTTCAAAATACTTGTATCAGTTTTTAGTAGATGTGTATGAGTTAACCCAAATAGCTTTTCCTTGTAATCTCTTTGAGACTATATTGATGATAATCTGCACTTGAGCTCTTGGGTAAGCACACATGCTGCAGCCATGAGGGATTCCCTGTTCCCTGTTGAATTGTGCATTTATGTTGTGCAGAATATAACAGGAACTTCAAATGCAAGCAGGAACACCCGAAAACACCCGGCTGAACAGGAGCAGACATGGGAATATTGACAAGAAGATCTTGCTGTTTGAGTATCCATGACAGAGAAGCCAGGACTGAATAGACAGACTCTTTTAATGTGCAGAAACATGACTAGTATAGCTTAAGGTACATGTTTACAAAGATTATGTAATTAGATTGTCTCTTTTGTCCTTAAACCTGATATGAAATTAATGTCCTTTAAAACTACTGTGGGTGGCTCTGGCAGGCACAGTAAGGTTATCAAACGTTGCTTCGCACATGCTCCCTGGGGCACGCAGGGTAACATTTCTGTAACCCTTCTGTAACCACTGTGTCCACCGGACACAGTGGATTACAGTTCTCGGTACCTTTCTGCTTTGAGTGACGTGATCTTTATGCGATCACATGATCACAGTGTGTTCACAATTGTTATGAATGAGTATCATTCACAACAGCTGTACTTTCTGTAGTGATGCTGTGATTGGCCCTCAGCTATTACATGGTATCTGGCACCCTGTACCATGTGATTATCTGTAGCCAATCACAGCTTTCAACAGAAAGTAAACTGTCATGAATGGAAACCCATTCATGACCGTTCAAATGACTGCTGTTACAGTGCAAAAAAAAATTATTTCAGAACTTTTTCCTTTAATGTAAAATTAACTGCACAACTCAGTTGAGCAACAAACTGAAATCTTTCAGGTGGAGGGAAGTAAAAATAATAAAAATAATATGGTTGCAGAAGTGTGCACACCCTTAAACTAAACTTTGTTGAAGCACTATCTTATTTTATTACAGCACTCAGACTTTTTGGGTATGAGTCTATCAGTATGGCACATCTTGACTAGGCAATATTTGCCCACTCTTTCTTGCAATATTGACTGTTCATAATTCCCTCTAACTTGACTAAAGCCCTAGTTCGAGCTGAAGAAAAAAAGCCCCATAGCATGATGCTGCCACCACCATGCTTCACTGTGGGTATGGTGTTCTTTTGGTGATGTGCAGTGTTGTTTTTGCACCAAACATATCTTTTGGAATTATGGCCATTTTTTCTCCACTTGATGATGATTGACTTGCCTTGGAAATTATTTTGTACCCTTCTGACTGATACCTTTTAACAGTGAGATCCCTCTGATGCTTTGGAAGATCTCTGCAGACCATGGCTTTTGCTGTAGGATGCGACTAAGAAAATGTCTGGAAAAGACCTACTAGAACAGCTGAACTTTATTTGGGATTAATAAGAGGCACTTTAAATGATGGCAGGTGTGTACTGACTCCTATTTAACATGATTTTGAATGTGATTACTTAATTCTGATCACAGCTACATCCCCAGTTATAAGAGGGTGCACTTATGCAACCACATTATTTTAGTTTTTTATGTTTAACCCCCCCCCCCTTAAAAGATTTCAGCTTGTTTTTCAATTGCGTTGTACAGTTTATAGGTCACATTAAAGGTAGAAAAAGTTCTGAAATGATTTATCTTTGTCTCATTTTTTTACATCACATAAACCTGACATTTTAACAGGGGTGTGTAGACTTTTTATATCCATTGTTCACCACACACATACACACTCTATATTGACACTACTGCTAAACATATTTATTTATTTATTTATTTATTTTAGTATTTCTGCTATAGGGCGGTCAGGAAGCGGTTACAGAAGTGGTTTGTGTTACGTTGCTGCGTTACTTTAACTGACAATTGCGCAGTCATGCAACACTGCACCCAAATTAAATTCACGTCCTTTTTTTCCCACAATTTGAGCTTTCTTCCAGTGGTATTTGATCGCCTGTGCATTTTTTATTTTTTGCGTTATAAAAAAAAAAGGCTGACAATTTTGAGAAAAAAAAACAATATTTTGGACTTTTTGCTATAAAACATGTAAAAAAAATTAAAAATCAAATTTTCTCATACATTTTGGCCAAAATGTATTCTGCGACATGTCTTTGGTAAAAAAAATCCCAATACATGTAAATTAATTGGTTTACATGAAAGTTATAGCGCTTACAAATGGCGGGAAAGATACTGGGATTTTGTTTTTTTATAATAATAATTGCGGCAATCAGCAACTTATGGCAGTGATCAGTGATTTATGACAGTGATTAGCGACTTATGGCGGGACTGCGGCGGACATTTTGACACTAGGGGGGAACTGACTTAGGGTCACTGACATCCCCAGTGACACCAATACAGTGATCAGTGAAAAAAAAAAACACTGACACTGTACTAATGGCACTGGGGAGGAAGGGGTTAACTTTTTTATTGAATGAAAGGGTTAACTGTATGAGGGGAGTGTTTTACTAGGGGTGGGGGTGTGTTCTTCACGGGAACACACTGTCTTGGAAAGCTAATCTCTGCTCTCCGTGACAGTGTGTTAGGAGCTGACAGGGAGCAGAGATGCAGTGTAAACACTGCAGCTGTGCTCTCTGTCAGTGAGTGCCGCTAATCGCCGGGAGCCGGCGGGTAATGACCCGCCGGGATTCGGTGATGGACACCTGCTGCCACGATTGGTGGCACAGGTATGGCGGGCGCGCGCCCCCTACCTGTTTTGCTAGGCGCCGGTTTTTAACGTGCTCTAGCACAGCGGTGCTGCCCTGCCGCAGTATATACATTGCGGCAGGTAGGCAAGTGGTTAAGGCTGGGTCCACACTAATGCGGTGTGGGACACCGCGTGTAATTTGCAGAAGAATTGCACTTCATTCCTGTGTGAATTACATGGAAATGTCTGTGTGGTGCGATATGAGCCATACATTTTGGTATGGTATAGACTTTGCTATACAAAGCCCTCCTGCGTTTAATCTGTGTTTCTTACTGCCTTGATAAATAGAAGTACAGGACAAGCCTGCTTGGACTGTTCCGGGGTGTCCCTGTCTCGTACATGATTTAGTCCTCCCAGCAATGCCTGTCCACCTTACAATATGCGTATTTTTTTATATTTATTTATTACAGGTAATTATATAGCGCCGTCAATTTACGCAGCACTTTACATATATATTGTACATTCACATCAGTCCCTAATCCTCAAGGGGCGTACAATCTAAGGTCCCTAAAATACATTCATACATACTAGGGCCAATTTAAACAGGATCCAATTAGCCTACCAGCATGTCTTTGGAGTGTGGAAGGAAACCAGAGGACCCAGAGGAAACGCATGCAGGCACAGGGAGAACATGCAAACTCCAGGCAGGTGGCGTCGTGGTTGAGATTCTTTCTACAAATATGGGTAACATAATATGCAGAGAAGGAATTACTAACATTTAAAACTAATTTTGCGCAGCATAATGATGTGACAATGTGTTTTTTCTCTTTTATGCTTAGCCAACAGAGAATGTTTACAGGAGCTAGCATTTCTGCCAGCAATTGAGTACTGTGATTTGCTGTTAAGGGTAATTATCGTTTTCCCTAATTCGACTTCAGTGGGTGTGCGTATTATTGCGGGAGCAAACTTAGTGTTAAAATGATCTGGTTATGAGCAGCCTGCTCTGTACTGACAGAATAACAGTGAAGTTTATAGCAACCTTATTAAAATCATACTGTACTTTAGGGAGTAAAACTTCTTAGATATACTGAAAAAATCATTACACACTAGAACTGATTTTTGAGTGCAGAAATAAGTGATCTACTTTAAAAATAATTGGTTCAAAGACAAATGTTCTATATAGAAAATGTTTTTGGCAAAATTTATGTTCGCTGTGTTTTTAATGTAGTGTTTTGTATAAAACTTACATAAATGTCTATTTTTTTTTTGTAAGTTTATTTGTATATTGGAAAGGGGTTGAGGGAACATAAATAAGGAAAAAACCTGCATAATACAAAAATGGTCAGACACACAAAACGAAATCCACATAATTATAGGCACTTTAACCAGTGTTTAGAGTGCATCATTGTGGACAATGTTTGGACGCAGAATGCAGTAGGGGAAAAAGAGCAATAGAAAAGAGGAGTAGTCTGCTTTTGTTAGTCACCCTTAGTAGGTTTTCAGCATTAAAATAGGCATAATTATTAATAATATTATTATACAGGATTTATATAGCGCCAACAGTTTGCTCAGCGCTTTACAATATGAAGGGAGACAATACAGTTCAATACAAGAGGGATAGGAGGGCCCTGCTCCTTGGAGCTTACAATCTAGGAGGGAGGATGGAGCTTGATAATTTTGATATGTAAGAGTGTCTATAGGAGTAGGTATAATAAGGTATTTTATACAGGTGTACCCATAAAGAGAATCTTGAGTCCCTGTGATTTCTTATATTGATTCTGGGTATTGTGAATGTGGACTGTCAAATGTTCTATTCAGATCAATAGCCAGAGTTAATGCACCTAGTCTTTGATATGTGGGAACAAGGCAGTATCTGGATAAAATATTTTGCATAGCAGAGATGGAAAAAACTAGGTTATCAGAGTACAATCCAGGGACAATAGATACAAAGTTATTTGGGGAGTGTTGGGTACAGATAACAATGTCACTTGGTGACATATCTTAAAGACTGTATCCCATGGTGTAGCATTGTTCCTGCATTTGCACTACTTTGCCAGCACTCAGGAGGGGACCCAAAGAAGATCTTATTTAGCATGTAGGGATCATTTTACCATTATGGAAGCATTTTGTAGCTTTATTTGTGGACTGTGGTAGCCTTGGTCGATTAATGGGTCACATCACAGGCCTTTGCAGTTTCTGCCTGAGTGAGTTCAGATCCCAGTTCCTTTTCAATGGCAGCCATGTAGCAGGAGTGGAAAGTATATTTTTGAAACCATAAAAAGAAAATTGTAGAGAAATTGTATGTGATGGTCCTTCATAATGCTGGAATAGGGATCCAGAGGGTGTTGGCAATCTATGAAGTGAGGTTATTTTTTTGGAAAAAGTTGTGGAAATCCCACAATTGAAAATAAGAAAATTGCACCGAAAGGGGACTGATTTGTATGAACATCCTTGGGGAATTTAAGTGCCTCAGAGGTGAGAGTTTGGTAGGAGAGGGTCTGTGTTGATGTTATTGGAACACCATCAGGTTTTGGGTCCCAGGCAGAAATGCTGGTTTTCTTGTGATTAGGGTCAAAGGTTAGGTATACAAGAGATTGTGTTGGGAAAAAAAAGTGAGCCCCAGGTTTTCAGGAGGGTTGGGAAAATGGAAGTAGATTAGATAAGGGCTTGTCAGCAGGAGTTGTCTACAGGAGTGGGAATGTGAGGATAGGGAAGTTATACCTCTTTATTTTGACCCATTTATTATTTATTACCCAGTTTATGTTCCTTATTATAACAGCGATGATTGAGATGGGTAAGGAGAGAAGCCTGATAATAGTGCTCTACATTTGAAAGACCTTCTCCCCCTGCATGTTTCCAATGAACCAGAATATCACGAATAGTTTAATTTATGTTATTCTCAAGAAGAATTGATGTGATGCCAGTATAACGTATTAATGTATTTTTATTGTATGACATTTTAATGTCATATTTTAATTTAAATTTTGAGTATAATTTTAAAGAATTGAAGTTTATCATTAGAAATAAGTGGAAGAAAGTTTTGCATTGAAGTTTGGGCTATTAACATTATATTGAAGCAAAGCAATATCTCATCTTGAACTGCTGATTGATTTAGTGAAAGCAGTTGGCTGCTATAGGCTATTTCTTACATCGGCTATTACAGAAGCTTTTTTTATTCTTCCTTTTTCAGCAACCGTTTTAATTTTAGTTTCTCCAGTTTAGAGTAACTTGGCCTGCTAGTCACTATTCTACTTTTAGGCCCCCACATTTCCAGTATAAAAACACTCATAGTTGTGGTGCAAAAGGAAATCTGACCTGAGAGAAATATGGAGGTTGCCATTGCTGACATCCATGTTGATCCTATGACTTCAGTACATTAAGAATCAGTAAGCTGGAACAAGCATGTAGCAATTGAATAATGAACTCCTAATCTACAGGCCAATTCTGGCCATTGTCACCAAATGTTTTAAAGTCAGAAGGTTAGCAAGACTATTGAATATCTTGCATTTTTAGAAGGAAAGTTCATTATTGTTACTCTTAGCACAGCTTAATTTAAAAAGGTTAGATGCAATCCCTAACTGAAAGATGTATGATTTAGTAAAGCACTGTGTCATTGTCATAGTACTGACTTAAAATAAAATATTTGGGTTTTTTTTCTTCCTATGTTGCTTGCCAGCGCTGTTTTTCACCTCCAGTCTCTTTGCAGCCACTTCATTTTTACATACATGTGTTCCAGTAATGGCTGCATAGAATTTCTCAGGGAAAGTTTCCTGATGGTGACTTCATGCCTATATAATGTGTGTTAAATCACACACTTCCAGTCTCCACTGGAAGCCTGTGTGACACCACTGGACTTTATATTTAAAACTACAGTACTATTGAATCGTTAGTGACATGCAAAGCTTTTTTGAACCTGTATGAGATTTTTAGTGACTGGGTGATTAGTGATTGGGTTTACATTTGCTTTATTGTTAGGGCATAACAGCAAGGTTTTTACATAATTTGCCACCCTCTTTTTTATATTATTATGTTCAGTGTCCTGTCGTCAATTACATAGGTGGTAAGGTTGGATACAGACACCAGTCCATCCAGTTCAACCTGTGTTAGTGTGTGTATATGTACAGTGGGGATCAAAAGTTTGGGCACCCCAGCTAAAAATTTGTATTAATGTGCATAAAGAAGCCAAGGAAAGATGGAAAAATCTCCAAAAGGCATCAAATTACAGATTAGACATTCTTATAATATGTCAACAAAAGTTAGATTTTATTTCCATCATTTACACTTTCAAAATAACAGAAAACAAAAAAATGGCATCTGCAAAAGTTTGGGCACCCTGCAGAATTTATAGCATGCACTGCCCCCTTTGCAAAGCTGAGACCTGCCAGTGTCATGGATTGTTCTCAATCATCGTCTGGGAAGACCAGATGATGTCAATCTCAAAGGTTTTAAATGCCCAGACTCATTTGACCTTGCCCCAACAATCAGCACCATGGGTTCTTCTAAGCAGTTGTCTAGAAAACTGAAAATAGTTGACGCTCACAAAGCTGGAGAAGGCTATAAGAAGATAGCAAAGCGTTTTCAGATGTCAATATCCTCTGTTCGGAATGTAATTAAGAAATGGCAGTCAGCAGGAACAGTGGAAGTTAAAGCAAGATCTGGAAGACCAAGAAAAATATCAGACAGAACAGCTCGCAGGATTGTGAGAAAAACAATTCAAAACCCACGTTTGACTGCACAATCCCTCCAGAAAGATCTGACAGACACTGGAGTTGTGGTACACTATTCCACTATAAAGAGATACTTGTACAAATATGGTCTTCATGGAAGAGTCATCAGAAGAAAACCTCTTCTACGTCCTCACCACAAAAATCATCGTTTGTACTTTGCAAATGAACATATAGACAAGCCTGATGCATTTTGGAAACAAGTTCTGTGGACCGATGAGGTTAAAATTGAAATTTTTGGCCGGAATGAGCAAAGGTACGTTTGGAGAAGAAGGGGCACAGAAATTAATGAAAAGAACCTCTGTCCAACTGTTAAGCATGGGGTTGGATCAATCATGCTTTGGGGTTGTGTTGCAGCCAGTGGCACAGGGAACATCTCACGAGTAGAAGGAAAAATGGATTCAATAAAATTTCAGCAAATTTTGGATGAAAACATGATGCCATCTGTGAAAAAGCTGAAGTTAAAGAGAGGATGGCTTCTACAAATGGATAGTGATCCTAAACACACCTCGAAATCCACGGGGGATTACATCAAGAGGCGTAAACTGAAGGTTTTGCCATGGCCTTCACAATCTCCTGACCTCAACATAATTGAAAATCTATGGATAGATCTTAAAAGAGCAGTGCGTGACAGACAGACCAGAAATCTCAAAGAACTGGAAGACTTTTGTAAGGAAGAATGGGCAAAGATACCTCAAACAAGAATTGAAAGACTCTTGGCTGGCTACAAAAAGCGTTTACAAGCTGTGATACTTGCCAAAGGGGGCAGTACAAGATATTAACTCTGCAGGGTGCCCAAACTTTTGCAGACGCCATTTTTTTGTTTTCTGTTATTGTGAAAGTGTAAATGATGGAAATAAAATCTAACTTTTGTTGACATATTATAAGAATGTCTAATCTGTAATTTGATGCCTTTTGGAGATTTTTCCATCTCTCCTTGGCTTCTTTATGCACATTTATACAAATTTTTAGCTGGGGTGCCCAAACTTTCGATCCCCACTGTATATGTATATCACTACCATTTCCCATATTCCTGTATATTTTATTTGCTAAGATGCCCAACTAAAAGTTGTTTTTTTTTTTTAATATTGACACTCCTTGCTGATACAACCAATTGTGAAAGGGAGTTCGACATCCTTACCACTCTTAACAGTAAAGTTCCAAGCTCTGTTTAAGTGATTTTGTTTAGAAATGTTGCATTGGCTGAAAAATATTTTTCCATCAATATACTTCACAAATCACTAAAAAAGAAAAAAAAACTTTCATTCTGAGCAGTAGGTACCATAAATGTTGCATATATCGTTTATTCTACATCAATTGTACAGTATATTAGGTTTAGTTGCAGCCTAAACTGGCTCAGTTGAGTTTCTTTCACCATAAATAGTGATTGTTGTCTAATTTCCAATTACTTGTATTCTACATTTCTGCATTGCATTGTTAAAATGTTCAGTATGAACATTGTTTTTATGTTTAGACGTTATGTAATAGAAGCAAAAACATTTTGCTTTAGTGTCTGCATCACTTGTCTGAGCTGTTGAGAGTCACATAAGAGGAGAGCATTATCTTTGTGTCGAGATGATCTGAGTACACTACCAGTTTTACCCTATATATGTCCCAAATAGAACGAATGTCTGCCTATACTACTTTGTGAAATGGTTGTATATTGTTTTGCAGGGGCAGCATTTAATTTTATGATCTGTATCTGCTTACTGGTAGCTTTATTCCTTTTGACTGACATAGAGAAATGGAATAAACATTTGTTACATTTTACTTTCAACAGCTACAGATCCATCTATCATGAGTGTTTTAGTTCTCCATGTTCTCTCCATTGTACCAAATGCTGTCGGACATAGGGATATATTGGATACAAGAATGTTTCAGCATTCTTTGTGTTAGGAATTGTTTCTTCATGATCACAAAGATGGCATGCTGCTTTCCTGGCCTATTAAGAACATTAGGTTTTGAAAGCATGGCAGTTAAAGTGACTAAGTGGCAATATTAAAAAGTTAAACAAATGCCAAAAAACATTTTCCAGAGGACTGGGATTGTAACAATGCCATTAATGAGGGCAAAGAGGTTTTAATGCAATTTGCACATTCTTAAGTTTCAAAAAGAGGTTTTCAGTTAGTGTATTATTAATGGGCTGCACATCTGGAAGTGTGTAAAAGCTATAGACATTGAGCAAGTGCAGGGTTTCCCCACTAGGCCTGATTCTGACTTTTCCCCTCCCTAGCGAAATACTTGTTTTCAGAAGACTTAGACAGGGCAATGACAATATCCAGATAGTATGTAAACATTCCACACCCCTGACATGTTTATGAGCAGAACAGTAGAAGATGCTTTGTATGTAAATAATACCAGAGTAATGTTTTATTTCTATGTTTTTATTTCTCGATTTGTGCATGTGAACATTTATTTATGATTATTCTACTAAAACTAAAATGTTTTCAGCTTTATCATGGAACAAATATAGCATTCAGCAACAAGGGGTATGTATTTTGCTAATAATCCAGGGCACAGGGAGAGGCCAACAGCAAGAGCAGGGGACAGTATTATAAAAAAAAAAAAGGAAAACTCCAGAGTCACAGGGAAGCAATTCAGGGCATGGAAAGAGACAGGCAGCAATATGGTGTAGTAAAGATTAAGTCCAGGGTCACAGCATAGCAATATGGGCACAAGGAACACAGATCACTGGGCAGCAATCCAAGACACAGCAAATGGCAATCATCAGGAACGCATAGTGGCAAAATTAAACAACAATGAGGCAAGTCCAGAGACCCAGAGCAGCAAGGACAAATTACAATGGACAGGGCAGCTATATAGTACAAAGGTAGAAAGACGCACTCTGTAGGGGTCCAAAAGTCTCAGCCCACTGTCTGTCTGTCTCAGTAGATGTTTTCATGCAAGACAGTCAGTAGAGTGAGATGCCAGTAGCCCATTTCAACACGCAGGATCATGGGAGGTGTAAGGATTATGGCCACAGCCTAATGTCCGCTAGGCAGCAATAGGCAGAGGATGAGAAGAGCAGAATGGCACAAAGAAGGAGGCTCCTAGGTCAAGGTGGGCAGAAGGGGAGTACTGTGGGCCTGAACTCAGGTTTGGGTCTACACAGGTACATGCAGCAAGGAGCTGATGACTGAAATGTAAACTATAATGAGTCCCACACTCTAGCTCCGCCACATCCTTGGATGAGGCCAAGAGTGGAAGCATTGTACCAGGCAAGCTATGCTGAGCCTGCTGAGTGGCACCAGAGGAGGAGGTTTGCAGCCCACATGTGGTAATCGCATATGAAAGTTACAGTTGGGGGTCATACTAGGTGCCCCCCATGTAGGTGATGTGATGTTGTGAGATCTTCGTGTGGGTGTTTGGGGATCAGCTATTTGGGCCATTTGCGTGGCAAAAGGGGAACTGTGGTGCTAGGCTGTGGGAACCAGGGAATTAAGGCCAGTGACAGCACTGATACATTTTTTTCAGCATGCTTCCTTGCAATGTTTAAAATGTCACATCTGCCCTTTTTTGTTAAATATATAGGTGCAAGATGATTGGTATATTTAAAGGTATATATTATTTTATGAAGATAGAACATGTTAGGGTCAGTTCAGATGGAGAACGTTAGTGTCAGTTTAGACAATCACTGACTTAGTTCATCTCCCAGGCATTTCCTCAGCCTAACTTGACAGTGCATGCCACTGGGTCTTATTCATGCTGTAATTCTGTACAATTATAGAGAGAAAAAAAACTGCAACAGGAATAGTGATGGGCGTTGTGATGAGAAAAAAGGTGCCTTGCAAGGTGGGCTATTTCCAGCTACCTAAATCTTAAATATTTTTTGATTCAAAATTTAAGTTAAAAAAACAGGCTGTTGGTTGTATCAATTCTGCAATGCTTAACAGGAGCCAAATTCTAAGATGGGATAAGTATAATATTGCACCTTGATTCACAAATTCCTCTATTAGCTGCTTTAAATTTGTACTGCGACAGAGAAAAAACAGTCCCTCCCTTTACATTGCAAAATCTGCTGCATCTCCAATGTTAATTCTCATGCAGACTTGTGCCAAACTGCCTCAGTTTGCTGCCCAGGATGACAGGTACAGGGGTGGAAAATATACAAAATAATCTGTTACATAGACTTTGAAAATTGAAAAGCAGACATGTTTGCATCTAATTTTATCATTTGCTTTAGACATGTTCTCATCTGAGTAAACATGTTCGTAGATTCAGCTTTACCTACAAGTATTTTGGTGTAAGGCTTTAACTAGATTTCCACATCCAAATCCTACAGGTTTTGCTTAAATCATCTAGACAAAATTGTACTTACTTTGTCAGGTCTTATAGGGCTGTTGGTGAACATCAATTTTCTATTGTATTGAGGTTTGGGCCTTCTTAAAACACTCCAGTATTGCATCAGCTAAGTGATGTGGGCTTTGACTTATATACGTTCACTGGCATTTGCACACTGCTCCATGAATAAGTTCCTATTCAAAATTCCAACACTCTATTTTATATTAATCAAAAATGCTTTACAAAACAATATAAAAAAACCAAATGCTTGTATATACAGACTCTGTACTACACACTTTAGTTCTATCCCATTAACGACTAAATAAGAAACTTAAACTCATACAGCGTATGAGTGGCACTAAAGTTTGGATTTGTAAATATGACAACTATTTATAAAGTAAAAAACCAGCACTCAGGACAAACCTACCCTTATACTTAACCTGAAAAGAGAAAAAAACAATGAAATGAAATACCCGTTCAGCAGCTAGAAAAAACAGTTTCCCCCTGGACAAATGTAAAATATAACCTATAAACCTATAACACAAATATCGCACATTCAAATGTGTAGAAAAAATGTTATGACAATGCCATAAACAATATCACATGATCACATCTATTCTCATTAGACAGTCCCCATGTTGGCAGTCCAGTGATCAAATACAAAGTAACATTCAAACTGTGCCCCCAAGCTTGCAATCCAGCAATTAAATGCAAAGCAATACAAAAAAAGTATCCAAAATAAGATGAAGGTAACCCTTTCCCACCAATTTATTCACCAGTACAGTGGGGCAAAAAAGTATTTAGTCAGCCACCAATTTTGCAAGTTCTCCCACTTAAAAATATGAGAGAGGCCTGTAATTGGCATCAGAGGTAGACCCCAACTATGAGAGACAAAATGAGAAAAAAATCCAGACAATCACATGATTTGGAAAGAATTTATTTGCAAATTATGGTGGAAAATAAGTATTTGGTCACCTACAAACAAGCAAGATTTCTGACTTTCACAGACCTGTATCTTCTTTAAGAGGCTCCTCTGTCCTACACTCATTACCTGTATCAATGACACCTGTTTGAACTTGTTATCAGTATAAAAGACACCTGTCCACAACCTCAAACAGTCACACTCCAAACTCCACTATGGTGAAGACCAAAGAGCTGTCGAAGGACACCAGAAACAAAATTGTAGACCTGCAGCAGGCTGGGAAGACTGAATCTGCAATAGGCAAGCAGCTTGGTGTGAACAAATCAACTGTGGGAGCAATAATTAGAAAATGGAAGACATACAAGACCACTGATAATCTCCATCGATCTGGGGCTCCACGCAAGATCTCACTCCGTGGGGCCAAAATGATCACTAGAACGGTGAGCAAAAATCCCAGGATTACACGGGGGGACTTATTGAATGACCTGCAGAGAGCTGGGACCAACGTAACAAAGGTTACCATCAGTAACAGACTACGCCACCAGGGACTTAGATCCTGCAGTGCGAGACGTGTCCCCCTGCTTAAGCCAGTACATGTCCGGGCCCATCTGAAGTTTGCTAGAGAGCATTTGGATGATCCAGAAGAGGATTGGGAGAATGTCATATGGTCAGATGAAACCAAAATAGAACTGTTTGGTAGAAACACAACTCGTCGTGTTTGGAGGAGAGAGAATGCTGAGTTGCATCCAAAGAACACCATACCTACTGTGAAGCATGGGGGTGGCAACATCATGCTTTGGGGCTGTTTCTCCGCAAAGGGACCAGGATGACTGATCCATGTACAGGACAGAATGAATGGGGCCATGTATCGTGAGATTTTGAGTGCAAACCTCCTTCCATCAGCAAGGGCATTGAAGATGAAACGTGGCTGGGTCTTCCAACATGACAATGATCCCAAACATACCGTCCGGGCAACGAAGGAGTGGCTTCGTAAGAAGCATTTCAAGGTCCTGGAGTGGCCCAGCCAGTCTCCAGATCTCAACCCCATAGAAAACCTTTGGAGGGAGTTGAAAGTCCGTGTTGCCCAGCCACAGCCCCAAAACATCACTGCTCTAGAGGAGATCTGCATGGAGGAATGGGCCAACATACCAGCAACAGTGTGTGCCAACCTTGTGAAGACTTACAGGAAACGTTTGACCTCTGTCATTGCCAACAAAGGATATATAACAAAGTATTGAGATAAACTTTTGATATTGACCAAATACTTATTTTCCACCATAATTTGCAAATAAATTCTTTCCAAATCAGCCAATGTGATTGTCTGGATTTCTTTTCTCATTTTGTCTCTCGTAGTTGAGGTCTACCTATGATGCCAATTACAGGCCTCTCTCATCTTTTTAAGTGCGAGAACTTGCACAATTGGTGGCTGACTAAATACTTTTTTGCCCCACTGTATATGACCCTATGATGTTAATGGGTCAAATAAGGCAGGTTGTAATAATAGAATGTGGCCAAAAGATGCCCCTCAACTCCTCATGGATCTGCTACATATACTCCTCCAATCCTCTCGTTAGCTCCAACTACATCATATAAGAGAGCAAAATGCCCCTCCATAATGTTGAAAATGAAGTAAAACATTTATTTAAATTACACATTGCACTTACATTGGTTTAAAATACAACTGCCTAGCAGCACTAATAGCCAGATCTCTGGCACACAGAAATCATCCGGTTTCTGGTCTTGGCTTCTGATGTCATTTTCGCTTCATTGCGTTTCGTCATTCAGACTTTTTCATGCATATAATTATTATTAGTTTTGCTGACCTCCTAGTGCAAGTGGAAACCTATTTGTATGTTTCTGACTTATTTTGAGATTGCAGGGAGTAATTTGGAAGCATGTTTTGTCTTTGCACCATACTTGTCACAACCAGTGGTAAGTTTAACCCCTTCACGCCTAAGTGTAAAACAAATCTAAATGCCTAAGCACAATTCTGCAACGTTGACATGTCATAGTAAAACCGTACATATCGCCACACTTTGTACATCCAGGTGCATTATACCTTGATTTTTTCAGGACAAATTGGGCTTTCATTTGGTAGTAAATGGTAATGGGTAGCTCCTGATTTTTTTTTATTATCAAAGGAAAACTGGCCCAATATAGTAAAAAAAAATATATATTTTTTTTATTTAGCTGTGTGTTTCTTGTTACAACCATAACCTACCACCAAAGAACAACCCAAAATATATTCTCCAGCTCTTGACGATCGCAGCGATACCATATATGTGTATGTTATTTGTTGTTTGTACCTGCAGTACAGCCCAGAAACAATAGTGCGCATTTTGTTTTTGTCTTTTTTTTTTTTTTTTTAAACCTAAAACACATTGACAGTGACATTAACACTAACTGACACTGATACCAATTTTTTTTTTAATCCTGACCTTTGAGCCTGACCTTGACCCAAACACTAACCCTGGCACTGAACTAGATCAAACCTTGATCTAGGTATTTTTCTTTATTTTTTATTTTTTTAATATTTATTTATCTTTTTTTTTTTTTTCAAACATTTTTTTTTCTCTCTGTGCCAGGAGTTAGAGAGATGCAATGTATCTCTCTTCTCCATTCATAGAGAGAAAAAAGCAAGGGGGCTGAGCTGTACAGTGACTGATCACTGTGATAGCCAATCAGAGGCTATCACAGCGATCATGTGACCTGGAATCGGGTGTCCCGGGTTCCGATCGTTAGAACGGGACCTGGGGCTCTCAGTGACACCACAGTCTCTGTGCTGGGAGCACGCCGAGCGGTACGCTCCCAGCACAAAGACAGGTACGCAAATATTCGGCCCCACAGAAAAAAAACAGTTCCGTGAGGCTGCATATTTGTGTGATGTCGGTGTCAAGGGGTTAACATCATAATTATTTTACATTTTCAAAGTTGCTAAAGGTATGGAGACATCATAAACTATAAGTGTTTTTCACAAGGGTGGTAGATCTGAAATTGTGTTGGGGTTGTTTGTTATGCAGCATGTATTTAGCAGAATTCTGCATGTCCTGAGTAAATCTGAAAAGAATAATTGCTTTTTCAGGATATTTTGCTGCATTTAAAGCCAATGTAATCTAAAAAAATTGTTAATTATTCTTATAGCATGTTTTTGACTATGTTGTTGCAGTGAAACACTGAATAAGACAGTAGCAGATATAAACATGTATACTTAGAATAGGTGCATGCATTCAATAAGTGGCGGTTAGACAAACAAGTCAGTCGACACAAACAGCATGTCTTAAGGGACACATTTCCAGAGAAGTCTCCAAATATACTAATAAACAAAGTGGTAAAATGATATTATGGTGTTGAGTTTCTGCATTACTTTTCGTTCATTACCCCAGTGGGAGGGCTTGTTCTCTTCCATAGGAAGCACAAGCTTAATTCCTTTAGCCAGCCAGCTGCATAGGAATAAGAGCATAAGAAATGTTAGGAACAAGGGCCCTAGAGACCATTATGTCTCATTTCTACATTCCTGATTTTCCATCTTTATTTTTTTATGTACCCTCATATATATCTTTGCAGAGAAATCCCCAAGCTTGCTGACAGCTCCAGGATTTTTGTCCTATAAAACCTGTGTTACGAGTGTTATGGTACAGAAGCATAACTTCTGTCTCTTGACAAATAGTGAAAGTCAGGTGTTCCCTGTAGCCATATGAGACATTGCACATTGTAACTCTCTGTTTCAACAGGTGGCTAAATACAATGGTTGTGATTTTGAGTCTAACTTTGTCATTCCTTGGTGACCAGCAGTGTCGCAATTTTGTGAGATTTTGCTGGCCTCTTCTGCTGACTACGTATTTGTTTGCTACACTTTTCATTATAGAATGAACAGTCATGATAGTACATTGACAAACATATGACATTTCCTTGCATTATCTTAAGCTATAAAATCATAACACTGTACGGTGTCTAAACTACATCACAATGTTTTTAAGCTGACACCCAACTGCATAATTTATTTTCTGCCCATACTGTGCTTGCTCGCACATGTCGGAATGCCTGCCATCACACTGGAATGTGCTGGCACAGTTCATAATTGGTTCTAATTCCTTTTTCATATAAGTTTTGCAAAGATACTTGCCTGTTATAGAAACAAATTTGACTTCTCTGGATCAGTTCAAAGATAACCTATAGATGATTTTTCTCCCAAAACTGTTCTCAATAATGGGAGCAGGCACCTTTATGTGGCTGTTTGCAACTTACGATAATCGTATCTGCATCCTGGAACTCCTAAAACCCGTTGTGCAAATAGTAAAACAGCTTCTGTCTTGCCTCCTCATCTTCACTGCCTTCCTTTTGGCCATTCAGGTTTGCCAATGGCACTTACTGGCCAATAGGAAGTCACAAATGGGAGAAGATGAGCAAGGAAGCTCTTTTAGGGGTATTGGTCCACTGTTGTGCCTGTTCCAAGGATCAAAAGTTTTTTTCAGGGTAACTATGTTTGCAAAAATTGATTGACAGTTTTAGGCACACTTTGGGCTGTCATGCAAACAATAAGGGAGATGCAGCTTGTAACACTACACTGTTTGAAGTGCAGGACGTTGTCTAAAAACTAAGGACGGGGGATTAGGATCTGCCGCGCGTGGCAGAGATTTTGATTGTGAAAGAAGGAATTTTTGGATACCAAAACTTTCAGGTCAATCGTACTTGTTCTTTGCACTTTATGCAGCTTTTTTTTGTCCATGTAACTATTTCTTTTATCTGTAAGTAATGGTGATATTACCGATTCAATAAGTTTATTGGACTTTATAATAAGCATTAGTAAGTGTTATAGATTTTTTGGTATATGCTGTTTTTACTTGACAATTAATAACATCTTTTTAAGGTTGCCATTGACTATTTGTTTGGTACATTTTAATATGGTAACAAACCGATTTTATCACATTTTGTGATCTAGAGGTAAATGTATTACATGCAGTTGTCTATGTCACTACACTACAATTCTAACCTTTCCATAGTCCATATTGTATGATGTATTAAATATTTGTGCAGTTGCTTTCTATTGTACTGCGATTCACTGTTGGCTAGCATGAGCCATACACTACCTACCCTGCATCACCATGGGGTTGCTCACCTGCACTACTACAAGGATCAAAAGAACTGAAATCTGTGGACATCATATGCAGGTTGTGTAGTACTTTGGTGTACTGGTGAGCTAAGCTGGCCTTACCAGATATTATTCTTGGCATAGCATACTACCTGTTGCACCTTTTTAAAACATACTTATACTTGTAATTTTAATTTTTTTTGCAATATTTAGTTATATTTTTACAGCTTATGAAATGAATTGCATGTCTTAACAGCAGTGTTCATGCTTATCAACTGAAATGCTCAGTCTGCAAACGTTTTGAAGCTTGGCTAAAACATAGCAATAACACATGAAGACTGTTGCAAAGAAATAATGTAGACCGCATATATTTATAACAACTTCACCAAAAACTATTCATCTTATAAATTCATGTACATAAAAAAATTGAGGTGTTCATATAGAAAGCTGCCTTGAACTGGACATAGATTGATAGAATTTCGAATGAAAAGTCTTAGGAAAACATTTGAATGTTATTTGAAAGATTTTGTTTGCTTTTAACATTCGATTTTGGAATGAATGGACTTTACTGAACAAACAGCACATACAGTGCACTGTTAGAATTCAATTTGTTTCAGAAAAATTTTCCATCCTGCTCCTTTGAATTTTCTTGTCACTGTGGTCAAAAAAATGAATGCTGATTTGAACCCACTTATGATCAGAAAAATGAACAAACTCTCTTAGAACATTCTTTTACTAAGAACTTTCGTTCAAAATTCTACCCATCTATGGCCAGCTTTATTATGCTGACCTCATCTTTCAATTTTATACCGTAAGGCTTTGATTTACATGAAGCATAAATAGTAAGGGTACAGTAAAGTATGCTGCCAGAGGATAGGCAATGCATAGACAACAGAAGTTTAGAATACTAGAACTCTTTATGCATACAAGTTTTATTCAGGAACAGTAAATTACCAGTAATAAACAGTAACTTAGACTTTATCAAAATGGGTTTGACTTTCTCACAGATTCCTTGCTGTATTTTATCTCTATAATACACAATACATTTAATACACTCTTTAAAGTGTTACTTTTTAAATAAAAATTAGTACCACACATTGCTGCAAGCCCATAACCACAGCAATAACGAGCTGTGCTTGCATATAGTGAGTAGCTAGTTAACTTGTTTTAATGTAAAGCCATGGCATTTTTTTCTGTCAATTTTATTTTAATTCTCAAGCATACCAGCTGTTTCATACTATTTTTTCTTTTTGTATAAAGATTTTTATTCTCTGTACAAATTCATGTTCAGTACATGCATCCATAACACACTGAATAGGTTCCTATTCTTTGTAATTTGAAAGGCTACAACTGTTTTTATGCTTATTGACAGCTTATATATACAGTGAAGGAAATAAGTATTTGATCCCCTGATGATTTTGAATGTTTGCCCACTCACAAAGAAATGATCAATCTAAAAATCGAATGGTAGGTGTATTGTAACACTGAGAGACAAAATAGCAACACAAAATTCAAAAGAAATGCATGTCTAACAAATTATGCACTGACTTGCATGTTCTTGAGGGAAATAAGTATTTGATCCCCTATCATTCTGCAGGATTTCTGGCTACCAGGTGTCTTTCATACAGGTAACAAGCTGAGATTAGAAGCAGTCTCTTAAAGGGAGTGCTGTTAATCTAATTTTGTTACCTGTATAAAAGACACCTGTCCACAGGAGCAATCAAACAATCAGATTCCAAACTCTCCACGATGGCAAAGACTAAAAGAGCTGTCCAAGGATGTCAGGGACGAGATTGTAGACCTACACAAGGCTGGACTGGGCTACCAAACTATCGCCAAGCAGCTTGGTAAGAAGGTGACAACAGTTGGTGCAATCTTTCTCAAATGGAAGAAACACAAAACAATTGTCAGTCTCCCTAGGTCTGGTGCACCATGCAAGATCTCACCTCGTGGAGTGTCAATGATCATGAGAACAGTGAGGAATCAGCCCAGAACTACATGTGAGGATCTTGTCAATGATCTCCAGGCAGCTGGGACCACAGTCACCAAGAAAACAATTGGTAACACACTGCGCCGACAAGGATTGAAATCCTGCAGTGCCCGCAAGGTCCCTCTGCTCAAGAAAGCACATGTCCAGGCCTGTCTGAAGTTTGCCACTGAACATCTGAATGATGCAGAGGAGGACTGGTTGAAAGTGTTGTGGCCAGATGAGACCAAAATTGAGCTCTTTGGCATCAACTCAACTCGCCGTGTTTGGAGGAGGAGGAATGCTACCTATGACCCCAAGAACACCATCCCAACTGTCAAACATGGTGGTGGAAACATTCTGCTTTGGGGTGTTTTTCTGCTAAGGGGACAGGACAACTGCACCGCATCAAAGGGATGATGGACGGGGCAATGTACTGTCAAATCTTGCGTGAGAACCTTTTTCCCTCAGCCAGGGCATTGAAAATGGATCGTGGATGGGTGTTCCAGCATGACAATGACCCAAAACACACAGCCAAGGCAACAAAGGAGAGGCTCTCTGCGAGGTCCCGATCATGTGATCACTGATCGGCCAATCAGTGATCACATGCAGAGTAGTAAGCAAGATGTCACTTCTGACATCATTGCTTACTACGCGTGAAATCTGTGAATGATCACAGAGGTCACATGGTACAAGGCTATTCACAACAGCCTTGTACCATGTGACAAGCTATAAATAATCACAGCTCACACAGTAGTTCTCAATGGCTGCAAGAATGCAGCCAGAGAGGAGAAATGATTGATTTTACAGCCTTTATGGGTGTAAAAGCAATCGGTTTAAAAAAAAAAAAATCTTCATCACCCCCCACAAGTAGTACAGTGTCACCATGGTGAGTTGAACGGTTTCTTTTTTTCTAGCAAAAAATGCTGATTTTAACATGTATGTGAAAACTGTCAAAATACCCCAGATGGCAAGTGGTTAAAGAGCACCTGTACTGTTGAAAACAATGAAGGCTTCCAAAGAAGGGGTAGAGGAAATATAAACAATTGCTTGTGTTTGTTTTTATGGTATGAAAGTTTTAAGGTAAATTGGAATTGTGAAGTTGCTACCTTGCTTCTGTAGCAAGTTCCTGCCTTCCGGTCCATTTTAGCTATGCTTCTCAATATCATTAGGTTCACGGTAAAGTGGCATTGTCCTCGAAAGGCCCTGACCCCTCTCCAGGGTCCCTGTAGGACTATGAATTTACAATGATGAACATTTTTGAGGACTTTTTTTTTTAATAAAGGACTTGCCAATAATTGGGTGTCTTTGTTTCTAGTATACTAGTATAATTTGCTTTTGTTTTTTGTAAAAAAGTAACCCATCATCATTTATGTTGGGCTGGGAGGGAGGGGGTTCTGGGCACCTAATTATTAAAGGAAGCTTCCAGATTCCAATAAGCCGCTGCCTGCAGAGACCCACAATCCCCAACCTGGAAGAAATGGCCCTTGTCCTGGTCAAGGACCCTCCATGTTGGGCATTGATATGGCAGGGTGGGGGGCACATGCTTGTCCCACCACCCTTTCCTGGCCAGCCAGGCTGCATGCATGCGTTAAGGGCCTGGTATGTATTTGGAGGCAGACTTTAAACAAGTTTTTTCATTCTTGTTGTAGGATGTGCTACAGCACAAGAGACATTTACAAAGGCAAGAAAAATGATGCAGTTTAAATTGCTAATAAATGACACCTTTTTTTTGCATAGCAGACCTTTGGATATGTCATTTGCTGTCAATTTCAAACACTTTTTTACTTTGTAAATGACATGCATGTTATTTAAAGGAACTGGACTTTTTGAATGTTTTTTTTTTTTTAAATATCACTGCTCCTGGTCGAATTTGTTTGGGGTTTTTTTTGGTACATGTTCCCCAAGTCAGTGGTCACCTCCCCATTATATTTTTGGACACCCACATGCTTATTCGTCCAGAAAATTGGCATTTTTAATTTGACAGATTTGGCTCCCATTGATTTTAATGGGGTTTTGGTTCAGCATCCAAGCTTCTTTGGCCATTCTTATTAGGGCGTTTTTGTCATCAGCTCTCTATGATCTAGCTCTGTTCTACCTAACCCCCGGCCCACTGGCCATTTTCTGCTTGGAGGTGGTCTACCATTAACAATGGGATTTGGCTAGACCTTTTGTATACCTTCTACGGTTCATCTCTGGATGTCTTTATAACCACAGTATTGTGTTTAAGGATTATTCACATTACCCTAATCGATAGCTGTATCGTTTTTTAACACTGCAGAAGTCTGGCATTTTTTTATTTGAACACTCGCCTCCTCCCTGGTAAGGATTGTAGGTTAGCCAATGATTACCATTTCTAATCTCCTTGATGCAAGGGATTACTCTGTATATAACAGTGCTGTGGGAAGGCTCTTTTCGGTTCCCTGTTCTTCCTTCATATTTGGAATTCAGCCTTCTGAGGTACCTTTGGGTGCTGGCCTGCCTTGTCTTTTTTGCGCCCCCGCACTTGGCCCCCTGGATGGTTTCTGCCCCATTTGGGTACTCGGAGGAGGCCTGCTCTCATTGACTGGAGGGTTCATGACTGTCTGGTGCATAATGAGATTTTATATGTACAAATAGACCCTGAGGAAGCGACTGCTGTCATGAAACATGTCGGGCAAACTCTTCAGAATGTCCTTCACCCCCCTATAGGATCATCCTGGTGGTTATTCCATGCCTCATTACTGGTTGTGCTTTTTCTCTATATGGTGGGCTCTGGGACATTCGTTGCTGGGATATTATTAAGAAAGTTTTATAATACTATGGTCTATATATAACGTAAATATGAAAAAAATCCTCCTGCGCTCAATGGGATAATTAATGCCTATTATTTAGCCGCTGTCACTCAACTTAAACCAACAAGTCCAATTATAAAGAAAAAATAGTGAAGCGCTTAAATTAAATGGTATAGCAATAAATATACTCAAAATTGTGCTAAAATATATACCATTTCCAGGTAAAATAAATCGAATATAATACACATTAATACCACCCCCCAGTGGAGGAAGGTGATATAGTGCAACCAAATATATTTAGAATTAGTGAATTGTCACACACAGTGAAAAAAACTTACTTACAGTGCATATACTTGAAGACTCCACAAATCGGGGTAAATAATAAATGAATTAAATTAAACCAGTGAGTGAAAACCCCTTATAATATATTAATTATTTACTATCATTAGTGCCTTATGCAAATAAACTATATAAACATCATAAGTGTAAAAGTCCATGCATGTGACTCTGTGCTTCAAAACCGCACGTGTTCTCCACTTCTAGGTGTAAAATTGGATCCTCCGAATGGCAGCAATGCCTGCTGACCTCCCCTCCTTGACCCACACAGGGCCACACAGCTATTTCCACCTCAGTGGTATATCCCTTCTGGCAAACTCCTTATTGCATCTCCACTCCAATTCATGAAAATAAATACAAGGCTTTCCATAGTGTAGTATATTTATTAGTTAAAGATGTAATCAATAAAGTATTACACTCACATTATCATCCTTTGGAAACAGGCTTTTTCACCACATCCTATGGGTAAAAGTGCATGATACTAGGGAATCCAATATGGCCGCGGCGTCTGGACATGCGTCACCGGAAATGACGAACCGACGCGCTGCGTCACGTGCGTCGTGACTTCATCAGGGTTACCCGTGGCCATATTGGATTCCCTAGTATCATGCACTTTTACCCATAGGATGTGGCGAAAAAGCCTGTTTCCAAAGGATGATAATGTGAGTGTAATACTTTATTGATTACATCTTTAACTAATAAATATACTACACTATGGAAAGCTTTGTATTTATTTTCATGAATTGGAGTGGAGAAGCAAGAAAGGAGATGCAATAAGGAGTTTGCCAGAAGGGATATACCACTGAGGTGGAAATAGCTGTGTGGCCCTGTGTGGGTCAAGGAGGGGAGGTCAGCAGGCATTGCTGCCATTTGGAGGATCCAATTTTGCACCTAGAAGTGGAGAACACGTGTGGTTTTGAAGCACAGAGTCACATGCATGGACTTTTACACTTATGATGTTTATATAGTTTATTTGCATAAGGCACTAATGATGGTGAATAATTAATATATTATAAGTGGTTTTCACTCACTGGTTTAATTTAATTCATTTATTATTTACTCCGATTTGTGGAGTCTTCAAGTATATGCACTGTAAGTAAGTTTTTTTCACTGTGTGTGACAATTCACTAATTCTAAATATATTTGGTTGCACTATTTCACCTTCCTCCACTGGGGGGTGGTATTAATGTGTATTATATTCGATTTATTTTACCTGGAAACGGTATATATTTTAGCACAATTTTGAGTGTATTTATTGCTATACCATTTAATTTAAGTGCTTCACTATTTTTTTCTTTATATATAACGTAATGTCAAATAAAGCAATACTGATTTTACTAATATGTTTATCTAGTTTTTGTGCCTATAAAGTCCATTTGTATTATTCCTGTTTCTTTCGACCAGTCAAAACTAGGACGTGGCACCAGTGTATATATTGGGAATGATCCTTCACTCGAGGGCACCCCAGCCTCTTCTCATTCAAACTTCTTTGAAGTTTGCCAAACCCTGCGTGAACTGAACCCAGGGTAGTTTGGTTCATCCGTAGTATTGACTATAATTGGTAAGGTACTGTCAATGTATTGACTTTAAGACTTCTCATCTATAAAGTGCTGAAAAGTATTGACTGCTATCAAAAACATAAATATTTCTGGAAATCGCTAGTATGTGTGTGTGTGCGCGTGCGTGTGTGCAGCTGTCATGTAAGCCAGTACCCCTCAGTTGGTCATGAAGTATTTCTTTCAGTTTGAGGATGATGCATTTATTGCTAGAAGGTTTATTTGATTATTTGAACATGGGAGCAGGTTACCTTTGAACCTCAGAATTTTTCACTCTGGTTCTCAGCAATGCTAATTAAGGTTTGCCAACTTGCAGACTTTTAATGAGCCAGTAATATATATATTTGATGTCAGTGGTTCAGAACCCAATTTACAGGCCTGGTTGGCCATTTATCGCAGATGTATCAGCGTACTTTACCCGCAGTTGAATAAAGCAAAAAAACTAGCTCAAGGTCAAAATAAATAAAGTCATTAGCTAACAACAGAATCAAATAGTGTTAATTTGTGGAAGCCCTATTTCCCTCTATATAATAATGGCTATAGAATCCATTCAGCATTTAAATTGCAGTGTTGTTCAGCTGTGAGATTTTCCAAGCTCCATCAGCAACAGCCAATTCTGTCCGCGTTCTGCTAAACATTGGGGTCACAACCTTTTGCTCTCATTTTTCTTTCAGTAAATGTCCTCCACCATTACTACATACATGAATCTGGATGTGGTGCTCAATTATATCAGTGTATATGACAACATCATTGTATTACATCAATTATTTTGTTTTGTTTTCCAAACATTGTGGATTATGAGCTTAAAATTAAAGATCCCATACTTTTTATGTTTTATCCTCAGGTATATAAATATATAGCAACGGATATAAATAGTTTTCAGCAATATGCTATAGCAGTGTTGTTACTGACATGAAAAATAAAGAAGTAGGGCAAGTGTAAATAGTGTTTTCTGTAATTTTACAGTACATTATTTGTACAGTCATCCCTAGACAGATAAAATAATGTTTCCTGCCAAGTTTGTCTCTGCCCAAAAACATGAATACTTCAGATGTGAAATGAACAGTTTTATAACTTCATTGGATCAGTTACAACCAGGAATGGATTTTATAGTGATAATTGAAGTGCAGAGTTTAGGAAGTCACCCTGGGCTTGGAAAAATAGACGGGAAAAAAATGAATTTTTGGGAACAGAGACAAATATGATTAGTATGTACATCTGCTTGAGGACTTAGGAAAACTGTTTGGAATATATTCTTTGAAATATGCAGTAATGCAGTGTTCTGCAACTAAATACTAACGCATGCGTTGCAAGCCAATGACAAAAACGCAAAAAAATCTAAAGATCACTATTAGAAAACATTGGACCATAAAAAATGCTTTGCTGTTTATCCCAAGCATGTGTCTTCTTTGTTTAAAAGATTGATATAGAGAAAGGGTAGATAAACAGAATATCTATTTAAAGTAATGATCCCTAGAGGACAACCCCAGTGGCAGTGTAATCAGTAAAGCCAGCCTGGGGTTGGGCTTGAAGTAGTTAGGCACCATTGTATGCTGTAGCTATACTTGGATTCTATGGCCGAGGTCTTCTGTATGCATTTCAATTCCTAGTTTTCAGTTTTATACCCTTGAAGTATGCAGTGTTTATACTTGTATTGAAATGCTCAGTCTGCAAACTTTTTGGTGCTTGGCAAAAACATAGAAATAGCATGAAGAATGTCGAAAAGAATTAATGTAGACCACTTACAATTGTAACATAGATCTCCACCCAAACTATTCATCACTCTTTACGTACATAAAAATGAGTTGCTCCTGAGGCACTCGCATTTAATGCTGCCTTGTGCTGACTTCACATTTTTAGATTTTTACTGTAGAACTGTAACTTTTAGAAAGCAGAAATGGTAAGGGTACAGCCTTAGGTAAAAAATGTGATGGGATGGAGAGGCAGTGTGTAGACAAAAGGAGTTTAGAACAATAGAAGTCTTTACATATAGAAGTTTTATTCCAAAATAGTAATTGGCAATATACAGTGATTATCTTAGATTTAATCAAAATGGGTTTGACTTTCTCACAGACTCCATACTGTACTCCCTCTCTATAATACACCCACATGTTTACCTAATATGTGGTGATACAGACATTGCAAATAGGGTGGTTTCTCAATCCTAATCATTGCCAAGAGAACAGATGTGGAGCCAAAACTGCTACTTTACCAAGGGTTCCATTCTGTTTTGATGTGTCTCCTGTCCTTACATATTACCAGTATTCAGTAATTCTAACTTTCTAGGAAACATACAATTTGAGATTTTTTAATTATACAATGTAGTGCCCAAGCACTATTTGACTTGTGTTTTATTCCACCATTTAAGTACTATTGATAGAACTTTAAGGTAGTACTAAACTCTCAGGGGTTTTGTTTAAATAATCTGCCCATGCTAGCAAGCAGTTAAACATGCTCCTGTAAGTATAAATGAAATAATGTGTGTTCAGCGCTTACATATTCATGTCCTTTTCCACTTGCTCCCAGCAAAAGAGCACCACTTAACCAAACTTTCAAGTAGGGTGGAGGGTGTGCACTGAGGACACAAAGGGCGGGGGAGCATGCGGACTAGAGGACACAGAAGGAGGGAGGATGATTGCTTGCCGCTCTAGACCGTGTGAGAGAATGGACACTGGGAGTATGCACGCAGGAGTAACTCTGTGGGATACTGTAAGAAGAAGGAACTGTCAAGCAATCGGACAGCACTATCAGCATTGAGGGGAAAACCTGGATCAAGTGAAAGAAAGATGTACACATCAAGAGGCATCACATAAAATACGTCTATATGCTAACATTAGGGGGGGGGGCTTTGAGTGGATTACAGTTTAGTATAATGTGTATGTTGAAACAGCCCAATATGTCCACTTTTTGCTTGTTTTGTGCTCTTTCTTTTCGTGGTTCTATGCTTTGTTACTGGATATCCTCAAACGTTTTCCTAAGATTTTAAAATATGGCTGCATATAACCTAAATAGAACTTGAGGCAATCAACTAAATACATGGATAAAATACACATATTTGCCATATTACCTGCCAAAGGATTTGTAATTTTGATGAACCGTTTCATAATTCACTCATCATTGTCACACACTGCAAAGCAAGGCAGTATAGCACTACTTAGATCATTGCTTGCTTCTTGGGTCACCTTATAGGAAAGAGGTGATTATGTGGATGTCCAGTGGGCAGGCTGGAGGCAGTTGCTGAATCAGGGAATTGGTGTACCATGTCCCTGGCTTTGCAGTGTGGCAGGAGGTAGGTAGGTGTATGAATTACTAGACTGGATTAACAGAAGTACAAATAATTTGACAGATAAGACAGAAAATATATTTTTTTAAAATTATAGTTCTTAGCCGAGATCCAGAGCGCTCTGGCACAAAATGGACACATGTACTATTATTTCCCTCATTTTAGACCAATCCCAACAGAAGAGATATACTACACTTAGGAACAATGAAACATAATACCCAATCTAAAGGAAAAACTTGTATAACTTTAGCATAATTACATATTTGCTTGTCTGATGTAATGTGACCTTATGACCAAATTATGTTCTGCTATGGTTATTCATCAATAAGAACATCTGTAACTGTTCAGAAAGATCTTTGTTATCTTGAAAAATGATAAAAATCAATTAAATAGAAACATTTGTGTATTTTAACTGTGCGGTTAGTGGTTTGCCTGGAGTTTCATTATTTTGTTGTGGCCTATTTTTGTTAGTATATTATCTCATGTTGTCTGGTATCTAATTAAAAAAAGAAAAAAAAATACACAATTCTATTCAGTTTCTATTCAGAATCTTAAAGTGTTACTAAACCCACAACTGTAAAATAATTCTGTATAGGCAGTAAAGGATGTTTGTTATACTCACTGTGAAACTTAAGGGGTTAATCCTCTGCATTGTGTAAAAAGGATGTTTAATCCTGTCTTCTCTGATTCTCCCCTTCTACTGTCCCCAAATCATCTTCTGATAGAACAGAACCTTGGGGGCAAGCCGCACTTGCTCAGTTTAGTGAGTATTGCTGTGTGTCTTGCTAGAGTGTTTTTGTTTTCTTGGGAGAGTGCATGTGGTCACTGTCCAGACAGAGGGTCAGGGGTTCTGCAGTCTCATAGGACAGTGAGAGGAGAATGAAAGCCCCTCCTACAAGCTTTAACCAGTGCTCTGCTGAACACTGATAGAAGTCTTAAGACTGCTCTAACTGCTGATGAGAAAAGGTATGTAGCAATTTATGTTTACAGAAATAATTACTGTGGGAGACCAGATATAGTGAATGTAGGGTCCTGGGTTTAGTAACACTTTAAAGTAGAACTATAGGCAAAACTTTTCTTTTCATTGTGGATAAAGCAAGGTTGGGTTATAAGCCCTGTCAGTTTTTTTTCACCATCTGTGTCCTATTGCAGAGAATTCCCTTCACTTCCTAAACAGGAAGTGAGAGGAAATCTCTACAAATAAAGCATCCCTTTGCCCCCCCCCCCCCCAGGTCACCAGAACTAGTATCTCTATTGGAAGATTTCCCCTCTATTACATTTCTGGGGTCAATCAAAAATATGGGATTTCTTTTACTTTCACTTTCAATGATAATGGTTAACAGGACAAAGAGAGAGGGTGAATCTCCTCAATGGGGGCACAGACAGCAATAAAAAATGACAGGCATTCTAGTCCCTCTCCACTCTATCCAAAACGTAAGAAAAATGCCTTTAATTATACTTGAAAGCAGCCTTTCTCAACCAGGGTGCCTTCAGGTTTCTTCAGGGGATGCCTTGGCAAAATACCCAAAAAGTGTACACAAACCAGCAGGTGGATCAGTCCTGCCTTTTATTACACAAAGCCATAGGTTTTCATTGTGCACTTTTATGACCTTCTAGCCGCCAGCATCCTAACAACCAATGACATCATCAGTTGTTAAGGACGATGTCGGGTGAATACACATCATCCTTGTTTGGCCCTCCCCTTCCCATCTGTCAGCACTGGGGTCAAATTAGCAGAGTGAGGGAGAGAAAATGAGAGAGCCCCGCTGGAATACTAGTCGGTACCAGTGTGCAAAGGTGCATTTGCTTTGGAAGGATAAATCACTTCTGACTTTGGGTGTACTGGTTGTGTGTAGAATAGCTTTTTACATTTTTAGATAGGGGTACCTTGATATAGTGCAGAATTTTAAAGGGTGTCTTGAGATTATCCATAGTTTAAAAGGGAGCCTTGACTGAAAAAATGTTGAGAAACACTGCTTTAAACTATAACTGAAGCCAACACTTTTTTACTATTGGATAGAGTGAGAGAGATGCATCCTCTCGGTTTGTCCTGTTTACTATTATGACTGAAAATGAAAGAAAATCCCAAATTGTAGGTTGTTCCTATAACAGTGGAGGAGAAATGTTCCAATGGGGCTACTAGTTTTGGTGACCGCGGCAACAGCAAGAGTGCTTGTTGTTTGTTCTGATTTATAACGGTGTCCAACATTTGGTATGATTGATATGTTTAGTGCTTGTTTTAATAAAGATCAGTAAGTAGAATTTCCATACAAAGAAAAAAAAAATCAGATTGTTTCTTTATACAGAACTGTGCTGTGTAACAGATAGTTAACTCTCATAAGGTGTGTGCCACCTTCAGGATCATTGCCATTTCTCTTGTTAAATTTCTGGCACTGAAGATCCTATACACAGATATTACCATTTATTTTCTCTTCCTGTCCCCTTGTTCATTCACAGAAAGCTTTATATTCTGTGAACCAGTCACAAATGACATGTCATTCTATAAATGGACACGGGGAGAGGTAGGCTGATCAACAACAGTATGGCTCCTGTGCATGAGAGCTGCATCTGGCTGGAAGTATAGGGACAAGATCCCAGTATTAGTACATCTGTTACGGTATAGTTGCTATTTCAGGTGGGAATTTGGGGAATCACTGAAAAAATGATACAACAGGCTAGTCCATTTTGCTATAATTTCATGGCCCCCACGCACTTGTATACATGCCTGACAATGTCGGGGCATGCTCCTAATGAATTGACGGATGGTGTCCTGGGGTATTTCCTCCCAGATCTAGACCAGGGCATCACTGAGCTCCTGGACAGTCTGAGGTGCAACTTGGCTGCGTCGTATAGACAAAAACATGATATCCCTGAGGTGTTCTATTGGGTTTAGGTCAGGCAAGCATGGGGGCCATTCAATGGTATCCATTCCTTCATAATTCAGGAAATGCCTGCATACTCTCTCCACATGAGGCCGGGCATTGTCATGCACCAGGAGGAACCCAGGACCCACTGCACCAACATAGGGTCTGACAATGGGTCCAAGGATTTCATCCGGATACCTAATGACAGTCAGGGTGCCATTGTCTAGCCTGTAGAGGTCTGTGCGTCCCTCCATGGATATGCCTCAAAAGACCATCACTGACCCACCACCAAAATAGTCATGCTGAACGATGTTTCAGACAGCATAACATTCTCCACGGCTTCTCCAAACCTTTTCACATCTGTCACAAGTGCTCAAGGTGAACTTACTCTGATCTGTGAAAGCACAGGGAGCCAGTGGCAGACCTGCCAATGCTGGTGTTCAATGGCAAATATCAATCAAGCTCTGTGGTGCCAGGCAGTGAGCACATGGCCCACTAGAGGATGTCGAGCCCTCAGGCCACCCTCATGAAGTCTGTTTCTGATTGTTTGGTCAGAGACATTCAAACCAGTGGCCTGCTGGAGGTAATTTTGTAGGGCTCTGGCAGTGCTCATCCTGTTCCTCCTTGCACAAAGGAGCAGATACCAGTCCTGCTGATGGGTTAAAGACCTTCAACGGCCCTGTCCAGCTCTCCTAGAGTAACTGCCTGTCTCCTGGAATCTGCTACATGCTCTTGAGACTGTGCTGGAAGACACAGCAAACTTTCTGGCAATGGCACATATTGATGTGCCATCCTGGATGAGTTGGACTGCCTGTGCAACCTCTGTAGGGTCCAGGTATCGCCTCATGCTACCAGTAGTGACACTGACCCTAGCCAAATGCAAACCTAGTGAAAAACAGTAAGAAAAGATGAGTAGGGGAAAAATGTCAGTGGCCTCCACCTGTAAAACTATTCCTGTTTTGGGGGTCGTCTCATTGTTGCCCATCTAATGCACCTGTTAATTTAATTAACACCAAATCAGCTGAAACTGATTAACAACCCCCTCTGCTACTTAACTGACCAGATCAATATCCAAGTTTAATTGAATTGATGCTTTACTCTGATTAAAAATTGTTCCTTTAATTTTTTTGAGCAGTATATATACAGTGAATATAAAAAGTCTACACACCCCTGTTAAAATGTCAGGTTTTTGTGATGTAAAAAAATGAGACAAATATAAATAATTTCAGAACTTTTTCCATCTTTAATGTGACCTATAAACTGTACAACGCAATTGAAAACTGAAATCTTTTGGGTGGGAAGTAAACATAAAATAGCTAAAATAATATGGTTGCGTAAGTGTGCACACCCTCTTATATCTGGGGATGTATCTGTGTTCAGAATTAAGCAATCACATTCAAAATCATGTTAAATAGGAGTCAGTACACACCTGCCATCATTTAAAGTGCCTCTGATTAACCCCAAATAAAGTTCAGATGTTCTAGTAGGTCTTTCCTGACATTTTCTTAGTCGCATCCTACAGCAAAAGCCATGGTCCGCAGAGAGCTTCCAAAGCATCAGAGGGATCTCATTGTTAAAAGATATCAGTCAGGAGAAGGGTACAAAAGAATTTCCAAGGCATTAAATATACCATGGAACACAGTGAAGACAGTCATCATCAAGTGGAGAAAATATGGCGCAACAGTGACATTACCAAGAAATGGACGTCCCTCCAAAATTGATGAAAAGACAAGAAGAAAACTGGTCTGGGAGACTGCCAAGAGGCCTACATCAACATTAAAGGAGCTGCAGAAATATCTGGCAAGCACTGGCTGCGTGGTACATGTGAAAACAATCTCCTGTATTCTTCATATGTCTGGGCTATGGGGAAGAGTGGCAAGACAGAAGCATTTCTTACGGAGAAAAACATCCAAGCCTGGCTAAATTTTGCAAAAACAAATCTGAAATCTCCCAAAAGCATGTGGGAAAATGTGTTATGGTCTGATGAAACCAATGTTGAACTTTTTGGCCATAATTCCAAAAAGATATGTTTGGCTCAAAAACAACACTGCTCATCACCAAAAAAATACCTACAATAAAGCATGGTGGTGGCATCATGGCTTTGGGGCTGTTTTTCTTCAGCTGGAACTGGGCCCTTAGTCAAGGTAGAGGGAATTATGAACAGTTCCAAATACCAGTCAATATTGGCATAAAACCTTCAGGCTTCTGCTAGAAAGCTGAACATGAAGAGGGACTTCATCTTTGAGCATGACAACAACCCAAAGCATACATCCAAATCAACAAAGGAATGGTTTCACCAGAAGAAGATTAAAATTTTGGAAAGGCCCATCCAGAGCCCAGACCTGAATCCGAATAAAATCAAAAGATGTTTCAACAAAGAATGAGTTTAAGGGTGTGCACACTTATGCAGCCATATTATTTTAGTTTTTTATTTTTACTTCCCTCTAACTAAACGTCTTCAGTTTGTTGTTCAACTGAGTTGTACAGTTTATAGGTTACATTAAAGGTGGAAAAAGTTCTGAAATGATTTATCTTTGTCTCACATTTTTACATCACAGAAACCTGACATTATAATAGGAGTGTGTAGACTTTTTATATCCACTGTATATATACTGCTCAAAAAAATTAAAGGAACACTTTTTAATCAGAGTATAGTATCAATTCAATTAAACTCTGAGACTTTTTATAGTGTGTGTGTGTATACACACATACAGTATATATTGCTTGTTCCTAGTTTGCTAAAGACTGTCTAGATTATGCACAGCACTGCTGAAACTATTTTCTAGGAAAGGGTGAACAAAAGAGATAAACCTTTTGGTTTATATGTATGGTCAGATTAAAGTGTTACAAAGGCAATGTAAATAACAAACATGTTCTACTCACCTGCTCTGTGCAGTGGTATTCCACAGAGTGGCCCCGATCCTCTTCTTCTCAGATCCCTTGCTGGCGATCTTGGCTCCACCTCTTCTGTATATGTCTCTTTTTCATCGAGACTTAACCCTGCCAACTCCCACTTCCTCCTCACTGCATTTGATTGATAGCAACAGGAGCCAATGGCGCCTGCTGCTGTTCGAGTCCTGTGTGAAGAGGAAGAGAGGGTAAAAGAGATCCAGCCGTGCACTTCACTAGATCTGTTCTCCCGTCTCTTCCATTTTACACAGGAAAGGGGAAGACTGAGAAATAAAAATAGTTTTTTTTACCTTAATGCAATAATACTTAATACTAAAGGTTCAGTTTTTTTGGTTTTAAATAACAAACATGTTAAACTTACTTGCTCTGTTCTGTGGTTTTGCACAGAGCAGCCAGATCCTCCTCTTCTTGGGCCCCCCCCCCGATGGTGCTTCTAACTCCTCCTTCATGTTGGGTGCCCTCATAGCAAGCTTCTTGCTATGGTGGCACCTGAGCATGCGCACTCCCAAGCCCTTTCTGTCTCCTCATTGGCTCACTGGCTGTGATAGACTGCCCTGAGGAGGCAGAGACCTGGAACAGCCGAGGTTCTTGTGGACATCGTTGGATCGCAATAGAGGTCAGGTAAGTATTAGGGGGCCTGGGGGGACTGCTGCACACAGAAGGCATGAAGGTAAAAACCTTAAGCCTTTACAACCACTTTAATGCAAGGAATGCCTTAAGGTAATAGATGTTTTTTAGCTTTAGTATCACTTTAAACAAAATTAATTCCTCCTCCAAGGTTTAACCCACATCCAAGGTATGATGCTTATTTGTTGTTTTGGGGTTTGGACACCTTGCCATCATCAAGGAACCACTAAATTCCAAGGTATAGTGGGAATTTCTACACCAAAATGCCAGGAAATACGTTTGTGCTTTAAAAGTCATTAGAAGTTGGACCATGAATTGTCAATTTTTAAAAATAGTTTTGTGAATTAAGGAAACTTTTTATGTATTTATTTTTTTGTAAAACTTGCGGCAGGTTTAAAGCTGAACTCTTGGGAAACACACAGATGAAATACCTCCTAGATTGTAAACTTGAAAGAGCAGGGCCCTCGAACCCCTCGTGTATCACATTGTATTGTTTTCGTACTGTCGCATGTTCTGTCTCCCTTTGTAACGTACAGCGCTGAGCGAACTGTTGGCGCTTTATAAATACTGTATAATAATAATATAAGAGAGCTGTTTTACATGCCACATAGTTTGTGTTTCTGTCCATCCAATACTGATATATAGTCAGACAGATGATGCCACTGACAGTTGAGAGCAGCAGTAGGCAGATGAAGTCATTCCTATGCACACTTTGCTGCCTCATCCTATCAGCATGTTCCTTGTCAATCTGCCTCATCCCTATCCCAATCTGGGTAATACTGCATTGAGGAATGGAAGAGACTAATACCAAGTCACATTCATGTATTTGCTGTAGTTGAACTTAACAACTAAATTTTATGATTATGTATTATTTCAGAGCTGCAGTCATTTGTGTCGTTTATATCTGCCTGGAGTTTATCTTTTAGGCCTCATTTACACTTTAGTTGAGCATCTTTGGTCATTTTTCAGTCGTTTTAACGGGCATTTTTGTCCTGTTTTTAGGCTTCGGTGATTTTTGTTATTATTATTTTTAGCCAGTGGAAAGCTAGACAAGCATACACAAATATTTCTTGTGCTCCAATTGAAATCTTTTGGGGCCAAAATGTGCGACACTTCTGCAAAAGAAGCTTGTGCTTTTTCAAGCAACAAATCTGAACTCTATTAATTATAATGAAAATACTGCTGAAGCTTTAACTTCACCCTTTATGTATGGATATCCTTACTGATTGCCCTGCTATAGCCTAACTACATCCTCTTCTCTTGTACTTACCCTAAAGTAGCAGGAGAGCTGTTTCTGGAGCTGCTGCATATATCAACTGGACAGCTATCATCTGGCAAGGTTGTGTGGTACTGCACATGCAGTCTTCTCTTTTTAAGCATTAATAGATCCATATGCAAGCCTGTGCATGGCATGAAATTTCAGGGAAATTTCTTACATGGCAACTGTAGAGTTTAGGCTGCACACCTTCCAGGTCCATGAAAGGTAATTAATTGTATCAACTTCAAAAAGTTGCAATTACTAAGTGTTGTTAGTCTCACCGTATTCTTTGAGAGAATTTCTTTTTTAAAATGTGCTTCAAATGGAGTCTCTTTTTTCTGTTGTAGAACATCAAATTTTGATGTGACTGCCAAACTCCTATTTTCATAAGCTGTGACTTTAGAAGATGGGTTATGGGAGGGAGGAGATCTCATATCTGGCACTATAAAATGTTGATTATTACATTTTGATACCTTCAAGAACATTATTTGCAGCATGTGGGGGAAATGGAAAAAAATCCATTAATGCTGTGCACTTCCATGTGGAGCTGTTTGTTGTTAAGAAAGCACAAAATATAACTCCTGCATTTATTTTAACACATGGTCTGAATTGTACTTTGATTACTTTTAATGAGTTTTGCTTCAGCATTTTTTCCCACCACTTAGGCAGCGGTTGCATGAGAGGAGATTTATCACACAGTCGAAATGAAGTATTTTGTTCTTTGGACTGTGGGAGTATGCAAGCAATAAACCGTGGCAGCTCATGCTGTCAGCCAGTGTTCCTGTAGAAACCTGTAACAAACCAGTGAGCAGCTTCATGTGATATTAAATCATCTGCTCTAAACATTAACAAAAACAAATGAGCATATTTTATAATATAGTGCAAAGAGCGATAGTGACCTGAAATCCATGGCAACCAATCAGAAGTTTGCTTTTAGCAACTTGCAGAGCACAGATTAATGACAGCTGATTTCTAATTAGTTTATATGCTTTAAAACACATTTAAAGGAAATCTGTTTACACAAGCTATTTTATATATTATTCTCATTACAATATATCTTTCCACTTTAGTTTACAACTATGTAATAAAAAATTCAAACTTCTTTATTGCAACCAACACAATAATAAAAACAAACAGCAAAACCACATAGTACTGTTACTTGACAAAAGAAACATCCTAAAGTTCCTGCAAAACAACTACGCAAAATGGAATGTGTGTGTAATCCAAAACTAGTATAGAGGCACTCACGGGTCTTGCAGAGGAGGTACATCAGTATTGTTATTGTCAATGTTTCGATGAAGCTCAGTCCATCTTTCTCAAGATGCTATCACATGGAAGCAGGGGCGGACTGACCATTCGAGCACTCGGGCACTGCCGGAGGGCTCGGGGTCAGTAGGGGGCCCCATGAAATGACCCTGATACCTTTTTATAGGCTTTTTTGGGTGTGCTTTGAGTGTGGGCAAGGACACAGGGGCCCCATGATCCCCTATTGCTCGTGGGCCCCATGAGTTGTCAGTCCGCCCCTGCATGGAAGTGAACAAACCAATAAACATACAAATAAAGTCCCACCCACTGACACCAAGGGTAAAATTGACACATACAGGGTAGAGGTCAAAGAAAGATTACAAAAGGAGTAAATTACAATATTCCATCAAAAAAGAAAAATATACAAAATCCTAGCTTAAATAAAGCTATCCAGAAAGAGTTCCTGCATAAAAATGGCAAAATGCAGAAAAAGTAGGAAAAAGCAAGCATATTATAAACACTCAGAAGATGGCCACTATTGCACATACAGTAGCAAATAGCAGCCAGACACGGACCACCCATAATTAGTAACATGAAATAAAAAAACAACAAGTAATGTGCTAGGACATCATTGGAACAAATGAGAAATTACCAAATAGCCACAAAAATACTATACAGGATCAAACACTCCACATGTGCCTAAAATAAACAAGTGTAGGATTGTGAATAGCAACCCACATAAGACAAAGACTATAGAGCTACACTGACAGTGCACAAAGACAGGAATGCATACAAATGTACGTAATGTAAATCAATACTCCACAACCAGATAGAAGAAACCTGAGGACTTTGATATATGAATAATCGAAGAGGAGAAATGATGGTGAGACCCCCAAGACTAACACCACTAGGAAATTTGTATTTTTATGTATATATAGTATGTTTGTGTATATATATAGATAGATAGATAGATGTGTGTGTGTGTGCGCAATGACTAAAATGTCATCTTTAAAATTATATTGTAATACCAGATACTTCAATTAATAGGGTGAAAACACTGTGCACTGTCTCCCAATTGCTCCCCTTCATTATCACATTTCTGATGTGGACTATAAGTTTTTACTTGCAGGTGGAGTGCAAAAAGCTGGCGGTTGAGATGCATTTTTTAAACTCCGCACTCCCTCCCAAAAGCCGCAAAGGCAGTTGTATGGAGGTAACATAACCTAACCACCCACTGAAAAGGAACCATTCAACTGGATTAAAACAGGTGGAGAGGAAATGATATACTGCCTCCTCAACTGCAGTCTACTGTAATGCCCTGTAAAAAATGGGTCTGCAGAGGGCTAAGAGAAGTGTAAAAAATCTCTAATATCCTTGTCAGCGGTCATCGTACTTGCAGGTTGCTTTACTGTTCAAGGCCATGGTCTGCCAGTGGCTGAGCCCTGTCCCTGAAGACCTCTGCAAGGGGTATGCGCATCATGGATGGGGTCATCCCTCTTTTAATCCTGCTCTCAGAAACTTCAGAGTGGAAGCTCTTTAAACATTTGTGTCCAGGGTGCCTTTCCATTTCTATTCCCTCTTGGGTTGTGTGGGGGTTTGGAGCATTGGTGTAACCTCCTCCTTGTGAAGCCTAGTGCGCCTGCGTGACTCGCTTACTGCACCTATATAACGCTGGCGCTCACTGTGCCTTTTCCGCCTCACTTTTAGGGGCTGTGTGCCCTGCCTTCTTTTTTTCTGGGCATGCTTCAAACTAGCAACAGCTCCTGGTACTCTCATAGTGGCGCAGTTCTCGAGACTACTTGGGTCTACAGTAGCTCACAGGTGTTGGACACAGAGGCACTCTGCTCTCTCTCCACAGCAGTGGTGGTTGCGAGTATCTGCGCGGGTCAGTATTTCGCAAGCATGGCAGATCTAAACCACTATTGAAGAGAGTCAGATGGCCTTACTAACTCTTAGCTCCAATGAGGTTGGTAGTTTATGCGCTCAGGGCAATAGTACCCTGTACTCTGTTGGATGGCCCCAATCCAACTCCCTGCATTCCTTTGGCTATTCTGCTGGCTCATCTGCCACACCAGCTGCCTCTTTTTCATCCAGAGAGGAATTGTCACAGTGTCTGATTTTGTGGTCAGAATTTCTGACGTTATCGAGGCCATAGATAGCAATCTTTGAATTTGGCCTGTTGTGATGATGTATGAACTAAAAGTATGGTCCAAAATCCTAACACTATCCTAATGATTTTTTGCAGCAGCCTTTGACATGCAAAATAGTTTATTTTTTGTTACTTTTGGCAAATTCAAATGTTCCATTATTTAACATAGGGTCACACCTATGCCTTTTCAGCCTCCTTTCCTGAATCAATCTTTGTATTTGCCCTTGAGCCAGACACATTACCCAAGGGGTGGTTGATAGTTGAGAATGATCTATCTTTGACTGAGGCACACCCATCAGATTTCTTTCAAACTGAAGGATGCCATTGCTAACCTTATTGATACTATATGCTCTTGCATATTGTTAGAGCAGCCTGGTCACCCAAAGGAGTTCACCATAGGCTGCCTAAACCAGATGAGACTTTACTTGTCTATTCACTAGTAGAGTCTGTCTTGTATAGGTATTAACCTCACCTGAAGAAAATTTTTACTTCTCCAAAACAGTTTGCTTAGCAGTATTCTCTTAAGGAACGTTTACTATGTGAGTTGGCAGTTCCTGTGGTAGATCCAGCCCTCACAGCCCCTGTGAAGGATAAACCCTTGTACAAGGACCCAGTAGACCAGGTTAGAGGCTCTCTTTAAAGCACTCTGTTCCTTGGCAGAACCCACCATGTTGTCTGTGCTTGCATCTATGACAGTTTGCCATATTAGTGCCACAGTCCACAGTTATTTTTGGTGTGATCGGAATACAGTTCATCAGATCTGCAGGATGTCTTCTCTCCTTCCACATTCGCAGAATCCTGTTTAAATGCTGATTGCATGACCTCTATGCAAGAAATGCCTTGAGTGGTTACCCTTTAAAGACAAATGCCTGTCTGTTTCATACTTGGATAAACATATAAAGATGATTACAGGAGGTAAGAGTTCTAGAAAAAAGGATTGCACCTCTACTGGTAGGACTTCTACTCCTAAGTGTAGAAAAATATTTCTTTCATCCCTAACAGACTTTTAGCCAGCCAGATCTGATCCCAATGCGTTTTCTCAGTAATAGGACACCTCCACTTTTCAGAGTGGGGGTATTTCTGTTGGCCTTCTGGTCCCAGAAAATCTCAAATGACTGGGTCCAGAATTTCAGTTCCAGGGGTGACAAACTGAAGTTTTTACTCTGCCTATGCCCCACTGCTTGTCTCCTTCTCCATCAGAGTTTGTGACTCTTCTTGCTGCTGGAAACACATGTTTCAAGGGGTAATTACTCTTGTACCAAGAGCAGAATGTTTTCAAGGTTTCTACTTGAAACCTATTCACAATGCCCAATTCAAACTGCGGTATCCGTCCCATTCTGGATCTGAAGACTCAACTTATCCTTATGGGTTTAAAAAGTTTGCATGGAAACTGCCAGATGAGACTTTGCTTTCCTCCTTCTGGAAGGTTTTCTGGCGTCTGTGATGCTTACTTTGGGATGCACATTTTCATCTTTCCTCACTGCAAAACACTACCTGCATACTGGACATAAATCCCTGATTGATACAGCACTAAATACCACTCAATGCATCTTTTAGCCCCATGGAGCCAAAGTGTATTTTAGTTCTGCAATAGACAGACTGCAAGCAACAAGGTTGAACACGGCACCTGTGCCTCCTGGGCATACAATAACATTGGGATTGGGTGAACACAGACTAAATGCAGTGTGTGCAAGTAGCTTTATAATGAAGCAGGCTAAAAGGAACAGGCACTCTACCTAATTAGTGAAAAACAGAGTATGGCCTTCTTAAAACAGAAGATTTGGTATATTTACTAAGCTAATAAGCTAATAGAGCATGTCCACTTTCTAAGTGAATTTTCACTTGTGAATAAGGTGGATCTAAGGCAGGCCATACAAGCAATTTACTTCAACCAGGGGTTGAAGGAAAGTAAATTGCTTGATTTCTCCATCAGCATAGCCAGTGTTAATGGGGGAATCCCTCCCACAGCACTATTATGTTCTGCCAACTGGGAGCCTTCCCCACCTGCAGAATTCAATAATCAATCCATCGATCGACATCAGTACAACCAGCCTGACCATAGACTAATCAAAATTTGTCCGGTCCCTCCTAAACTGGCCGAATTTTGTTCCATCTATGGCCGGTTTAAACAAAAATAAATAATATGAGAATATCTAAAAGTGCAAGAAAAGTAAAATAAAGAATATGATTATGCTTGCGTTTGATTACCATAACTTCATCCTTTACACTAAGCTAAGTGCATTTTTGCTTTTCAAGCAAATTTTCCATTAGCTTAATGAATGAGGTCAAGTTGTACTAACTTTGATCATATAATCGTGCAAACAAATATCTAGATTTTGTAAATTTTGATTGCACATGATTGCAATGTGAATTTTTACTTTGGTTCACTTAAGTAAGATAAGTGAAAACTCGCTTTGCCCTTTTCTCAATGACACATAATCTTGTCCCTTTTTTTATAAACAAGCCACACACTGTGAATGTGTTTCTGTTTCACTGTCTACTGGCCTTAGGACTATCAATCCCCATACCATCCTCCAGCTACACTGTTCTTTAATTTGGAATTAAATCATAGCCTATTCTTGGCATACTCTACCAGCGGCTGGCAAATAAAGAAGCCTTGGTAGGTGATTTACATTTAGTGTAATTTATTAGTAAATAATGAGACTCATTTCTTTCTCGGTTCTTTGGTACATAGTGCTTTATTTTAAAATTTATAAGAGAAAATATGTGTATTCCTTTTTTACACTTATATAAACGGTTTTCTTTTTTTTTCAGCAGCCTTTGGCGTGCAAAATATTTCATTTTTCATGACTTTTGTCACAGTCAAATGCTTCATTATTTAACATGGTTATTGAAAAATTGATGGTATGTTTATACCAGGGAGACATCCTGTAGGCTTCAGTGTTGATTTATGGCACTGGGAAGACAGTTCAGTGCTGCTTTCTTCTATGGTGGGAGGCACTTTGTCACTGTCCCAGTAGAGAAATCATAGCAGTGAAGTACTCTGGTTTGTGAGCTGAGTTTTTGACAATAAATTATTTACGTCTTACTGTGTTTTTGAGCATGCAGCAAGCTTAATGCTGATCATAATACTTTGCCTTTCTCCACACTTGGGGTTTGCTTTTAATGTCTTTTTTCCTTCATTTAAATATGCATAGTAAAACTAGCAACCAACAATTCTGGTCACAGCAACAGTACCATTTAACTTTTTCAGAATAAGGCACAAACGTTGTAAGCACAATCTATATATAGATTGTATTAAAAAAAAAGTCTAATTTGCAGTATATTACTTTGGCTTAATATTTCAAATAATGTTAAATAGAAAGTTTTGGTGGATTCAATGTTTTTCTGCATAAACTGATTTTTCAGTGGAAGGGAGGGAGGGGTGGGTGGATGGAAGGGAGGGAGGGGTGGGTGGAAGAGAGGAAGTGAAGGATGGTGGAAGTAAGGGAGGAGAGGGCGGGTGGAAGGAAGAGAGGGAGGGAGGGAAGGAAGGGGTGGGTGGTAGGAAGGAAGGGAGGGTTGGGTGGAAGGAAAGGAAGTCAGGCTCACCATGACTCATTCAGAAGCATCAGAGCTGTCGGCTGGTGTTTTCAGATTCACGCCCACACATCCTCTGAAGCTGCACGGACTGGAGTGTGGACGGTCACAGGGAGAGGCAGAGCAAATCCAGACTCTCTCCCCTCTTTTCCTATTGGTGCAGAGGATGGAGGGAGGGACTGGGCACTGAGAAGAACACAGCAGGGGGGGAGGGGGGGTGTCAGAAAACTGAACCATCAGATATGTTCTGTGCAGTGATAGGGGTGGTGATGAGCAGCGATCTCCTGTATGACTTTCAATAAAGCAGCTGGAAACTGATTCTCCTCCTCTCCCTTCTGCGGCTTCCAGCTGCTTTATTGAAAGCCATACAAGAGATCACTGCTCATCTTCGCCCCCACCGTCATGCCTCCCACACACACCCAGTCCCAGCACTGCCCACCGCCCCCACCTTATTTCCACTCGTGGGCGAGTGGAAATTAAGAGGGCAGCAGGGATGGTTGGCAACTCTCCTCTGGGGGGGTGTTCAGACCCCCCCCCCCAATCTCCTCCCCTTATCTACACCCCTGATTCGGGCAATCAACATTCTCTCCTGATTTTCAACAAAATGGCCACAGTTGCACCCTTATTGAGGTCACTTTATCTTTTCCTTTAGCAGCTGTCCATCCAATTGGCTGGGGAACTTAGGCAAGCCATGGCAGCACTGTTAAATTAAACCTGGTATAAAAAAATGGTGTTAGGGAGATTTATGCCATAATGTACCAGTATGCACAACAAATTAGTACATTTTGTCAGACCTGCCAAGCGATCCCCTCCAGAACTGCTTTGCCGGTGCTTACGGGGAGAGACCAATAGAGTTTCTTCTGTCATAAAAACCCCACCTGTTTAATTTTTTTCATTGTGCTTTAAGGCATAGCTACATGACTCCTGTACCTTAATTACTTAAGACTGCACACTTTCATCCCCTTCCAGTCCAGGCCATTTTTTAATTTTTAGCGTGGTCACACTTTGAATGATAATTACTCAGTCAGAGAAAATGGCTGACTGCACTGATATACAGTAATATCAGAGCAGTCAGCCTTTGTACATGAGCAGTACAATGTCACAATAGAATATATAAAATACAGCCTTTGTTTAAATGTGTGATCTGCGACCCACTGTGACCCTAGAGGGCACATATGAGAGGGCGTATGGGTATGTCCAGCCATTACATTTAAACAACCGAATGGGAGCTTCCCCGATGCGGGTGGACATTGTTGAAGGGGCCACTGGCCAGGGCAACACATAATCATATAATCTATAACATGATGGTGAAATTTCACATAATTTTAAATAATTTTGAACCTGCAGATTTTATTAAATAACAGCTGGTGACCCTGCCATGTAGATCTGCATTCAAGTCTGTGTCCCAACTGTACTGCTGCATTGTCATTTTATAACATGGGCTTTCAAATGGAGACTACAAGTCACCATTTCAACACAATATGCAGGCCTGGACAGCTGTTGCAACTATCCAAAAATCCACTGCTGCGCAGCCATCGCTGGAGCAAGTACATGTAGACAGGCAGTGGCTGTAGGAAAACAGCAGCACTGAGGTGCATCAAATGATGAAAAAAAAAATGTATTTAAAAAAAAACAAAACCCAGTTGTTTATGCTGCAAAGTGCTTTAACAAAAACTAAATGCCATTTACTTAGCGTTTACTTTATAAGGGCTAGTTCACACCAGATGCAGTCTAGTGCGGTTTTTTTTTTTCTGCATCAAAAATGCATGCACAGTATTTTCAATGTATTCCAATGGCCCTAGTTCACACCAGTGCAGTCAGTTCCAGTCAGTTTCCAGGGCAGAAAACAAAGTAGAACATTCTGCATTTTTTCTGCACAGAACTGTACTGGAACACAGCAAAATGTATCAAAAATGCAGGGGAATGTGGTGTGAACTTTAAGTAAAAACACACCTGGAATGTGGCTGGAGTGTGAACTGGCACTAAGTGCATTTAAAAGCAGCTATCATGCAAATTGTATCTGTATATTTACCTGTTCAATTGTATCTGTGTATTTGCCTTCTAATTTCATGTCCCTTATCTACCAAAAATGTAAGTGAAAAAAACAATCTACACAGTTTTCCAAATTAACAAATGAAAAACTAAAAAGTCATGACTGTGTAAATGTTCACCCCTTTTCTGTGAGATCCCTAAATGAACTATGGTACAACCAACTGCCTGCAGAAATTAGATAAATGATTATACAGTCCACCAGTGTGCAATTAAAGTGTCACATAATCTCCAAATAAATACACCAGATTATCCACTTGCTATACATTTACTGAGGCAGGTTGGCTCGTACAGGCACAGTCACACACCTGTATGTCAAAGCTTTCTTCCAGGTTGCACGGGCACATGTCATTCGTTGCAGCACAAGCTGATCAGCAGGTTCCGGCCAATGATTTATAGTCGGGACCCACTGAATGAATGACAGAAGAGAGTCCTGTGTTGGCAAACACAGGGCTATCTTCAGATAGCACAGATGTGCCGCTTTTTTTCTCCCTGCAAAGCAGAGAGTAAAAACCGGCACATTGCTTAGTAAAATAGCACACAGTACACACACTAAACATTGTTAGGCACATATTTAGCCCCTTGATCGTCATTCCTAGTCAATGTCATTAGTACAGTGACAGTGTATATTATTAGCACTGACCACTGTACTAGTGTCACTGGAGATGTTGATGGCAGTGTCAATTAGTGTCAGATTGCCTGCCATACTCTTAGAGTCCCACTATTGCTACTCATTGCCATTACTAATATAAAAATAAATAAAAATCCCAGTATCTATAACATAGTTTGTAGACGTTATGACTTTCATGCAAACCAATCAATATACACTTATTGGGTTTTTGTTTACCAAAGACATGTAGCAGAATACATTTTGGCCAAAATTTTATGAAGAAATTAGATTTTTTTAATTTTTTATTGGATATGTTATCTAGCAGAAAGCAGAAAATATTGTGTTTTTTGTTGTTCCAAATTTTGGTTCTTTTTTTGTTTAGATTGCAAAAAAATAAAAACAACCCACTGGGGATCAAAAACCACCAAAAGAAAGGTCTGTTTGTTTGAAAAAAAAAAAATTATACAAATTTCGTTTGCATACAGCACTATATGACTGCACAACTACCAGTTAAAGTAGCACAGTGCCGAATAGCAAAAAATTACCTGACCATGAAGGTGTTAAAATCTTCTGGCACTTAAGTGGTTATGTTACACAGAATCAAGAATACAAATATTGCTTTCAGAGATACCTTTTTCGAGAATCACCAACCAGGGTTGCATTAAAAAAAAAAGTATACCAAACCTTTAGCTTTATGTGCATTGCTAAATCAGTTATTGGAAAAATATAATATGGCTCCTGTGTGACTCTGTCTAAAATTCCCAGACGCTATTGTTAATATGCAATATTCATATTTAGCTGACTAAAAGAAAAGTTAAAAAAAATTATTTTTTTTTTTACTTCTAAGCCAAAAGCTAAGTTTGGCAATCATCACAACTGATCAGACTTTGTTGTAACAGTATTCGTCTATTTACAACTAAATACAGATTGTTACTTGTATTTGTGTGTTGTTTTTTTTTAACTTTATTTGCATCATAGAAACTTCTTCATGACCCTTCAACCCTCTCTCTTAGCAGCACTGAAGCACTTAGATTTTAAAGCAATGCTTAACCAAGAAGAAAATATAAGCATCAAGCACATGAGAAAATGTGCATGGCAAAAGGCTTTTAGATCAATGAATTTCCTCTGAGACTCACTGACTTTTTGCACTAACAGCAGCGTTGATACTGTGATTTTATTAGGAACGTAATAGATTTTTTAGTTTTTATTCTCCCCAAGTATCAGCTGAGGCAGGTTGAAATATTGTTTAGTGTTTCAGTTTGGTGAAATGCCCAGTAGATTCTGCATGGTATAAAAACCTAAATGGAAGGTTCTGGTTAAATCATTTGATCTGTAAATCATTTAGCCATCCTTTCCTTACAAAGCTGAATGGCTCGTTTGTTTCACAGCTCACTTACATCTTGATATTACATATCAATATGTTTACTGCCCAATTGGAGTGCTAATTTTGTAGTCTCTTTGCAAGCATAACAGTTCTGAAATGATTATAGTTGTAACAGCTCCGCTGGCAGCTAAGTGAGCGTGTAGTAAATGTCATTTCCAGATACCTTTCATGACTCTGCATTGTGGAACATACCTATTAATAAACATTACTATGTAGGCTGAATCTGTAGACTTTTCATACTAAACAGAGAGTTCAGGTATTTTGGATAATAAATTAGATTATTAATCTGAAGCTATACTTCATAAACTATCTGTCTTCTTAAACCAAAGTGCAGTAACCTATAGTAGCCAGTCAATATTTGCAGTTTGTTGCCTGGTATCAGAAAATTGAAATACAGTTCTCATAGGTTACTGCACTTTAGCTTTGTTGGTTTTTTTGTACCAAATAAACTCAGTTTTTACATATTCCGTTTTAAAGCCATTTTCTAAGGAGGCATATACTTTACTTTTTATGCATATATAAACTTTTGAGAGGGTTTTTGAAAATTTCTACACCAGGGGACTTTGGTAGGCAAATTTTAATTCTGCAAGCAAGACTGGATTTAAAGTTGGTAACTTAAGTGAACTTAAAACAAACCTGTCACTTTCCCATGCAGGGCATTGCCACAGGCTTTTTTTTTTAACACCGCTCTCCCAAGCAGCTCATGCTCACCTTTCCTTATATCCCCAGCCCTGTAACAACTTGTTTTATAACTAATATTGTGGAAAGTGTTATTTAATAGGTTATTTTGTAAAAACATAGATGGTTTATAGAATTACTGTGCCATTCAAGAAACACCATCTTATATTACCAGAGCTTAAAATCTCCCTTCAACACCATTGCTGGTAGACCATTTTGGCCCTGGACATTGGACATTGTTTTTCTTGTTATTTGTTTAAGCCATGAAAAGGACAAATTCCCAGCTAAAGGTTTAGCATAAATACAATAAGGCAAGCTTCACTGTTAATGAGACTGCTCTGTTGATTAGTATATTAATATAAACACCGCTGACACTTTCTTAAACTGAATCTTTTCAGATGTTGGAAAAACTGAAAGACAGATGGATGCATACAGGCTTATGGGAGAACTTAGAAAGAATCAAGACAGTCATTAAGGAACCACAAGGAGGAGATAAGACGGATTTTGATAAATTGCTGCAGATCTATTATGATGCTATACGTTTTAGAGGTGAAAAAGGTACGTCTGACAATTTGTTTGCAGTAAGTGCAAATGATACGTAATCTAAATATGTGCAACTATAAATATTTAGCCATTAGTGTAGTAGATACAAATGTAATGTCTCTACATATAATTTTGCCAGTTTTAGTTTTTCATGCACAGTATGTCGAAATGTATCTATCATATTGTAGAGGACACAGGAATATTCATAGACCATCAGTTGCATGCCACTTCCTGCAGGTGATTGGATACTGTCTCCCCCCAGTGTATCCATATAACCATGCCCACTTCATGAGACTCATGGTTTTTTTGCTAGTGTTCTTCTGTAATGAATGCTTTCTCTTCTTGTAGAAGAATTTCCAGCTAATTTTCACCAGATTTATTTTACCTTCAACTGACACTTCTATCAAAATCTAACAGATCATGGCTCATTAGAAGTCTCTGGATCCAATGCTCTTGAGTATACCTTGGCAGGCCAGCCTGTAATATGTTTTTTTTTTGGTATCAGATCATGTGTTTGGCGCTTACCTTGGCACATTGGGCAACAGATGTAGTTGACTGCTATACAGGTCCAGAGTCCTTGTCCATTCCTACAGCACTTTACACCCTGAAGACCCCTTAAGGGGTATGCCCACCCCAACGGGCAAAACCTGGACCCTGATCAGGACTATTGATGTGGATAAGTGATGTTGTCTCCCTTTTTTTAATCAGATTTTATTTAACCAGTTGCCTCCTGGCCTATAGCGAGATGGTGACCAGGCGAACAGCTCGTCCCTCTGGGTGGACGCCATATGGCGTCCTTTCCGGAACATGCATTGTGCATGCCTGCAGGGCCGCCCTGTGGTGAGATCTATCACCGGCCATGTACCTCGGATACGGCCGATGACAGATCTGTGTACCGACCCCGTTGCCAGTACCATGTGACCTGCTGTGTCCAATCACAGCAGGTCACATGACAGTTGTATACAATGGATGGCTTCCTTTCATGCCATCCATTGTATACAAGTGTGTCTAGCTGTGAATGGTCACAGCGATCACATGCACAAGCTAGGCCAATCACAGCCCAGCTGTGTCATGTGGTTAGCCGTGGCCAAATCACAGCTAATCACAGAAAAAAAAGAACCCTGAATGAATCGAGTTTATTCAGGTAAATGCTTGCTTATAGCAAATCAATTCTTTTCTATTAGCAAATTGTGTAAAAAAAAAAAAAAAAAAAAATCACTTCCCCAAAGTAGTACAATGTTACTATGGTAACATTACACTACTTTGGTCATAGTGAATTATGAAAACAAATCTTAAAAAAAGAGAAAAAAAAATAATAAAAAATTAAAAAAAAAAAAAATCTTTTTTTTGTACTGTCACCAGTCAGTGTCCCTGATCACTGCCATGCCAGTTATATGATGACGCTGTACTGCACTCACTGGTGACAGTATGTAAAAAAAAATAGTGAAAACCATTTTTTTAATTTCTTCTTCTTCTGAAAAATTATGACAAAAAAATTTCAACTTCAAAAAACTCGCCATGCCTGTTATGAAATACGTCGGACTGTCTACTTTGCAAAAAGGGATCATTTGGGGGATATCTGTACTGTTCTGACATTCTTGGACCTCAAGAAATTAGATTGGCTGTCAGAACTTCAGGATTGATCAATATTCAGATATATCCCATAGTTTGTGAACTCTATAACTTTCCTACAGAATAAATAATACTAATTTGGGTTATATTCACCAAAGAAATGTAGCAGAATGCATCTTGGCCTAAATTTATGAAGAACAATTAAACTTTTGCAAAAAAAAACAAAGAAAAACATGGGTTTTTTTGTTTTAAATTTTCGGTCTTTTATTGTTAATTTAGCAAAAAATAAAAATCCCCAGTGGTGATTAAATACCACCAAAAGAAAGCACTAGTTGTGTGAAGAAAATTATAAAATTTTAGTTTGGGTATAATGTTGCATGACTGCACAATTGTCTTTCAAAGTGAGACAGCGCTGAAATCTGAAAATTGGCCCGGGCAGGAAGGGTGTAAAAGTGCCCTGTATGGAAGTGGTTAAAGAGAGATTTTATACTTTAACACCACTGTGAAAAAATGTATGTTAATAATACACAATATTTAAACCATAGTAGGAAAAGAAATACATAGAAAATAGACCTATAAAGGATAAAGAATAAAAAAACCCATAGGGACCCAAAAAGAAGAAAATGTATGTTCCATCCATTGGAGCCATATAACATTTAAATTTATACATAGAATTTCTCAGATAATAAGTATGTTTTTCATAGGAAATATACCTATTTAGATCTGTTATCCATTCAGAAAGAGTTGGTGGGTGAGGCAAGGTCTGTTTAAGTGCAATCTGCCTTCGGGCTCTGAATAAAGCTCTAGAATTGATGAACACCAGATAATGGTCCATAGAATAAGAGTCAAAATGGACTAACAGGCACGTAAGGAGTTCCACTAAGATATTACTGTAGTCCCCAGTAAGACATTCAGAGTGCTTACAACCTCAGCCCAATATCTCTTCAACTTGGGATATCACCACATAAGATGGATAAGGGATCCTGAAGAATGACCGCACCTATTGCAGCTTGCGTTACCTCAATTCTGTTTCACTGTTGCACTGATTGTAAAATAACATCACAAATCTCATTTCCAAATCTCAAATCTCAAATCCCTTTCTCATTGTGCTCTACAGATCAATAGAAATCTCAATAAGAAGTGTTCTAATAACACCACATACATGGCAGAAATCAAACCCTACGTAGATGGTTCCTATACAGTATTGTCAAATATATACAAGTAGGATAAAGAGACAGAAAAAAAATCAGATGGTGCTGGTATTGCATTTCTCAATTAAAGAAACTGGTAAAACCATTTAGAATTAAGTGTAAATTCATCAGTTAGTTGTACAAAAGACTTCACCGCAGTAGAAAAAATAGGCATAAAGCTGCCTTATCTGTATGTATATCATCAGTTCTTACTTGACTTCCCCTCCTGTCTTTTGCTATTTGGGTACTGGGTATCCGGGAAGCTGGTTTTCATTGCTTTCAATTCTTCCCTCCCTGGACAGGGATGGGCTCAGGCATTGCATATTTGGCTTTTTGCTGCACCTTCCCTTGGAACCTGACCCTTCTTCTCTTCACCTCTTTGCACGTAAGTCCCTCCTTGGGATTACACCATCCATTTCAGACTCGTGCAGAGTGATCACCTGATCACATTTTCTTCCAAAGCCTTTTGTATGCCAAATAGCTGTTTAACCACTAGCCTACAGGGCATTTATACCCCCTTCCTGCCCAGGCCAATTTCCATCTTTCAGCGCTGTCACACTTTGAATGACAATTGCGCGGTCATGCAACATTGTACCCATTTGAAATTTTTTTTTTTTTTAGATAGATAGAGCTTTCTTTTGGTGGTATTTAATCACCTCTGGAATTTTTATTTTTTCTTAAACCAAAAACCACTGAAAATTTTGAAAAAAAAACATTTTTTCTTAGTTTTTGTTATACAATTTTGTAAATAAGTGATTTTTCTCCTTCACTGATGTGCGCTAATGAGGCTGCAGTGATGGGCACTGATAGGCTGCACTGACAGACACTGATAGGTGGCACTGATGGGCACTGATGAGGAGGCACTGGTAGGTTGCACTGATGGGCATTGACAGGCATCACTGATGGGCACTGAAAAGCAGCACTGATACATGACACTGATAGGCAGCACTGACCGACACTGTTAGGCGGCACTGACTGGCACTGATAGGCAGCACTGGCTGGCACTGATTGGCAGCACTGATAGGTGGCACTGATTGGCATTGATAGGTGGCACTGACTGCCACTGATAGGTGACATTGAAAGGCAGCTCAGATGGGCACTGATATGTGGCATTGGTGGGCACTGGCACTGATGAGCACTGGCACTGGTGGACACTGACAGGTGGCACCTCTGGGGCCACACTGATCATCAGGGCACACTGATCATCAGTGCCCCGATGATCAGTGTACATGTCCCCTCAGCGTGACAGCTCGAGAGGAGAGAAATGCCGATAACCGGCATTTCCGTGTTTACATGTGATCAGCTGTGATTGGACATAGCTGATCACATGACCGAGCCGACATCTTCGGCTCTTTCCGTGATCCGCTGTGTCCGAGGGACACAGCGGACCGGCGATTGCCGCGCTGCGCACTTCCTGAGCTGCGCATGCGCATTGAGAATGGTAGGACGTCATATGAAGTCCTATCAGAACGAGAGAACCACCTTGCGCCCGTCTTTGTACTATAGGGCGGGCGGAAGGTGGTTAAGCCCTGCTCTAACTTTTGTTGGCTGCAAGATGCTTCTGCTGTTAACTGTTTGTACGGGTCAGTTGACCTTTCTTTTGTTTTGTGAGTCATTTGCTGCTGTTTTAGCCGGTTTGTTGCCCAACCCTCAATTTATTGCTTTGAGACATTCCATGATCTATCAATTCCTGTGTCCTGTGCTGCACAATACGTATAGGAATTTTGATGTACCTGTAAAGTCCCTCACCTCTTTTCTCTGTTATCTCCTTATGGTTTACTAAAAAAGCTGGAGTGGGGTTATATAAATACACTGGGAGCTGGATCCAGCAAAGCTTTTGCCAGTCTCAGGTAGTTTTTTTTTATCCAAGGCTTATGTCAAGTTTGTAATAAAGAATTCAATACAAACAACTGTTCAACAGCTCTATCTATTCCAACAGCAGGAGGCAGATTTATCTGTTTACATTTGAAGGTTTGTCTGCCTGGGACACTATAGGGTCTATTTATAAAACAATGAATGTGATTTTCACCGAGCATTGGTGGATAATTAGTTATTGGCATAAAAATTGTGGTCCTGGAACATTCTCCAGCAGAGAACACTTGATGAAAGTCACATTCACTGCTTTATATATATTTAGGACTGTACATGTTTTACTGGTCTCAGTGTTATGTCGCATTGTTCATAATGCGTTATTGTATCATAGGCTTTAGAGCCCCTGATCTGTGAAACTATGTCTGTTAGAATAGCTGGGAAACTATTCCAGTTTCATGGGTAGCTTCATTTAGATGTATTCTAAATAACTGCAATATTGTTTATGTGGTTTCAGATGGTGCCCTGCTGATTGCCGTTTGCAGAGGTAAAGTGAGTGAAGGTCTGGACTTCTCAGACGACAATGCCCGGGCAGTTGTTACTGTAGGAATTCCTTTTCCTAATGTAAAGGATCTTCAGGTATGTTTGTAATCGCTGCAGTTAATATTGCTATATAATATTAGATTTATTTTTTTTAATGAAAGCATTTGAAGAATTTTTGGTTTGACCTTAAAGTAAACCTTTACATTGCCCAAGTATGCTAACATTGTGGCATATTCATAATTTGTTTATGCAACATTTTGTCAAGTCAGCAACAATGTTCTCATCTCTGGTAATTCCGCCAAGCTTCTGACGCGCAAAGAACAATCACACATGGCAATCACAGGAAGAGTAGAAGTGTCTCTGACGTGATCTGTGGTATGAAAAATATCTTGCTCCACTGAAAAGTAATCTATAGCTTTGTATTTCAGTTATTTCTAGCCTACTGCTATTAACCACTTGCCCTCCTGAAGATTTACCCCCCCCCCCTTCCTGACCAGGCCATTTTTTGCATTATGGTGCTGAATTACTTTAACTGACAATTGCACGGTCATGCAATGCTGCACCCAAATTAAATTTACGTCCTTTTTTTTTCCAGCGAATTGAACTTTCTTTCAGTGGTATTTGATCGCCTGTGCGGTTTTCATTTTTTGCGTTATAAAAAAAAAAAAAAAGACTGACAAATTTCAGGAAAAAAACTAATTTTTTTGCTATTAAACATGTCCAGTAAAAAAAATAAAAATAATAAATTTAGGCCAAAATGTATTCTGCTGCATGTCTTTGCTAAAACAAAATCCCAATACATGTTAATTAATTGGTTTACGTGAAAGTTATAGCGTTTACAAATGGCAGTATATATACTGGAATTTTTTTTTTCTTACTAGTAATGGTGGCAATCAGCGACTTATAACGGGACTGCGGCAGGCATTCTGACACTGGGGGGAACTGATATGGTGTCACTGACATCCCCAGTGACACCAATACAGTGATCAGTGCTAAAAAAAAAAAGCACTGACACTGTACTGATAACACTGGGCAAGAAGGGGTTAACATGAGGGGCGATCAAAGCGTTAACTGCGTGCTGGGAGTGTTTTAATGGGGGGCAGTGTGTTGGTGCTTCACTGTAAGCACACTTCTTTGTGCCCAGTGTGCCCGAGCCGACAGGGAGGAGGACTGTTAGTAAACAAAGCAGCCCTCCTCCCCGTCGGAGATCCTCGGTAATCACTGGGCTCCAGCGGGTAATAACTGTCCAGGACCCAGTGATTGACAGTCGCGGCCGCAAATGGTGGCGTGGGTAGGATGCTCGAGCGTACCCCCCACCCGGAAATACAAAATCATGTGTATATATATATATGTGATTTTGCGCACTCCTGCCGCCTTGTAGCAGTATATCTGCTATAGGGTGGCAGGGATGTGGTTAATCAGAATGATCTTAAAGTTTGTAAGCTTACTTTAAGAATCCCACACCGTTAGTTTTAATCCTTTGATACATATTCACTATGCCCTGTAAGTAGGCACTGCTGAGGCACATAATTCACAGAGCCTGTCTTCTGAACTACAGAGGTCCTGAGAGGAGGAGTTTCCGGAGGCGGAGTCAGTAGCGGAATTGCTGCTTGCAGGCAGCGTGGTACCATAGGATATGTAGTCCTTAGAAATTTAAACTGTAAGTAAATATCAGAGGGAAAGCTGCAACACATGTAGGGAATCCAGGAAGTTGTAGAAAGAGATGGCCAGCGGACAGGCAGAATTCACAATATGAAAGAAAATTTTTCATGTAAGGATTGCCAAAAATAACTGTTGTTTGTATTGCTATTGCAATCTAATGATTCCCTTTAAAGTGGTATTACAACTAAAAGCAAATATTTATTACATTGCAGCTTACCAGTCCTTAGATGCGATTCCTGCGTTAGCTGCCTTTCTTTTATTATTTTATTTATATCTGGTGATCTAGTCAGTAAGTCTGTTGTTTTTCAACAGAATAGGCTCTCTTGCAAATGATGCAGTTAAAGTATTGAGACAAACTATTTACCACTAACACTTACAATGATCAGCTTTTAGGTATTCATGGAAAACCTTTAAAACTTGAAAAAACTGTTGCTATATCTGCTTGTGTAACTCAGTGTAAGCTGCAATTTGGCTTCAAGTTTCTGCTAGTACATCTATCACTCCCCTCCTCCCAGACTGACAATGTTGCTGTTCAAAGGTGCCCCCTGTGCTCCTTCATCCAGAGCGGGGGAACTTTACTAGAGGAGGTATGTTACTGGTCAGATCACCAGTGGAAAACAGAGGGAGAAAGTTTAAAAAGAGGAAAACTAATGCAGCCACCAGTAAGGATTGGTAAGATGCAATATATTACTTTTTTGGTTTGGGGTATAATACCACTTTAAAGGCATAATTCACCTTTACCAAAAAACTGTCTATGCGTATAAGGGACATATGTAAATGAAAACAAGCTGTGTAGCTTTGACCAAAATTGAATATAGCCCTTGCTATATGTGTAGGCCATTTACGTACCTTATGACATTTGACTGGAAAACTCCCAGGAGGTTGCTAGGCCATTGCTAAGAGCGACCCACCTATACTGTTCACTTTGTGAAAAGAGTGAGCTCTTTCTCTGATTCAAACACCCTTCCATTCCCTTTTTTCCTCTGATACAGTAGCTCTGAGTGCAGAGTTTAGGAGCTCATTTCTGTGATGGTGAAGGTGAGTAGTAATAGCTGAGCCTCTCTTAGCAACATCCTGGGAGTGTTCCAGTCAGGCTTCACGTGGTACATAAATGGTCTGCACCTTTAGCAAGGGCATTATTCAACTATTGTCAAAGCTGCAGTTTATTTTTATCTAAATGTTTGAGGTGATTTTACCTGTAATGCTTGGATCTTAAAGGAGGGGTATACCCCGGAAGCTTGTCCTGAATATGTGGATGTTAGTGCAAATAAAAAAAAGCATTACGCACAGTACTCAATATAGTAAATTATTCAAGGCTGCTGGAAACCTTTTTTTCCAAGAGTTACATCATCTATTCCAGCTACAAAATAGAAACGGAAAGTACTCAATTGTATCCATCTACAGACATCTGCAGGTAAACTAACACTTTAAGGGCTGGCTCACACCAGATGCAGTCCAGTGCAGTGTTTTCCATGTATTTCAATGACCCTAGTTCACACCACTGCAGTCAGTTTCCGGAGCAGGAAAAAAAAAATAAAACATGCTGCAATTTTTCTTCTCTATCAAAAATGTACTAGAGGGGAGTACGGTGTGAACTGTAAGCAAAAACGCATCTGGAATGCATCCGGAGTACGTTTTTTGTGGTGTGAACTGGCCCTAAGATCATTTACTGAATGAAACCTGCACTGAAATATGTAGGCTACTGTTCCTGACTGACTTATAAAATTACTAGTTTCTTGTAAAACCAATGACGAAAATTGAATATATATGCTTTAACATGTTGATGTCATGTCAAAAGCATTTTTAAATATTTGAAAATCTGTTGCATTAAAAAAATACCTTGCGGTCCTGCCATTAGGGTCTTCATTCAGGCACTTCCTGTTATAGGATAACAGTGCTCTGTCCCTCCATCCCAATTGTTCTGTTTTGTCATCCTCTCACATGCCTTCCCAATGGAGACTACAATTGGCCATGCCTACATACATTGCACAGAAATGGTCCAGTGTTGTCACCATTAGGCATGGAGTTTGCATGTTCTCCCTGTGCTTGCGTGGGTTTTCTCTGGGTACTCCGGTTTCCTCCCACACTCCAAAGACATGCTGGTAGGTTAATTGGCTCCTGTCTAAATTGTCCGTAATATTGTATGTATGAATGTGAGTTAGGGACCTTAGATTGTATGCTCCTTGAGGGTTAGGGACTGATGTGAATGTACAATATATACAGTATGTAAAGTGCTGCGTAAATTGACGGCGCTATATAAGTACCTGAAATAAATAAATAAATTAGGAAACCTGTAATGAGAAATGATAGCTAGCAGCTGCTGGAGGAAATGCATATACAGGGGTTCCACAAAAAAATAAACAATACATGATTTGCAGATGTGAAAGTGATGACATGTTTCACATTGAAAGCAGAAGTGATGTAACATTCTTTTGCTTCCGCTGTGTGATGAGACACCTAGCTAACAGGTGGGAAGCCTCACTTTTGTCATTCACTGCGTGCGCTGCTAGTAATACGAAGTTGTGTCAGACTCGTGAAGACTGAGAATGAGCTCTGTAGTCACTTTTGCAGCAGTTGTTTTCTTATTCCGGATCACAATCCTGCACAATGTCTTTTTGACCTTTTGTCTCTTTCGCTCAATTGACCATGTCGACCTCACTTATGCTTCTCAAAACACAGGTGTATCTTGATTTATGCATTTAATGTATTCTCCGGGACGTTTCGTATTGTGAAAAATTTGTAAATCGAGACGCGGTTTCCCATAGGAATGCATTGAAAACCAATTAATCCATTCCAGAGGTCAGAAAAAAGTTATTAAAAAAATCGCTGTCACTATGGGGTTTATTTACTAAAGCTGGAGAGTCCAAAATCAGACTCCCTTCTGCATAGAAACCAATCAGCTTCCAGGTTTCATTGCCAAAGCTTCATTGAACAAGCTGAGGTTAGAAGCTGATTGGTTTCTATGCAGAAGGGAGTCTGATTTTGGACTCTCCAGCTTTAGTAAATAAACCCCTATAGGTCAGTGCCAGTTTTTAAATGTAATTACGGCTTCTTTTTTATTTTACTAATAATTTTTATGGCTGTAAATAGATGGTTCATCAACCATTATTAAATCTTGAAAGAGAAGTTGAATTGTCCTACAGCAAATTAAAATTCTGTGTTTTATGTAGTTCACACCTGTGAAAACCTTTACATAAAAAGCAGAATTATCTGTTGGTGTGTGCGGAACAGCAAATTGGTAATCCTGACTGCTTTGTTTAGCTGCCATCCTGAATCATAAATTTGTGGGCCTTCCTGTGTTTCATCATGGAAGATATACAAGAACTACCATTTTCTAAATGCTAGTTGTCTGGTTGTTAACTCTCATTTCTTCTATTGAAATTAGTGGACTTTTCTCCAGTGGATCACAGACTACAATTAAAAACTGACAGAAGTTACAAAACATGTTTTGGAATTGGACTTTAATAATAATAAATTATCAGAGACAGAAATGACTTGCCTGTGTGGGTGATTTTGAGAGTGGCATGTCTCCTGTTGTGGTTTTGTCACCTATTAATACCTAAGCTAAGGTGGTGTAGTTCAAAAGGGCTTTTTTTATGTCCAATTCTGGCCATATACACAGCAACTTTCTGTCAATTTCAGACTGCTTTCAATCGCAAAAGTGATTGCGTGGGTCAGCCCAACCTAACACATGTTGTCATTTAGGTATAAATCTACAGTTGCTGGTAAGTTGTCTTTATCCATTTGGATGCTACAGCTATTTGCTTTCTCTATGTCAGGAATAATCCTTTTGGGTCCTATTGCTATCATCACCATGGCAGCTGGGCAAAGCTGGGAATTTTGGTAGGGGTATCTTGTTATGCTCAGCTTCCAGCTTGGTCCAATTGTCTACATTAAGTTTTTTTTCTTTAATATAATTTTCTAAAGATTTTTGAATTTTTGGCAAGAAAGCACACATCTTACTTGATTTGGAGTAAATGTATAGCTTGTGCAAACATAAATACCAAGTTCTGTTTAAAAAATATATTTTAAGCAACATGTATATGGGAAATAAATTAAATGTCAGTTAATTTTGGGTGTTTTATATTCTGCCTTAATAGAAGGAAAATATACTACTGAGCCAAATATGTGACCAGTTTGGCTTTGACTAGGATTTCCTATGCCCACCTCAGGGACCTCAAATTAGAGGTAGGAAAATGTTGAAGCCAAGTGTGACTTATTTAGTTCTAGATGTAATTAAGCAGGCTTATCTGAGAGGCGTAAAATTAGTAATTTTTTTTTCTGAAAAAGGTTGTCTCTTTGCATATCCACCTGCAACAGTTTCTTTTAATCCATTCTGGGGGGGGGGGGGGGGAAGAATAATTAATAACTTTGGTTATGATGCTGTGCTGTGTGGCTACTTTTTATCTTTTTTTTTCTTTTTAACTTATTTAAGGTTTAGATTTATAGGGGGCCCCTTTGTGTTCTCAACTGTTAGACTATCTTATTTTGCCAGCTAACCAGTGTTATTTAAATCTGAAGTATTGAAGGGAAACACTATGAACTCCATTCATCAAAGCTTTCCACACCTCTTCTGCAAGCCGCTGTTGTATTATTTCCTCTATAGCAATGGCCATGGAGCAGGTGTGGAAATTGTATATGGAACACAGTCTGTGGATTGTTTCCATGGTATAATTTGTGAGCAATGACAGAACCCATCATATAGTTTTTTTTTCTTAATTTTTGCTTTATATCTGAATGTTTTCTGATTGGCGGCTTTCTACAGGTTTCACATCTCAAACTGCAATGTTCTGCCAGGTTGCTTACTCTGTTTCTGTAACAGATAAGTGTAATTAAATATTTTTTTTTGTGAAAAGAAAGTAATTTTAATGTTATTGATTTACATTTTACAAAGTGAAAATCATAGATTTTTTTACTTGTTTTAAACAGTGTTTAATGTACGCTGTTTTCCCTGAATGCTGCTGGGATCTAGATGTATAGGAGTTCACTATTTGAAGTAAAATTAAAGGGAAACAGTAATGATTGGATTCAGTCTGCCTTTTTTGGTTATAAACTGATATTTTGTTATTTTTATTGTTTAGTTATCAGCATTCAATACATAATGCAGGAACTATTTCCTTTCACACTGTCTCTCAGTGACTTAAATCTGTGTGAGCTGTCTAAACACAGCAGGCAATGAGAAGGATGTGTCACTCCACTCATTCAGTTGTGTTTGTAGATTGAGCCCTGGTTCACAGTGTCATTGGATGCAAATAGAGAAACTGAAAAAGGGCACACCGACCTAGTGCATTATCGTTTAAAGATTTATTGAAGAAACAAAGTAAGTATCATACAATAGACATAAAAACACAGGCATGTCAAACTGAACAAGATGTAGGATCCAAACAACATCTGTAATTGGCTTATATGGATGTTCATGCCTATGCAATCCGATTCAGGCAATTGCGACCTGGTTTTCAGGTGTCGTTAACTTAACATTGACACCCGCAGCAGATTGCATGAACACAGTGTGATTGTGATGCAGTGTGGGAAATGCACAGGAATTGCGGCGAATCCTGCACTGCATCCGCTTGAACCCAGGCTGAAACCTTAACTATTGCGTTCTGTAAACAATAGGTCTCTACTGCAACGATAGCCTTGAAATCAATACCTTGTTTCAGCTTTGCACTGGAGCAGTGTCTAGCAAAAAAATAAAAATGGTTCACTCATGAAAAGTGCATTTATGTGCTGACCCTTTTTTCCCTGTTTGTCATTGCTAATTAAAAATACTTGGTGATCCTGCCAGTTTGTATCTCTTCCTGGATTGAGGCAACAACATTATCCATAGTTAGGTGTCTGTCTTAGTATTGTTGCCTATGTGCACATCCTTCCGTGGCCATTATAATGAACATTTTGCATATACAGCATCCTTTCCCTGACTGGTACCAAGCTGCGCACACCACAAGCAGGCTTACCTGTGGAGGCGGTCCTCTGCTGTCAATTGATTGCAACATCTACAGGGATCCTCATTGTCATTAATTCATACAGTAAGCCGACAGATCAGTACCGCCCACTGTCCTGATCCTATGGATTGCAATAGCTTCATAGCGGACACATGACCACTCAACAGGGATAAAAAAGTATTTCCAATTCTATTTTACATTGTGATTTTAACAGGAAATTTTGTGTGCAGATTTTGTATATTGGGAATAAAGAATATGGTTTACATTATATGTTCAATGAGGAAAATAATTATTTGATCCCCTGCAGATTTTGTACATTTGCCCACTTACAAAGAAATGAAGCGTCTATTATTTTTATCATTGATTTTTTTTTTAAATAATAGAGACAGAATATTAACCAAAAATCTAGAAAAAAACATGATACAAATGTTACAAATTGAATTGTAGTTCAGTGAGTAAAATACCTATTTGATCCCCTACCAACCAACAATAATTCTGGCTCACACAGACTGACTGTGCTCATGTGGTACACAGATTAGTCCTGTCAATTTAAGAAGGTGCTCCTAACAACTCATTATGTATATAAAAAACACCTTTTCACAGAATCTCTTTCTTGCATTCAAGCCTTGCCACCATGAGCAAGACCAAAGAGCTGTGAAAGAATGTCAGGGACAGGATTGTAGACCTGCACAAGGCTGGAATGGGCTAGAAGACCATCAGCAAGAAGCTTGGTGAGAAGCAGGCAACTGTTGGAGCGATTATTCACAAATGGAAGAAATAACCATCAATCGCCCTCGGTCTGGAGCTCCATGCAAAATTTCATGAGAAAAGTGAGCAATCAGCCCAGAACTACACGGGAGGAGCTTGTGAATGATCTCAAGACAGTTGGGACCACAGTCACCAAACAAACCATTGGTAACACAATACGCTACCATGGATTTAAATCCTTCAGCACCAGCAAGGTCCCCCTCCAGAAGATGCATATATAGGCCCATCTGAAGATTGCCAATGAACATATAAATGATTGATAGGATTGGAAGAAAGTTCTGTGGTCAATGAGACCAAAATTGAGCTCTTTGAAATTAACTCAACTCGCCGTGTTTGGAGGAAGAAAAATTCTGACTATGACCCTAAGAACACCATCCCTACAGTCAAGCACAGAGGTGGAAACATGATTTGGGGCTGTTTCTCTACTAAAGGTTCAGGCTGACTTTGCCGCATTGAGGGGCCAATGGATGGGGCCATGTATTGTAAAATCTTGGATGAGAACCTTCTTCCCTCAGCCAGAACACTGAAGATGGGTTGTGGATGGGTTTTCCAGCATGACTCAAAACATACCAATATGCCAAGGCAACAAAGGAGTGGCTCAAGAAGAAGCATATATAGGTCATGGAGTGGTCTATCAAATCTCCAGACCTCAATCCTATAGAAAATTTATGGAGGGAGCTGAAACTTTGAGTTGCCAAGCAACAGCCAAGGCATTATAAGGATTTATAGAATATCTGTGAAAAAGAGTGGACCAAAATCCCTCCTAAGATGTGTGCAAACTTGGTGATCAACTACAAGAAATGTTTTACCTCTGTGCTTGCCAAACAAGGGTTTCTCCAACAAATACTAAGTCATGTTTTGCTTGGGGATCACATACTTATTTTACTCACTGAACTGCAACTCAATTTATAACATTTGTATCGTGTTTTTTCTGGATTTTTGGTTTTTCTGTCCCTATTATTTAAAATGATAAAATTTTAATATGATAAAAATGATAGACCCTTCATTTTTTGTAAGTGGGCAAACGTATAAAATCTGCAGGAGATCAAATAATTATTTTACTCACTGTATGGACTTTTTGAGTAGCTTCCTCCTTTTTTTCAAAGTTCATGTTCCTTACAAGTAAACTTCTCTGTTGCTTTTACTGCTAGCTGAACAAGGTTCTGAAAGTGTCTATAGACATTGGATGTAGGTCATACATTAGTAATCTAGTTAATAAATCTTTCACTGTCCAGTAGTTACATGTGCATTGTATTTTATGAAGCACAGCTTTTCTCTTGACTGTGCCTGAACAAGACTGCTTTTTGAATAAAGGCTGCTTCACATACCAGCTGCAGCTTTAGAAACCCTGCAGATAGGCTGAATGGCATGCTATTCAAACAGCCAAAACTTTTAGCGCCACAAATTGCTTGTAATTTGCCTGTGCCTTCTGGCTTCCTGCACATTCCTATTCACCAGTTAGGCAGTGCATCATAGTGATGGACCCACATAGTTGTAAGGGAGTAGAGCTTAGTGGCAAGCTCCAACACCAGCAAAAAGCATTATCTTCAGGCTTTTTGACAGCTCTTTCAGGTACTTTATACTGTAGCAGTTTTTTTAATTTTAAAGACAGTCTTAAATGTAATTTTCTATATGTGGTAATGGTTATTTAAATTGACTATAGATATAAGATGATGGTCTTAAAAAATGTGATAAAGATCTGCTGCACCATCTTTTTTTCTGTAATATTCACATAGACTTGCCTGCATGTATCTTACAATGGTTCATGTGCAGTACATGCACAGCAGATACGAGCAACTGCTATTAGTGTAAGAGCATAATAGGCTAACTGCTGAAATTTTTAATCCAGTGTAAACTATGAGTTAAAGACTGTTATAAGGATGGTTTTGTTCACCAAAAGATTAATTATTTTGACATGCATTATTGAATAAATTATGATTTCAGCATAAAACTTTGTGTATGGACAACCTTTTCCACCATTCTTCTTTAATGAGAATGCAGCTGGCCTTTAAAGTTTCACAGCTTACTTGCTTGGTTTTAGTTTTTTTTATCCAGGCAGTGCTATATTGTATGAGTGCATGCTACTCCCTTTTGTTAATGAACTGGGAACTTTATTTTGTAATGCCAGAGCAGCATTTCCAATATCCTCTACTGTAGGTTTCTTGTGTTCTGTCACATACGTAACAAAGACACTGCTGACAAACACCAGTCAAATTCTTACATTCACTGGGCATTTTGTATTGGTGATACATGAAACAGAAAAAGTAAAGTTGTATAAAATAAATGTAGCGGAAAAGACCAACCAACAAATTGTTTTCCATAGACTTTGCAATCATTATATGAACCTGACAACTTGTAAATGATGAAGAAATGTGTCATCTATAGCATGTACCCTGCAGAGAATAGTTTTTTTATTTTTGTGGTAATAACAGTAGATATAGAAAAAAATAAGAATTTCAAAATGAATTTTAACCAGCAACATTGCAAGAAGGATATTCTTATTTTTACTGTTATATGCCTTTATTGTACTTATAAAAATTAGTTGAACAAAGTCACAGATTAGGATGAACACTGTTAATTGTGCTAAATAAATGTTTACTTCTATGTTTCTTATTTACATTTTCTCTATGGAATGTATGCATGCTTGCCAAATTGTATCAAATTTGTAAAAAAAACTACATTAAAGCAGAACTATGGCCTCCACTAAAAACAGTGCCTGGGTGCAACAACACCGGGCCTGTCATCTTGTCCTTTCCCTTCCACCTACATTCCCCCCCCACACACACACCTACCTGTGAAAAGACACACTCTTTACATTTTTAAAAATATATATTTGTTAATACATGAGATATACTTTCCATCTGTCATAGTTATTCTCTTGACATGTTTTCACAGCCTAGACATAAACCTTCTACTTACTAGGCGTTCGCCTAGACAATGAATGATCTACACGTTGCACAAAAATGCAGTCTCTACTAATGTTGCTCCATACTTGCTAATAGACTTCACAACAGTGAACCACTTCTATTGGTCCTTTAAAACGGGCTTTGTCTGCTTTGTTTAGCAGGGGATCCTTGAGCAGAACTTCTGCTGAATCTGAGTTGAACAGGACAGTTTTCTGACATCCTTGCTTGTTTAGTTTTTGTCCCATTTTGACAGCAAACTCGTGTTGGATCTATGGGCTTCCAGGTGTAAATGGGCTTGTGTCCATTTACATCAGGCTACCTCTGATCCAGCTAGTTTAGGTCAGGAAAAATTCCTTTCCTTTCCCTCCACCGCCCCAAACCTGGACAGACTCATAGGTAAATGGATGTAAACAGCCACAAGTCTGTTTATATCATACTGCCCATAAACCTGCATAGTGAAAATCTATGTGAAAGGGCCCTATCTGTTACTGCATAGTTAATAGCCATATCCAGGGCCTGATGATCTATGTTCTTCAATATCCTTTTATTCTCTACTGTTGTTTGTAAGCCAACTTTGTATTCTCTCATCACATACTTGAGTGCATTGTAATCTTTGAATATCATTTTAATTAAAATTCATCTTTTAAAATACCTTCCAAGGGCCCACAGATACCTGTAAATCCTGCCCGTGAAGTCCACCTAATGCAGGTGCCTGTATTGGTGTGATAACAACGCTGCACTGCTTCTCAATTCAGAGCAGAGTTGCCATTATGTAGGCTGTGCCTGTTGTACTACAGTAGGATGAAACGATGATGCAGGAGGTGCTATCAGCATTGTCACTGCTGGATCAAAATTATTTGCCAATCAACACCTGGCCACACCTAGTCCCGCCCCCCTGCTTTCTGGGCTGACAGCTTTGCCTCTGTTGCTAAAACCCTCCCATTCTGAGCTGCAGTATCTGGGAGCATGTGAGACACAATTGAAGGAGGTTTTGGTTCCATCAGCGAAGGTAAAGAAAGTATTTTTGTTGACTTTAGGAGACTTGTGCCTCACATAACTGAATTCAGTACTTATTTACACTGCCATACAGGAGGCTTTAGTTGTGCTTTAAAAAAAGATCTTACCATATTAATATATTTTGAGTATTTTACTTTTCTTTTATTTGCCCTTTTGTGATATGATTGTAGATAATAAAAAAGCCAAACACTTCTTTTCATTTCTTATGAATAATTTAGCACAGCAATTTCTCAAGTAAGACTAATACATATTTTTTTAATACGCCTTCATTAGTTTACTTTTCTAGTCCATAGAGCATTCCAGAGTGATTTGCTTGTGTTTTTTTCTTGTCCTTAGCAAGCAGGGTTGACCTTTACGTTTTTACTTCACTGTCAAAGTATGTTGAAGGCTTTAAAAGTGAAGCTATCACCTTGGGGATTTGTCAGTTTGAGTGACACTTGCTAGTTCACCTAAACTGCAGTGGCAATGAACGTATGGAAGAGCGTTGTACCTCAAGGGAAACTTTTTTTTTTTTTCAGTTCACTTTTGCTTCACTGGACATGGATTGAAATTCCTCTTCAGAGTAGAATTTTGGTTGCATTAGTTTTTAATCAAGTCACTTGTTCATAGTCACAGTCCCTCAAAGCCTTTAAGTCTGAGATGAGTAGATGGGCCTGAGGTGAATGTGCTACATGATTTGTCGAACTGTAAAGCTTTCTAAGATTCTGCGTACTGCAGTTGACATTACTTAAATTGCACAGTGGTTCTAGCATTATATAAGCCTTTCATGCCCTTCTTGTCAAAGGGATTACTGGTGAGAGTGCTAGATAATGAATGGACTAAGTGGTCTCACGGATAACGTACTTTAGTGATCAACAATGCCTCTGGAAAATAGCATATATCTTTATGTAGCAGCAAGCATCCTTTGAAACTATTAAATTAAAGGCATTGTGTCACAGTGTGAGGAGGCAACATAAGGTAAAGCTTAAAAAAATACTATTATTTTTAAATTTTTAACCTTTTTAAGATTTTATTATAATCAACCATTCTCATTGGACTGCTTTTTACTGCTTTTTTTCATATACCACTTATAGCTATTTTGCTGCATCAGACAAACGTAATGACTTATATTGTATTTCTGATAATGACAGTTTCTGATAATGACAGTTACTCCATGCCATGCAGTTTGAAACCAAGAAAAGTGTATTATATCCACATGATCATATGGCATTTTTCCCAAATGAGATGACATTTGGCCAAACTTTATTGTGCCAGACTACATGTATCATCCTTTTGTGAAATGATAGTATGACCCCTATTTATATTGAACAGGATATATGCTCTTAGTGTTTAGTTCACACTTCACTGCATTTTTGTAATTAATGCTGCAGCTACAGGAGAGCCCTGTCATATGACCTATGAAAGTCACATGACTGGTTTCCTACTACTTCTCCCAACTTCCATGCTCTTCAAAGTTCATTTGAATGAATTGGGCTTTGCTTTCTTTAGCATCCCAAATCGAGTGAAGCAGAAAACATATACAAAGCCAGCACCGTGGTTAAATTGAGTGCCTTAGGATCTTTTTTTAAAGCAGCAGAATATCAGTGTTTACACCATACCACTTCTTTATAAATATCCCCTATGTAGAAGCATTTGCCAGTATTTGATTGAAACAGACCAGTTTGTTAAGTCTGTTTGGCTAAGATACCACCAGCTAGGCCCTTTGAAACCTCTCAGGGTTTCCTTTGTGAAGCCAGTTACATTAATCATTCCTTACCCTACCCAAAAAAGTTTGGGCTTCTGATAAAAACTTTATTGTTCCTTGTTTCTGCAACACCCTCAACTGCCTAAGAGTGAGGCACCCTGGTTAACCTTATTATAGGTGCAAGTTGTTTTGCGAAATCCTACTTGTACATTTTATTTTCATGAAACTATGCCTGGTTCATATTTCTTCTGCTATAACACAAGGTGTGGCAATGCATAAATTGAGATTTGTGCATGCCTAGCAATTATAGGCATTGGTACATAGGTATTTAGTAAATAGGTATTTAAACTTTATGTCTGAATATCAAGGCTTTTATAGTATAGTACATTTTTAACCTGATGGTTATTGTAAACAATTGTTAGCAAAAGATTCCTAGTCTTTATGTTAAACTGACACTAAAGGTACATTTTTTTTTCATTAAAGTAATGAATATGTTATACTCACCTGCTCTTTGCAATGGTTTTCCACAGACCAGCCCTGATCCTCCTCTTCTGGGGTCCCCTGCTGGCGATCTTGGCTCCCCCACATCTTCTTTGCGTGCCTCAATAGCAAGCTGCTTGCTATGGAGACAAACAGTGCGCTCGTTCCCAAGCTGTGTGTATCTATGGAGCCACGCTCCTTCTTACTGCATTTGATTGATCGCAGTCCTGTCCTGTGTGATAAGATAGAGAGGGAAGAAGAGATGCAACTGTGCACAGAGTTTGATTTGTTCTCCCCTCTCTTCTCCCTAACACAGGGAGGGGGAGGACAAAAAGCAATGAAATGATTAAGGTTAAAAAATGTTTTGGCTTTTAAACCAGTTTAAAACTGAAATCCTGGCAATTTTTTTTTACCTATACAGTGTAGCTGTGCCCATACTTCATGGGTTAACTGCTCTTTTTTTGTGTAGGGCAGGGGTCTCCAAACTATGACCCTCCAGCTTTTGAAGTACTAAAAGTCCCATCATGCCTCTGGGAGTCTTGCCAGTGGTTGTTAGAGTCTTGCAAGGCCATGTGGAACTTACAGTTCCTCAACACCTGGTGGGCCATAGTTTGGAGACCCCTGGTCTAGGGGATTGGCAAGCCAAGATATACTCATGTAAACGCCAATCCTCCCAGCGTAAGGTCCCTGCCTTTCCAGCCCTGACCAATTTCCCCCCTGTGGTCTAGTGGTTTTGTTCAGTGAACTCATCATCTCGCCCATAGACCAGCTCATAGTCCATAGAACAACGTTTTGTGTAGGATCAAATGAGTAAGTATAGGCTCTGTGTTTACCCTGAGACAAAACAAGCAGTTAACCCATGCAGTGTGCACAGCCCCACTGCATGGGAAAGAAACAATTTTGACCAGAGTTCTGCTTTAATGTTTCTGAATCCAAAGCTTTTGTTTAGCTTTGAAGGGGCTGGAACTGCTGTTGTTTTTTTTCCCATCTGTGTCTTATTAGGGAGATTTCTCTTAATTTCCTGTCATTAAACAGTTGACCTGGAAACAGGTATCCCTATTTGAAGATTTTCCCTCTATTTCAGTTTTGGTGGCAACACAAAATGTTGGCTTTTCATTTCCCTATGACATTGGTGATCAGGACAAATAGAGAGGGTGATCTCCTCAACAGGGACACAAAGAGCAATACAAACATGACAATATTTTAACCTCTCATCCCTCTATGCAACTTTTTTTTTATCAAAAAGTTTTGTCTTTAATATACTTTAACTTATAACAGACACACAACAGGAAAGGAGAGAAAATCTCTTCATAATGAAGGGACACCTGTTCCAGTTGCCACCAGGCTTCTTGTGGTTATATGTTTGCTATTTGTGGATCATTAAAATACATACTTGGTTATCATGGTTATTTTAACACTCCTCCACTCAATCTAAAACTAAATAAAAAACATTGGCTTTAGATAGACTTTAAAGAGTATGTAAACCCAAAATTTCATATTACTAATATGTGCCTGCTGTACCATGTACTTGTATGAAAAGTATCCTGTTTTCTTTGTATTGCTTCCTTTGTGGGAAATCCCTGGTCTTCCTGTCAGTTCCTCTCCCATTATTAATTGATCAAACTAAGCAGGAGAACACACTGTGGTCAGTTCTCTGGCTATGCTGAGAAGTGAGTCAGTTCTCCAACGATCAAGCTTCTCCTGACCTTCCCCGCACAGCTATTCACTGGGAATCTTTGTGCACTGCTGTTTCTCTTCCCCTAGCTTTTATGCAGCTGAGAAGGGAATGTGATCATTCTTAAAAAAGGGGAAAAAAGGCATTTAAAATGTTTTTTTATATCTATACACAAATGTTTTGCCTTTCATTTCTATTTTAACTGAATGGGTTGTTTTGCAAGGTGAAGGTTTACAATCACATAAGCTCTGCAGGGATCATATTTTTGCAATTTTTTGTGCATACAGTAGCTTGTAAATATTTGGCAAGTTTGAGAGACTGGAAAAATAAATCATAACATGTATTTTTTATTTGTTTAGATACCTATTGATCAATATTTGTTTCCCATTCTCACTTGACCGTTTTTCTGCTTGTTTGCCTTTGTCTGACTTCCATTCTTTCTAATAATCCCTATTCACACTTATATGCTCAGTCACCCTTACGCCCTAGTCTCAAAATAGTACATGACCTTTTTTTTGACAGTGCTCAGGTAGGTCCCATAGACTTCAATGGGAGCACCTGTAAACACGTGATACACAAGTTTTGTGCGCAAAAAAGTTATCTCCTGTATTGAAAAGAAAAAAAGCATTGCACCTGCATAAAGCAGAGTTGTGTGCTTTACAAATGTGCATTGTACTTAGCTTGCTTCAGGACTCCAGGAGGAAAGTCCTGGTTACATGACTTTTCACAGTAATGCTATCAAGCTTTCATTCAGTCAGTTCTTCCTGCATCGTTACTTGGGGAGAATTCTGACAAAGCCTGCTGCATTTCATTGCCTGCATTTAATGAATGGGCTGTAAAATGCAGGCTGTGGTGTGGAGTAAAACCACAGCATAAAGCAAAGAAAGGATAGCGATATCTGTTTTGCATTATAAATGGGCCTTTGAAGTTAACATTGATGTTAACTTGCAAGCAACCTTTTTATTTTTGCCTTTGGAATTTGTTTTCCAATAAATGCTTGTAGTTCAGAATTATACCTGGATCTACTCACTGAGTTTCCATAATGTTCGAAATTTCAATGTACTGACTCGTTATGGATAACTGGCACCCTTTGTAAAGAGAAGCATAGCAGAAGTACATTTAGATATCATTAAACTGGCTTACCATTCAGCTTCTCTATTATTGAAATATGTAGCAATGAGGATGAATATAGTGAAATAAAATATGGATGATTTTCCCATGGCTTGAAAAAAACAGTGACCTATGGAAAATACCAAGCTTAACATAAACAGTGAAATAAAACACCTCATCTCTGTAGAACAAAACCCATCCAGCACAGACTGGAAGAGTTAATCTCTATACAAGACTATTCCTAAAATTTGCTTTGAACTGGCAAGTTCTTTGAACATCTTATAATATATTTTAGTGTTTCATTATCAATATTTGGATGTAGATAGTAACTAATGATGTGTTAAAGCACTTTACTCAGCAAAGCAGCACATCTGTCAACAAATGTCTCTATTGAAATGTACTTTTTTCTAGGCACCTCATTATAAAAGAAACATTTTGGTGGTCCCCATTGTAACTTTGCCTCTGTTATTTTTTTTTCTTGTGCTACCAAAATGCCTATGAATTAAATGTGTCAAACACAGCTTATTAATATTTTGCATAGATCTAACATGAACTGTTGTTTTTTCTTTCTGAAGAGTATCGCAGCTGGGTACCAGCTCAGCAAATTGAAATATAATGGCCACCACCACAGAAATCTAATGAAATGTGGTACAGTACTTTCTAGAACGAGTGTATTAACAACTTTTCTTCCTGCCTCATTTGCTGGGTCACTGTGTGGTCTTAATTACATAGTGCCCCGAAATGTATTATTCCCTTTCACTTTTACATATTACTTTTTATATGTGACAGGGCTGAAGACAGAAAACTTGTTTGGGTGACAATTGTTTACTTCAGCAAATTGGAAAGGCTGCAAAGGGCCACAAATTTATCTTTTCCTGTGTTTTATCTCTTGTTTTAGATCAAAAGGGCTTTATTGTATTGGTTTTTTTTATATGCATACAAAATGCCCGAAATCAGCATTGAACAAACAATGCTGTGGATGATATATACAGTATATCAGGTATACAGTACAAAAGTAGAAGATAAGCGATTCAAGAAAATTAGGTGCCTCATGTCCTAACCTGTAACCCAGTTCTAAAAATGCAGCAATAAAAGTACTAGGAACAAGGGACATTCTACAGGGGCAGTACAACCTCTCACTATGTATAAAAACAAAGAAAATCAAGACAAAGATGAAAGGAAGAGTAGTACAAAAAAAAGAGAGAGGAGGGCAGGGTAAGGGAGGAAAGGACAAAAATGTATTGAAAAGTTTGGCCGAGGGCAGGCGTGGAGAAAGATATCCAGGGTTTCCAAACCTTTATAAAAGTGTATAGAAGGTAACGTTTAAAATTGACCTCAATTTCTCATTACTCACCGTACCATGAATCCGCCTAAGCTAATTGCAGAGGTCTTCACTATGGTCATTTAGGTGTCAGTGAGCTGTTATCATTTTTATAGATCAGCATTGCTGTATCTGAGTAAAGCAAATGGCACTGTTTTTATTTGTTTTTTAAATAATGTGCATACAGTTTCCCAAAATATTACCTGGTTTATCTGTTTTAGTTTCCTGGATAATAAAATAAGCATTTACTGTACATACATGAAATAGGAAATCATTGCATTTGGTTTTTGAAGTGAAACTAAATTCTGGTTTAAACAAAAGTCTAGCTTTAAAACGGGCTCCAGGCTCCCCACCCGAAAAAAAAAAAATTTAAAGTCTGCAGCTACAAATACTGTAGCTGCTGACTTTTAATATAAGGACCCTTACCTGTGCAGTGATCCAGCAATGTCCTCACCCAAGCTGATTCTTCAATCAGCTTCGGGTGCAGCTGCCTGCATCTTCAGCAAGGGAAACTGGCAATGAAGTCTTGCAGCTTCAGAGCCGGTTTCATACTGTGCATGCTTGAAGTGCATTGCACTTTGTGAATGATCCAGCAGTCTTCTAGGACCTGTGAAATATCCCAGAAGGCTGGAAGCCTTGCGGTTTCACAGCTGGCTTCATTCTGTGCATGCATGAAGAATCCCGCAGAAGGCTGCGGGGAAAGAAGGGTGGGGACCGAACTTTCGGCTCAGATTCCCACAGTGGATCTGACCGGAAGTGGGAGCAGGTGCCTGTCAAAACCAGATACCTGCAACCCCCCCTCAAAAAAATAGTGCCAAATGTGGCAGTGGAGAGGGAGAGGATGTAAACAAGCAAAACTTCCCCTTTTGGGTGAAGTTCAGCTTTAAAGCATAAGTGCACTTTCACAGAAATACTGTCTGCATGTGCTCTTTAGAAATAATAATGCTTTGCCTGCTGGGATTGGAACTATTAAATCAACTACAGGAAGACTTGACAAAGTTGCATTGAATGTAGAAGCCAGCTAAAAAAGTTAGAAGTCAGTATTTTTTTGGCATAGTGTGGGTTGTCAGCGCTCGGGACAAAGCAACTTTTGGGCGCCAAGCTTCATGCCATACGATTTGCCACATGACGATCATGGCAACACCACGTTTTAGTTGCCATTGAAAGTAATGGCACCTGAACCTGCATTTTGTAAACACAGTGATTCTACTGCGATCCCAAAACGCCCAGGTGTGAATGGATCTGCCTTGGTTCATGCATATACGATTCTGGATGCTTTTTCAAACTCACAGATTTGCATGACAGGCTAGATATTATTTGTTCCTATTGAGCTGGTTCACACATATGCAATCCGCACGCATTGTGTTTTGAGTACCATTAAGAAAAGGGTCCTGTGTGACTTTGTATCGGTGCATCCAGACTTGCAAGTGAGTAGTGGCATGCAGAGATAAGTGTTCACATAAGATTGCTGTTGACAGGAGTTTTTGCATTGAAGTCACTGGGGGGGGGGGGGGGGGCAATTATGCATTGAAGTCAATGGGAGGTTAATTTGTACTGATGTCAGTGGTAGACAGTGTGTGAACCCAGGCGCCAGGATTAAATTTCTAGTCGCTATGGCAACCTGGCGCCTGGGATTTGTTGAGCCTTAAACTACAGTAGGTCTTATTATGCATTTTCTTTTTACAAAGTACACTTTTTCTTTTGGCCCTTTAGTATCTGCAAACCCCAATAAAATGCTACGGAAGCAGGTGGGCTTAATTATTTATTTTAGGACTTAACCTGTCTTTAGTCACACTTGGTGTACTCTGATGCCCTCCCTAAAAACCCTGACAAGTGACACATTTTCTTCTCACTGCTCTACAGAGATTTTTGATGTTGGATCTGCTCAGTGTCTCCTCTTGAAAATGATCACTTCTGTGTTCTGCTTCTACCATTGATGCCCAAGGTGATCTCCATTTATTCCAATAAAAAAACTCATACTACACAGGAATACTATCTTCCCTTGGAATAAATGGAGATTGGGACACTTGCATAGGAGGACCCAACCGGGAAAATCTCCATTAAGAGGCAAACGGAGTGCCAAGTAGGCCACACCATGAAGATCATGGGCAAGTAGGAATAGATACATTTGTTGCTTGTTAAAAGTGATGAGATAGGTCAATAAAGCCAGTTTCATGTTTTGTGGGGGTTTTTTTATCATTATTTACCTATCGTAAATTTAAAAAAAATCTATATTTTTTTTTTTCCAGATGCCTTTGGGCCAGTTATGTTACGCAGAGCCTCCCAGCCACCTTCCTCTGGCAGTGGGAGGTGATGCACTGATGTGCAAAAGACAGTAGGGGGATGCACCAAAAACTGAGCACATGGAATCTGGTGCAACTGTACATAGCAACCAGTCAGTTTCAAGGTTTTATTGTCAAAGCTTAACTGAACATGCTGAAGTTAGAAGCTAATTTGTTATTATGCCCAGCTGCTTCAATTTCCATAATGACACATACCAAGGGGGTGTGTTTATGACTGGCTTAGCTCACAGTAAGAAAGCTGAATGACACTAGACGTCACTCAACCTGGAAGAGGGTCACTGGCAGAGGGAAACATGGACTACAACACAGGATTATGGAGAGGGCAAGTACTGCTGCGGACTCTCCTTTTTTAAAGAAGGGATTGAGAAAGACAAAAAAATGTGTTCATCCAATTAAAATTTTTCATCATGCAATGGTAATCTGTTAGAAGGTATTCTTTTTTTTTTTTTTTTTTTTTTTTGCATCAGGTAATTTTTATTGAAAACATTTTTAGTTTTACAACAGACAAAAAAAAAAAAACAGCATTGCTCAATGAGCGATTGACATAAAGAGAAAGAGTATTAAAAACAAATGACATCATGTCTTACAAGGTGGTACCATAAATCAATATATACTCAATATATACTCCATATGCTTATGGAAACATGAACACAACCTTCTATAGGAATAGACAGTAACAATATTGGAAACAATTATTTTAATAATGTTAAAAATCTGGTACCCTTAGCCCAGTATAAGTACATCACATGCCTCCTAAACAGGAGAGCTCGCTGATGAGACAAATGTTGATTCTATAGATGGCAACCATGATTCCCAGATGTTTTGAAATTTTTAGGACAACCCTTATGCTCATATGTCAATTGTTCCCCTCTCAGAAGAAACTTAACAGCATCTCTCCATTGTAATAAATTAGGAGCGGAGGATGAGAGCCACTTTTGCAATATTAGTTTGCGGTTAGTAGGTATTTGTATTTTATTTGCTCACCTTTTATATGCAGTTTTCTTACATGTAATTGACATATGTACAGTAGGTGTCTTCTCTATGCTGCTGGTAAATGCATAAAATCAAAAGGTTCATGGATCCCACTTGGTAATTTATAATCAAATCACAACACTTTGAGAGACTATATTTGCATATAATATTTAACAACATTAAAATTGTTGACATAAATGTTTCTTATGGCAATTTACCTAGATCTCTAATTATAGTCAGTTAAAGTGACTCTAAAGGTAACATTTGTTTTAACCACTTCAAGTCTGGACACTTTTACCCCCTTCCTGTCCAGGCCAATTTTCAGCTTTCAGTGCTATCACACTTTGAATGACAATTGCGTGGTCATGCAACACTGTACCCATATGACTTTTTAGCATTTTTTGAGACAGATAAAGCTTTATTTTGGTGGTATTTATTCACCACTGGGATTTTTATTTTTTTGCTATGTAAATGAAAAAGTCCCAACATTTTGAAAGAGTGTTTTTCTTATAAAATTTTGCAAATAAATAATATTTCATCATAAATCTTGGTCAAAATGTATTCTGTTATCTTTTTAGTAAGAAAAAAAAATAACCCAAATTAGTTTATAACCAAAAATTACAATTTTTAAACATTTTTTTTTACATTTTTTTCTTATATTATTATTTGTTTTTTTACATACTGTCACCCTAGCAGTACAGTGCCACCATGGTGACACTGTACTACTTGTGGGGGGTGATGAAGATTTTGTTTTTTTTACACTGATTGCTTTTACACCCATAAAGGCTGTAAAATCAATAATTTCTCCTTCTCTTTGGCTGCATTCTTGCAGCCATTGAGAACTACTGTGTGAGCTGTGATTGGTCACAGCTTGTCACATGGTACAAGGCTGTTGTGAATAGCCTTGTACCATGTGACCTCTGTGATCATTCACAGATTTCACATGTAGTAAGCAATGATGTCAGAAGTGACATCTTGCTTACTGCTCTGCATGTGATCACTGATTGGCCAATCAGTGATCACATGATCGGGACCTCGCACAGAGATCCCGTCCGACGATCGGTGTTCCACTGTGTCCGGAGGACACAGCGGGTACCGAATCGCGGTGCTGCGCTCTCTTAGGGAGCGCGCACAAGCAGGGGGCGGGGAGGCCAACCGTTTATATGCAACGGCCGCACGGGAGGTGGTTAAACAACAGCCATGCCATACTTACCTGCTCTGTGCAATGGTTTTGGACAGAACAGCCCAAATTCTCCTCTTCTAGGCATCTCCCTCCCACTGATTGCCCCCATAGCAAGCCGCTTGTTATGAGGCACTTGTGTGTGCTTGCTCCTGAATTAGCTCTGAGTGTCCATTGACACACAAAGCATGGCTCAGCCCCACCCTCCGCTCCCTCCTCACTGGCTGTGATTGACAGCAGCAGGAGTCAGTGGCTCCCACTGCTGCCTCACTGTCCAATGAGGAGAGCGCGCATAGGAAGAGCCACTACTCTCATGTACAATGCTTGACTGAGATTAATCTCGGGAGAACTGCTTGCGGAGGGTTTCATTTTTACCTTAATGCATAGAATGATTTAAGGTAAAAAAAAAAAAACCTTGTACTTTTAGAACCACTTTAACAATTGTGTCCCCATTTCTGAGGTTGGTAACATATACAGCATATCTCCTAAATCATAATTCATGCCTGCCCAAATTGTCAATGACAGCAATAGAATTGAATATACTTTTTATACAATATATCTTGACAAGGGCTCAAATATATTTCTGTGAATATTTGCATGACAGTTTACAGCAGTGTTCTCATATGTGCTATTAAACATTTAATGATGTCATGTATATGGGCTTTATGTAAAATTGTTCATTGCATTGCCTTTAAAGTGCATACAGATGTTAATATTTACGCATTGCAGATTTTGGTGTAGAAAACTACACAGGAATTCAGCATTTGCCTAATTATGCGTAAAGCAAATCATAGCTAACAGGTATGATGCTGTTAGACGTACACTAATATGAATACAGTGTGTTCTTGACCTCCTAGACAGATGAAAGCCTAAATCTCTCTGACAGCTACAAGATGGCAGAGCTTGCCACAGGCCGTCTGCTGATTCCTTGTTGAAGCTCTTTGTCTTTAAACCATGCCTGATAGCTAAGAGTATGTTTTTAAGGATGATCAGGTAAAAGGCTGTCTTCTGACATTTTAACTAATCCCTTCTAGCCTGTGGTTTGGTGCACACTGAAGATATTTGCTAGCAGGGCCAAGTGGCTTTTTCACATATGCAACCTGTCATTTTGAATTGGGCGTTTATTTGATGCCTGTTAATGTGAAGTTATACAATGAAATAGATTCTGATTGCACTAAAGTGACGTGAGCTTTTTCTTCCTAATATACCTTTGCCAGAGCTCTAATGAATATTTAACCCACAGCCATCCACATATTATGGGGCTTATCATGCCAAAGCATGATCTTTGCAGGATGTAGCATCCTCTGTGCTCATTTAAGTGTGAAAGCTGAAATTTACTGACCTTTATTCATCTTGTCACTCAGCAATAATTAGCAGTCTTTTCCCATACTTACATTTTGATACAGAAGTGCCTTGGAAATTACATGAACACAGGTGGATGAATTAATAAAGCAAAAAAAAATATATATATATATACAGTATATTTTAATGTTTTGGGATAAATGATCATTCTTATAACTATACTTGGAACAGTTTGTTATAATTGTGTACAATCTGATTTATAATGATATTAGGCTCAAATATAGCACCATGATAATGTACTTGTACTTTAAAAAGTCCAATGAGATGTAAAAATTACAATCACGTAGTTTAACCACTTCAGTACTGGGTACTTTTACCCCCATCCTTTGAATGACATTTGCGCAGCCATACGACACTGTACCCAAATGAAATTTTTAGCATTTTTGAAACAGAGTTTTCTTTTGATGGTATTTAATCACCCCTGAGTTTTATATTTTTTGCTAAACAACTGAAAATAGATCAATAATTTTGAAAAAAAAAACATTTTTTTCTTCATTTCTATTTTTGCAAATAGGTAATTTTTCTTCTTCACTGATGTGCTCTGATGAGGCTGCACTGATGGGCACTGGTGAGGCAGAACTGATGGGTACTAATAAGCTGCACTGATGAGGATGGGCACAGATAGGTGGTACTAATGGGAACTGGTAGGCTGGACTGATAATCAGGTCCCTGATTATCTTTGTAACCAAATCGCTGACAGCCTTGCCAAGTATTGGCTGTCTCTTCCTCACACAGACACAGTATGTGAGGAAAAGACTCCGATAACCGGCAAGTCTATTTACATGTGATCAGCTGTGATTACACACGTGTGATCATATGGTAAAGGGCCGCTGTGGTTTTCCCTTTATCAAAAGGACACAGTGGTCACAGAGCACGCCCCATGCATGTTCTGGGAGGACGTCTATAGATGCTCTCCCAGAGCGGGGGAACCGCGCTGTTGCTGTCTTTTGGCTATAGCGTGTTATTTAAGAGGTTAAAATAGCTATGCAACAATAAAGGCAAACATTTCTGAACTGAATCTATGGTATTTTTTTTTTGTAAAAATGTTTTCGTGATGTTGGATAAAAGCATTAGAACATTTCTTGAAAATGCTGTCATACTGTCACCCATTCCTTACCACTGACCTGGAAACAACCAGCAGATCAAGAAGTCTTTGAAAAGTCATCAGTCCTTACCTACATACCAGTTCTGAGTACTATATACATTGATCAGCCATAACTTTATCACCACCCTCCTAATATTAAGTAGGTTCATAATTTCCTGCCAAAACAGCCCTGACCTGTCAAGACGTGGCCTCAACTAAACCTCTGGCAGTATTCTGTGGTAAAGGGTACCAAGCCATCAATAGCAGATCCTTTAAGTCCTGTAAGTTGCAAGGTGGGGCCTCCATGGATCAGACTTGTTTTTCCAGCACATCCCATAGATGCTTGATCGGATTGAGATCTGAAGAATTTGGAGGCCAAGTCAACACCTCAAACTCATTGCTGTGTGCCTCAAACCATTCTTGTACTATTTTTGTAGTGTGGCAGGGTACTTTATCCTGCTGAAAGAAACCACTGGCATCAAAGAATACTGGGGTAGGTTTACTAAAACTGGAGAGTGTATAATCTGGTGCAGCTGTGTATGGTAGCCAATCAGCTTCTAACTTCAGCTTGTTCAATTAGGCTTGGACAAAAAAAACTGGAAGCAGATTGGTTTCTCTGCAGAGCTGCACATGATTTTGCACTCTCCAGCTTTAGTAAATCAACCCCACTGTTTCCATGAAGGGGTGTACTTGGTTAGCAGCAATATTTAAGTAAGTGGTCTGTGTCAAGTAACAGTCACATAAATGGCAAGACCCAAGTTTTCCCAGCAGAACAATACCCATAGCATAACACTGCCTCTGCCGGTCTGCCTTCTTCCCATACTACATCCTGTTGCATCTCTTCTCCAGGTAGGTGATACACATGCGCCCAGCCATCCGCATGATGTAAAAGAAAATATGATTCATCAGAATTGGCCACCTTCTATCATTGCTCCGTGGTCCAGTTCTGATGGTTTTGTTCCCGTTGTAGGTACTTTTGCCTGTGGACATGGGTCGGCATGGGACATCTGCTATGCAACCCCATACACAACAAACTGCAATGCTCATTTTTTCTGCTTTCATAAACTTAAGGGACAACATGCTTACATGCTGCCTAATATATCTCACTGACATTTGGATGCCATTGTTATTAGATAATCGATGTTATTCATGTAACCTGTCAGTGGGCATAATGTTATGGCTGATCTGTGTATATATACTATATACTCTGAGTACTACCAGTTCTCATACTATTGAGTCAAGAGGGTTCGGAGAAGATCCAGGAAATCAGCATCTTTAGGAGAAGAAGTCAGCACTGAAAGGCTCCATATTTTTGATGGGGATGGTGGGAATTTAGTGTCCAACGTAACATTGAACAACAAGCCTTAAAAACATACGGGTTGATTTACTAAAACTGGAGAGTGCAACATCTGGTGCAGCTCTGCAGAGAAACCAATCAGCTTCCAGTATTTTTCACCAAAGCTTAACTGAACAAGCCAAAATTAGAAGCCGATTGGCTACCATGCACAGCTGCACTCTTCAGTTTTAGTAAAATCAACCCCATAGTGTACCGGCACAATACTTCAATTTTCTTTTCAGGCATTGCTGTAGTAAACCAGTCCACCGCATTCACCTTTGTTGATGTTGTTTGGTGAAATGCTTGTAGTGATGGAGAGACATTCCCAAAAATACCCACTGTATATTCCTTCCTGTCTCTCGTCTATGGTATTCTGGATGTAGAAAAAGAAAGTACTAAGAAGTATTTTGCAACCATCAGTCAAATCTAAACTTATCTTGAAAATCTAGTGTAATTGGTGATATAGGAGACAGAGAGGTAAGAGGTTACACAGCACATACCTTAGGAAGTACATTCCCAGAGACTCTTTGATGAGCTGTATTAGGCTTGGCTGCAGTGAATTACAAACTTAGGGGTTGATGAATTAGCATAGCCATGCTATGTGAAATGTAACACATACAAAGTTGGTAATAGCTCTATTTGGCTGCAAAAGTGGAATACACATTATGATTTCAGCACAGCTGCTGTGTTTGGTGGTATACAGGAGTGTGTCTATGGGAATGTTTGACCATTCTTCCAGAAGTGCATTTGTGAGGTCAGTCACTGATGTTGAACGAGAAGGTCTGGCTCACAGACTCCACTTTAATTCATCCCAAATGTGTTCTGTCAAGTTGAGGTCAGGACTTTGTGCAGGCCAGTCAAGTTTCTTCACCCCAAACTCACTCATCCATGTCTTTTTATGCTGACGCCTCAAGAGTTCCCTTCACTGGAACTAAGGGACCAAGCCCAGCCCATGAAAAACAACCCCACACCATAATCCCCCCTCCACCAAACTTTACACTTGGCACAATGCAGTCAGGCAAGTACCGTACCCCTTGCAACCGCCAAACACAGACACGTCCCTCAGATTGCCAGACAGAGCAGCATGATTTGTCACTCCAGAGAACATGTCTGTACTGCGCTAGAGTTCAGTGGCAGCTTGCTTTACACCACTGCATCTGATGCTCTGTATTGCACTTGGTGATATAAGGCTTAGATGCAGCTGCTCGGCCATGGAAACGCATTCCATGAAGCTCTCTCTACGCTTTGTTGTGCTAATCTGAAGGCCACACGAAGCTTGAAGGTCTTTTACTATGGACTCTGCAGACAGTTGGCGACTTCTGCACACTGTGCGCTTCAGCATGCGCTGACCCCGCTCTGTCATGTTACGTGACCTACCACTTTCTGTCTGAGTTGCTGTTGTTCCCAGTTTCTTCCACTTTGTTATAATACCACTAACAGCTGACCATGGAATATTTAGTAGCCAGGAAATTTCATGGATGAACTTATTGCACAGGTGGCAACCAATTACAATTACACACTTGAAGTCACCAAGTCACCGAGCTCCTGAGAGTGACCCATTTTTTCACAAATGTTTGTAGAAGCAGTCTTCATTCCTAGGTGCTTGATTTTATATACATATATACATGTAGCCATGGAGGTGATTGAATCCAATGATTTGGAGGGGTGTGGGTGGCATGGGGGCAGCTTTTTGGGTTTAGTATCACTTTAATAGTTTTCTGAATGTTTATACTTGGGGGGACTACAGAAAGTTATATATGGCATAATTAAAAATAATTAAACATTGCGTGAATATATAAAGAAAGCAAAAAAAATATATCTTTCCATCATCATTTTGCCATTTGTTCTATTTCTTGCATTTTTAGTTGGCAAGATGTTCTTCTTAGGGTTTCTGTCCATGTAGATAGCTGAAAGGTCTACTTTTTACCATACGAAGAGCTTCGCATACCAGATAAGATGAGGTTGTGTGGCTCTCTGGCCACTACTTGTCCACTTGGAATTTTGCTGTGACCTAAACTCCCATCAAAACAATAAATTAAAACACAATTTGTCTTTTTTAGTATTTTTTTTTTTACCTGATTTGTTATGTATGCTAGCGAATCACTATCTGTAGCGCTTACATGTTCAACTACTGTGATGGATTAGACTTATTTTTAAGGGCCTATTTTAGCAAGGTTTTTATCCAAGATTTACATAACTGTCATGCAAGATTCACACATTTATTCACATAAATTCAGGTAAAAATGTTAGTGTATTATATCCACTATGTTCCTTATTGTGTCTTTTCTATGTTAATTGCTGGTGATACATAAATGTATAATAATGATAATAGCAAACTTGTGTGAAGCTTCAAAATCTTTCAGACATCTTTTTAACTATTTTTTGCTTTGTAGTTTTTAAGAATTCTGAACACAGGAATATAGTTATTAAACTAATGGATTGTAGACTGCAGGAAGGTGAAGTCAAGTATAGATAGTGATTATTGTTCTAGTACACCTTTAGGTTAAGCATGTCCTACATTATATATTTTATATCGTTTTGTTTTGTTTTTTTTTATTTCAGCTTGATTTAAGCTCAGTGATTGATCCTTGTATGTTCTATAGAAATACATTTCTAAGTATAGCACAGCATACTGCTGTCAAACTCATCGTAATATTTTGTAGGGACAGTAGTGGCATTCCTCTGGGTGATATTTTTCCACCTTTCACTTTAAGAGTAAAATGTACAATTCTGCCACATCCTTTCTATCTTATTGAGACAAGTATTACATCTGCAGAATCAAATTCAATTTACTGTCTGGCTTTAAAGTTTGAATTTGTAAATTTGACAGGTCGTTTTAAAGGGCAGAGGTACACAAAATAAAATTTTGTACCCCAACCCATGTTGAAAATTACCTGTCAGAAATAGTTAGAAGTCTTCTGTATTTCTCTTGAAGCGTGTCCCTTCATCTGTCAGTTTAAAAAGGTTAACACAGTACAAAAGAGCAATCCAAAAAAAAAAAAAGGTTTCTGGCACAGCCTTTTCTTCAAAAGACCATAAAACTCTGCAGATTTCAAACTTTTACAGTCTAGGATTTGTAATGTTTGTCAAAACTTATTACCGTGCCAAACTGCATTGTTAACTTTGTTGCCAGTGAAAGTGGGTTATTCTGGCAATTTAGTACCGGATTGTATTTGCTCAGTTCCGCAGTCATGCTAAAATGGGCTTATCACTCTGTCCTTGCTGAGAAATATCTTTTGGTAAGAAAGTACACTTTTCTATATATCTATCTATATATGCATATATTTTTGTGTGTATGTATGTATATATATTTATACACACAGGTGTTTATATTCTCAGACTAGCAAAATTGAGTCTGGAATTTAACTTTTTTGCATTGCTTATTTTAAACTTCCTCAGCCCTTGAATGAGCAATTTTTTTTCTTCTGCCTATTTGATTGAAATAGTGTATGTTGCTGTTAAAGAATGTTTGAAATGTAAGAGAAAAATAGAAAATAACATTCAGGTAAATAGTCTGTGTGTATGTGTGTGTGTGTGTGTATATATATATATATATATATATATATACACACACACACACATGTATGTTTTCTTTGCTGTTTTCTCTTGCACACAAATACCAAGACAGATCAATAGATACCACTTCATTTACTTGTCAGTTGTTTTCTTGAGCCGCCTTCCTTTATATAGAGGCGAATCATCTATTCTGAAAAGTGCCAGTCACTAGTAATATGTGGAGTCTTAAGGCAATACATCATTTCTGTGTCTATGATATTAGATTACACAGGCCATATGGCCTCATTTTTTTTCTAGGTTGTACAACTTAAGCAACAATAACCCTACATCTACATTTACAATTTAATTTAAATTTACCCATATATCCTATGCACCTTGTATATTCATTAGGTAATGGTTTGTAAGTTAGAACCCATTTTAAACACCAACTTATGCAGCCACAATTAAATTTGCATTGTCTTTATTTCCGGGTGTTCTCTTTGTTCACTTACAGGGTAATAACATTTCTTAAAAAATTAATAAAAAAAGACAGATTTCTGGTTGTCTTGTAGGTCCTTTTTACTGCTTTAGGTTAAAACTATGTTAGAGCACTGCAATACTACTATACATTTGGTTTAAAGATTTTATTCTGGATGCGTCAGATGATTTTGTGCAAAACTGGTGGAACAATAACACAGAAGTGCTGTTTCTTACCATTTAGGTATCATTTATTTAAATATTTTGTAAAAACGAAATGGACATCAGCATAGACAAATGGACATCAGTAATGCAGCAAAATATAGAACATCAAGGTGTGCAGTAGCATAATATGTTGAGTGTAATAACAGCGGTTTTAAAACCAAGAGCACAAAGCAACAGCAGCGAAAAGTCATGTTCTCAAATAAGGAACAACTGTAAAAACCAAAAAGAAAATTAGGTGAATCAGTAAACCAACTATCATGCCTCTTGTGGAGGTGTGGGAGTACCTAAGAGATGCAAAATAGTAATCACTTGATAAAGAAGATTCCATATGACTAGCCACCAAAATGGCCTTGGCAAATGTAGTAGATGATTAATTATGGAGTATACTCCAGCCAAGTAGTCCACACTTTCTCAAATTTTGAAGAACAGCCTTAAACATGTTTCAGTTTCTTGTTGGATAGTGAAACATAGATGTCCTTTATTTTTAACCAACTCATAAAGAATGACAGCTGAAATCAGGATTTACTGACATTCTTGTTATAGAAGATTAGATTATAGACTGTATTCTTCATGTACACAGTATTTTGCATCTATCAAATAAGAATCGGACCAATTATTGTATCTTTGTCCTACAACTTTAATCCATTGATTATGTTTCACTCAGCTCTTTATACTGAAAGAATGGAACCTGGTTTATTATTTATGTACCATTTGCGTTCCTCAAGGAATACTTTTAACATACAAGTATTATTCATTTGTAATGTGCTGCTTAAACTTCAGTGAGATGTTATGTTCATAGATGTAATTTCAGCTCCATTTTCTCAAATGCCACAAAATAGATAAAAGAAATATCGATGTATGTGTGACATGTTCTTTTAAATGTTTGACATGCTACGAAAGTAGATTAGAGTGTCAACATGCAACAAAGAATAGTTTAAAAAAACGTCCTCAGATCTTTTGAGTGCTAATAGAAAGTACATTACCGTGATGTTAAGTCTGCTTAGCTATTCCAAATAGTATGTGTAGCAGTCTTAGAATTTTATTAATATTACGTTCCTTGCAGCTAGGAAATATGCCAGTATAAACAAGCACCCCGTTCCGGATTGTAACTGAAGTTTCTGCTGGTCATTTAACCCTTTATGTAAGGTGTCAGTAAGGTAATGCAGTGTACCAATGAAATTCTTAAATTTACCAACTAGAAACAATTACAATAAGTGCATTTTGTTGTATTTACAAAGCATGCTGCAGCAAACATGGGCTTTCACTGATGTGTTAGAAGATATTGCTGTTGGTTTGTTTTTAGCTGGGCTTATCCATGTGTTTTGCTTTGTATGTTTTTTTACTTTAGGTTGAGCTAAAAAGAAAGTATAATGATCAGCATGCAAAGAGTAGAGGACTATTGCCTGGAAGCCTGTGGTATGAAATACAAGCATACCGAGCCTTGAATCAAGCCTTGGGGAGGTAAGTAATAGTGTAATAAAAGTGCATCTTCTTACTAAAGGTGTATATATTTTTCTTATGCAAATTGATTCACATATATGTTAGAGTTAAGATAGCAGTGCTCACAGGAGGATTTTTAAAAAGCTGTATGTAAAAATAAAAAAGTACACTCTCAGAACAGAAGTGTACCTGTGATTAAAGGAAAATATCTATTATTTTTCACTATATACAACATGCTAACATGTTACACGACTCATGTCTGTCCTTGTAAGAAGCCAGCTCTATGCAGACAGTGTTTGTGATGAAAACTGATACAAAGAGCCAAATGTGCAGACCTCTTCTAATTTTGCTGACCACTGAAATACATTATATATTATTTAGATCCACACCTTGATCTAAACACAGCTTTTAATTGCTTCCTAAATATTGTAATAAGTCTGTAGAGCAGTTAATGAACTACCATCTAATTTTATCTATGTCTGGCATATTATGTATTGGTTGACATAAGGTGATGGTGAGATTTTTTTATGTAGTTATTTGGATCCTTTGTCACTTTAGCTATACATAAAGGTCATGTGGTAACTTAAAGCTTTGAAGAGAGGGGGGAGGGTAAGACCTCTGTCTTTTTTTTTGCTGCCATTGCCTTTGCATCCTGTTCAGAGACAGAACAGGAAGCCAGAGGAAATCTCTCCAAGAGTAAGGTAAAAAATATCGTAGACAGTTATTGAAACACACACTTCCTGTCCAGTGACAACTGTAGAGGTTTAGTTTTCCCATCACTTTCTGTTCCAGTGACCATGGTCACCAGAACAAACAGAGAGGGTGAATCTCCTCAGGGGAGATTTAGTCAGCAATAAAAATCTTTAAGAGGTTCCGACTGTTCTCTTGCTATCCAAAACTAAAAACGAAAGTTTTTGGCTATAAATATTGTTTAATTCTATTCATCAAGGCTCCCAATAGTGCATGTTTTTCTCATTAGAATCTCACTTTATAGTTGTGCTCCTACCCAGAAACCAGGAGAACGTTAGTTGTTTTAAGAACTTGGGTTTAGAACCATTGATCTAAAGTAAATGCCTATCAATAACTCACATAGCTTAACACAGTCTATGGAGCTTTTTTGTAGAAACCGTTCTCGGCAAGTAGCCCTGTTTCTTCTTTTTTGTAGAAAGCGTTAAAAAAAATATCATTGTTTGCTGGTTCTGATTAGTAGTAAATCTATATTCTGCTTTATAAAAAGTACCATGTTATAACAAGTTTTATGCAAAGCTACACCTTTAGCAAATATTCGCTTTAAAGATATGTAAAGATCCATATCTATAAAGATAAATATTAAAGTATTTCCCTGTTAACCGAGTGCATATCATATCTTCAATATAATTATAGAAGAGCAAAACTTTTGTAGAGGAAAAAGTACCCATTTTTTTGTATTTCCGTACACATGGGTCTGACCTAAAATAAGTTCTATTTATGTGGAAGACTTAAAAAACGAATAGTCCCTCCTCCTGCCTGTGTTGTAGTTTTGAATGACAGGAGCACAAATGACTGATGTTCCCAGGAATTAGCCCTGTTTCTTAGATTTCTGTAAAAACATGGTGGCTGCAGCAGGCACACACAGTATGCCTCTCAGTGACCCCCAAGGATATTAAATAGACAAATTATAAAGTCCTTGTTTTGTACATAAGCCACTGTGTGTATTAGCAGGAATATCATCAAATACTGAGGCACAGTTGTTGATTTGGTTGGTTTTATTTAGACATCTGAACATCTGAAAAATATTTTCAAACTAAAAGTTAGTGTTTAAAATACCAGTAGTTAAAGTGTTACTGATCCCACAACAGTAAAATCCATCTGTATATACAGTAAATCATGCTTGTTATATTCACTGTGGAACCTAAGGTGTTAATCCTCTACATTGTGTAAAAACGCTGTTCGATCCTGACATCTCTGATCCCCCCCTTCTTACAATACCCCCTTTTTATCTCCTGATAAGACATATGGTGTGGAGACACTGTATATGCTCATTTTGGTGTGTATTGCTAGAGAGTTTTTTTTTTTCTTGGGAGAGTGAATGTGATCAGCACAGGGCCACTCAGCACTGTCCAGGCAGAGGTCAGGGGTTCTGCATCCTCCTAGAGCAAAATGAAAACTCCTGCAAGCTTTAACCTGTGCTCGGCTGGATGCTGATAGAAGTCATAAGACTGCTCTAACTGCTGATGAGAAAAGGAATTTAGCAGTTTATATTCACTAAAAAAATTTCCATGTTCTGTGTACTGTGGAAGACCAGATATAGTGAATGCAGGGTCCTGGGTTTAGGAACACTTTAAATAAAGCAAGTCTATATCTATAAAGCACCCGGAAAGCATTAGTGAAGGTTATCACTATTCTATTTGATTTAGACACTTGTTTTCAATCCATTGAAGAAGTAAACGTATTAATATATTTTAGCTTTGTACAAGGCAACCTTTCCTGTTTTCACCTACAGTTTATGCTCGAGCAATAGTTATATTTCGTTTCTGTCTCATTATGCTTTATAGATCTTACCTTCTCAATTTTCGTTTGTTCACAGCAGAGACCTTCAGTTGTTTCTATTGTTTTTATAAGCTTTTTTTCAAACTAATTGCAAGAAGACTAATACACTTTTGTGGCGTTACATAAAAGATAGTGTATTTGAGACATGAGCAAGTTTACTTTTCAAGCCTAAACATGCACTAATTTTATCACATATTTCTACTACACAAGCTTTATTCTGTGAATAACATTTGGTTGCAAACAACCAATCTTTTTTGGAAGAGAGACCCATGGGGGTTTATTTACTAAAGCTGGAGAGTCCAAAATCAGACTCCCTTCTGCATAGAAACCAATCAGCTTCTAACCTCAGCTTGTTCAATGAAGCTTTGGCAATGAAACCTGGAAGCTGATTGGTTTCTATGCAGAAGGGAGTCTGATTTTGGACTCTCCAGCTTTAGTAAATAAACCCCATGAAGTCTGCGGTGACTACAGAAGACACTAGATGGCAACCTACAACGCTTGCACAATCTGCTCACTGAAAAATCATCGGTGTCCAAATGTGATTTCCTCAGATGAATGAATATATTTGTGTTGATAGTGCAAGGGAGCGGGTAGGATTCTCAGGTATTAGCTTGTCTTGTGGAAATCGGTAGTAATCAGAAATTAATCCCAAGCAGTCACATCTTCATTGGAGCAAACTGGGAAGTAGAAAGTGCTTACCAATGTATGATCATTCCCCAATCAAACTGTAAAACCCTTGATCAGGTGAATGTTCTCTTGTCTCTAAGCTCCTCACTTCTTTTTTACTTCAAATACAAAACAGGTTGGTTTTGTAGTCTTTTCAAAACATGCTGCTATAGTTTCCTCAGCAGTGTGGCAGAATTGATTTAGGTAGTGTTTTCCACATTGAATTTTAATTGTACAGCTAATAAGAATAGGATGTTTTTTAAAATGTATTTTATAATGATGCCGGTCAGAATAGGTGCAATATACAGCTTGGCCGTAGAAATTTTGGAGGGCCACATGCATTATCAATTTCTTTTATAAATCCACTGTAGAAAAATATATTCACAGGAAGATAATACACACAGTACATTTAGTGCACCTAACTGCAAAATATTACATAAACTTTTTCTTGAATTTTTCATAACAAATTGTACGGTAGTGAATGAAAGCTGTCACTAGAGAGAAATACTTTTAAAACTTCCTACTGTGCTTGAATAGCAAACAAAGAATAAAGCTTGTTTATCCTGGGGTTCCTCTTAGTTTTTTTTTATACCCATGAAGTCATTATATTTCATTATATTTTTTATCCAATACAACTCTATATATCTTAATATCTTGTTTTTATTTATAGTAGCGTGTTCTCATTTGGGGTCTTCTGGGACAAAAACACGTTACCCAAAGCAATGAATTTTGATGCTGGTGAAATTAAAAAAGGAAATCGTAAACATTTGTTTGTCCTCCACTCTGTAAAACATCACGTAAAGGCCATGAACAGGAAAAGAAAGTCGCTAAAGACAAGTGACCTTTCAGTCGAAGAAATCCTTCACCAAAATATGATATATGCTGACAGTGACTGAAAGTGGTCACATTTTGGGAGGAAAATGTCTACAGAGATTTATGGCAATAGAAGCAGAAAAGGCTTGAATCTGGCACTTTCCTGATAATCCCAGAATGCTCTGCCATGCAGAAACAGTGTAACGAATCAAAACTTTCTAGCTGGATACTCTTCTCTGAAGAAGCTGCATTTTCAATATTTAGGCAATATACACAATATGATAGTGTTGATATTGCAGATATACCATCCCACGTGCTTGTTTTGGGTGTTTGCTGTACTTACTAATTGGGGATCAAAAAATAGTTGCTACCCTGTACGTAATAATCTGGATACTGCAGAACTGTATTCATAAGAGATATTTCTTCAAAAAACTGCCTTCTGCTTTGTACTGAGTTTTGAAACAGTTTGATGATATATAAAATACCATTTATAGCAAGCTGTTCTGCATAAATATATTGCTACTTGCTATCAATTATTACCATCATGTAGTGCCCTGCATGGAATTTGTCAATGCCATCCTTGCTTGTTTAATGCAAACCAATTACTTGCAGGCAGTGAGAAGCCATGGTGTTCTTGTCACTTTTATTCATGCCATTTAGCTGCCCTCTGTGTCAGTAAAAGAAGCTCTGTAACTGCTTAAACAAATATAGCTGTTTGGCCTTTTTTAGAACAGCTACAACATCGGTAACCTGTTGCTTCCTGAGTCTAAATCTGTGCCATAGCATACAAAGCCAAGTAGAAAATTGTTGGATTGAATTTAAGCAATGATGCAATTTTTTATTGGTTGCAACATGGATGAATTTTCATGTTGTAGCTGAAAATGGAAAGTAGCTTTAACTATTTATTTAGATCTTATACATTGCATAATTGGTGTTCTCAATTAACATCTAATATAAAGTTATTATTTTTCAGGGTGTAATCTTGTTTTTCTTATTTTCAACAGGTGTATCCGGCATAGGAATGATTGGGGTGCTCTCATATTAGTAGATGACCGCTTCAGAAATAACCCAAAATATATAACCGGTGAGAATAAATCATCTGCATAGCCACTTATGTGTTTATGTTGCAGTTTTAGGATCAGCCATGGCTATTTTAACATAATTCCTTACTGGACTGTTGAAAAAGCAAAAAGCTGAAGATTTGTTTTCATTATGTTGTCATGTAGAATTATTTGAAGCTGTTAAAAGGGCCCCTGTGCAAGGGAACAATGTGGATTTTACCTCTGTGCTCGCCATGATTCTGCCACACATATGCACTATCTTACTGTGTTGGACCTGCTAGTGTTCTCCATCCAATTATCACAGCTCAATCATTCCGTTTTGTACCTGCAAGAGTAGCAAGTCCTAGTTTACACTTAGTTAGACCCCCATCACATTTAGTGGGAAGTAGCACCCACCAAATGCAAACCATTCAAGTGAATAGGGTCCCACTGATGCACATGGCTGTGGTGCAGGGTTTTAGGGTTTAAAACAGGTGGTGAGGTGGCAACCATACCTCCTCACTGCCTCTCAAATGCCTTCTGAAAAGCAAAGCACTACAGATTGTTCTTCAGAGGGCCTCCACATGTGTAAACGAGTCCTAAGGCCCCTTTCACACGGGCGTTCCATTTATTTCATCAGTTTGGTCTACATCTGTTTTTCATCCATTTGCCCACAGGAATGCATTGCTGTCCATCAACAAATGGATGAAAAACGGGCTGACGGAACGCCCGTGCGAAAGGACCCTTTTGCTTTCGGATATCTAGGCCTTCTTCAGAGGAGTCCAGATTATCAGCAGCCTATTCTGAACCTGGGCCCACATGTTTCTGTCTACCACCCTGAGAGGTTCGTTTCTTTGTGGACCACCAGGTTGCACAGACAGAAGGACTATTTTCTCATATAATGTTTTCCTGGGAAAGCAAAAAATTGTAAGAGCTGTATGTAAGCAAAATATATCCAGACAATTCCTTGTAAATCTGAAGTTGTGTGAAATAGATCCCTACAAAAGGACTAGGTCTTCTTCTTGGCCTAATGACTCACTCTGTTCAAAATAATATTTTGGTTATGGTTGGATTCCAATGGTCAACCTCTGGTTTCTTTTCACTTGGGAAAATAAGCAGTGGCATCTGACTTATATGATCCCTGGATCTGCTCCTGTCCACTTACCCTATTTTATTCTCTGTAATGGGCAGCACAGTAGCTAAATGGTTAGCACTTCCACCTGGCAGTACTAGGGTCATTGTTTTGAATCCCCACCACAGCACCACCTGCCTGGAGTTTGCATGTTCTCCCTGGGTACTCTGGTTTCCTCTCGCACTCCAAAGACATGCTGGTAGGTTAATTGGATCCTGTCTAAATTTGCCCTAGTATGTGTATGTATGAATGTAAGTTAGGGACCTTAGATTGTATGCCCCTTGAGGGTTAGGGACTGATGTAAATGTACAATATACATGTAAAGCACTGCGTAAATTGACGGCACAATATAAGTACCTGTAATAAATTAAAAAATGTAAACCTACAAATAGAGTGGCACCCTCTGATAATAGCTGTAGGAGCTGTGCAGCCCTGGCAACTGAAATACTGCTGAAATATAATTACTGGTGCAAAGCTAGCCAGAAGAGTTAAACCAGGCAGCAAAAGGAGCCTTTATACAGCTGTTTTATCTTCCGGATTCACGCTTTCTGCACCCTCAGCAGAGTGGATCTAAACATCTACACCTGATAGAGGGGCGTGCATTGCCGGGTGCATAGAAGAGCTTTCACTTCTGTAGGGTCAGCTTTACAAATGTGTTACTACTGCAGGTTCGCTTTAAGTGTTTTGAACATTTTAAAAAAAACATTTTCTTACAATGCTTTAAAATAGGTTTAGTTCTCATGGAACCTTGGAAAAGAGGGGAGACTGCCTTTTTGTACTGTAATTACCATGTTATTAAGGAATACATGCAACCTGCTGGTTTCTATTGACAGAGCTATTACTTCTCAATTTTAATAATTAATGAGGTCCAGCTGTTCGCATACTTTTTATGTCAATAGGCTTTGATTCATTATTGTACCTCACTTCATGTGCACTTTGACATCTTTGTACAGTTAATGATAACCATTTTAAAACCACCAGTATTACCTTTTAGATGAAATACCTGTATTTATTTAAATTTCCTCAGCTAAGATTTTTCAGTAGTAGTTTTATTTAATAAAACATCACTGTTTTGCGAAATCTGTAAGATATCCAATGTTGCAGCCAAGCATTTCTTAGTAATGGGCAAGTAATTAGGAGGAAACAAAAAAAAAACTTACAAAATTGAACTTGATAATAAACAACCAGCAGGGGGAGCTCAGATTCCATAAAAGAAAAAAATACTATATTCAACATCAAATGTCTCCAAAAAGAATTGAAGTTATTAGTTATCACTCCTGACATACTGTACACGTGGCTTTACATATGATAAAATGTAAAGAAATTTGAAATAGGTGATTCTTGTTTATATACTAATAAGTACATGTCTAAACTGATTTACTGCATTATTTTATTGTGAATTAATACTTTTTATTGTGAATTAATACTTTTTGTATTGTTTGTATTTTTGTGATTATCGTTTCACAGTAGTATCTTATTTTGATGCACAAGATCATTATGAAGATCACGGATTCCTGTGCAGTGTGTTTTGACAGCCCCTTCATTTGAATCGGCTGCAAAACTCACTTGACAACTCAAAAAGTAGCGCAAGCACTACTTTTTCAAACTACAGTTGCAAGAAAAAGTATGTGAACCCTTTGGGATTACATGGAGTTTTGCATGAATTGGGCATAAAATGTGCTCTGAACGTCATCTAAGTCACAACAATAGAAGAACACAGTCTGCTGAACATAATACTACACAAACATTAGACGTTGCCATGGTTTAATTGCACATAACATGTAAACATTCACAGTGCAGGGAGGAAAAAGTATGTGAGGCCCTAGCTTAATGACTTCTCCCAGAGCTAATTGGAGCCAGGAGTGAGCCAACCTTGACTCCAATCAGTGTGATGATATTGGATGTGTTGCTGACAGCTGTCCTGCCCTTAAAAAACACACACCTGTTTTGGGTTTACTGGTTTCAAGAAGCACTGTCTGATGTGAACCATGCCTCGCAGAAAAGAACTTTCAGCAGACCTACGGTCAAGAATTGTTGACTTGCATGAAGCTGGAAAGGGTTACAAAAGTATCTCCAAAAGCTTTGATGTTCATGTGTCCACGGTAAGACAGACTGTCTACAAATGGAGAAAGTTTAGCACTGTTGCTACTCTCCCTAGGCGTGGTCATCCTGTAAAAATGACTGCAAGAGCACAGCGCAGAATGCTGCATGAGGTAAAGAAGAATCCCAGAGTGTCAGCTAAAGACCTACAGAAATCTCTGGCACATGCTAACATTTTTGTTGACACATCTAAAATAAGGAAAACATTAAACAAGAATGGAGTACATGGGAGGACACCACGGAGGAAGCCATTGCTGTCCAAAAAGAATATTGCAGCACGTTTGAAGTTTGCAAAAGAGCACCTGGATGTTCCACAGCACTACTGGCAAAATATACTGTGGACAGATGAAACCAAGATTGAGTTGTTTGGGAAGAACACAAAACACTATGTGTGGAGAAAAAAAGGCACAGCACACCAACATCAAAACCTCATCCCCACTGTAAAACATGGCGGAAGGAGCATCATGGTTTGGGGCTGCTTTGCTGCCTCAGGGCCTGGACGGATTGTTGTCATTGATGGGAAAATTAATTCCAGAGTTTATCAAGACATTTTGCAGGAAAACGTACGACCATCTTTCCGCCAACTGAAGCTCCGCAGAGGATGGGTGATGCAACAGGACAATGACCCAAAGCATACAAGTAATTCAACAAAACAATGGCTGCAACAGCACAGAATACGCCTTCTGGAGTAGCCCAGTCAGAGTCCTGACCTCAACTCGATTGAAATGCTGTGGCATGACCTTGAGAGAGCGATTCACACCAGACATCCCAAGAATATTGCTACACTGAAACAGTTTTGTGAAGAAGAGTGGTCCAAAATTACTCCAGATCGTTGTGCAGGTCTAATGTGCAACTACAGGAAACATTTGGTTGAGGTTATTGCTGCCAAAAGAGGGTCAACCAGTTATTAAATCCAAAGGTTCACATACTTTTTCCTCCCTGCACTGTGAATGTTTACATGTTATGTGCAATTAAACCATGGCAACATCTAATGTTTGTGTGGTATTATGTTCAGCAGACTGTGTTCTTCTATTGTTGTGACTTAGATGACGTTCAGAGCACATTTTATGCCCAATTCATGCAAAACTCCACGTAATCCCAAGGGGTTCACATACTTTTTCTTGCAACTGTACACTGCTCAAAGCCACATGGTACTGCAGTATAATGGGATTTGGCACCCAAGGATGCAATGTGTTTTGCGTTTCGGGTGCCATTAACAATACATTGGCACTCTGTTTTAGATCACAAGAACAGCAGTGCCTGAAATGCTCACGGGATGCACCTTTCTAGCACTGCAATCTGGTGTGAACTCCAAAGTAATGTTTTCAGCATATAACCCAACATGCTCTGAATTCCTGTGTTTCTCAATGAGCTCTAAGAAATTAATTTAGGCCTGGTTCACACTACTGCGTTTCTACGAGTCATGTTTTGCATGGGCACTGCATCCCATTCATTTGGGCTTCTGAAACTCCTCCTGAAAAGTTCAGTGCAGTTCCCAGTGTGGGAAGCGGCTGCTGCGATTTCCAGTGCACATGGGTGCCTTTAGGATTAATGGCACATGTTGTGCAGTTTTTTTGTACAGGTGAGTGCGGCTGCGGGAACAGGTGTAATCCCACAGCGGCAATCACTCACATAGCCTAAATGTTTGTCTACTTCTTATACCAAAATGTTACAGTACAGGAAAATGGGTGAAAAGTGCCTTGCTATTGTGTTTAGTATTGAGTCTTGGATCTGTTAGAGCCAACTTGATTAAAGGCCAAATGTTAGAGAAGAGAAGGCTGACTTGTCAGTGATTTCATATTGGCATACACTGGCTGCTACTGAAGTGGCCAAGACTGCTTGCCTTTTAAACATTGTAGGAGGGTTTCTGCATAAAAAAAAAAAGGGAAACCTTTATTTTCTGGAAACATGAAATTCTCACTGACCTATCTGCAGCAGATTGTGTATCAAAATTGATTATAATGTGTGATGTATACAAATGAATAAAGCATTTATGTAAGATTATTACAAATACAAATATTTCCTTTGCTTCTTATATAAGACAAATAATTAAATGTTTTTGTTCAGTCACCGGTGCACATAGCGTTGTATGTGTGTTTGTTGTGCTTTAAAAGTATTTGTTTTTCCTCAGGATTGTCTAAATGGGTACGGCAGTTGGTACAGCACCACTCAAACTTTAGAAGCACTATAGAGTCTCTGGCTGAGTTTTCCAAGAATCAGCAGCAGAGAGTTCAAAAACAAAGTTTGACCAACAATGAAGAAGTTCTTCAAACACCTTCCTTCTCATCCAGAGATGATTACCCTAGTGCCTCATTGATGGAACTCACTGTCCACCCCTCTGAGAGTGTTTTAGAACCTACACAAATGACTGTTACAGCACCCGATCCTTCACCATCTGTGATTACAGTTTTATCTTGTTCAGATGACTCAGATTCTGGTGAAGACACTATGCACAATAGTAATTGTAAGTATAAAGTGCTTATATATGTGTTTTTGATAAATAGCATGCTTTAAAGGAGAAGTGTGGCCAAAGGCCTTTTGGCCATATCTTTCCTGTAGGTCACAGGAGTGCACTTTGTTCTGCCCAAGAATCAGCTGACGTAGGCTAATTTTAAAGTGTGACATGTTTGGTATCTACTTACTCAGCATAACATCATCTTATATTTTGTAACAAATTGGGTTATGTATTGTATTTTTTTTTTTACACTAAAATTCAAAAAAAGTGTATTTCTTTCCATAAAAATTGCGTTTAAAAAACCGCTGTGCAAAATACCGTGCGACACAAAAAAAAAACTACAAAACCCACAAATTCTGCTTTAAAATATATAATGTTTGGGGGTTCTAATACATTTTCTAGCAAAAAATACTGATTGTTGCATGTAAACAGAAAAGGTCTAGTAGCTCTTCTATCCAAAACTGAAATAAATTTCATTTTAGATACAGTGGAAGGCGAAAACAGATGCTGCCATTGCACAATATGTTGCAATTAGGCTGCAAAGCTATATACAGTGGAGGAAATTTGTAATTTTTTATTCAGACAGGCAGCACTTAACAGGGGCACTGGAGCAGATTTATAATGTTATTTTTCTTCATGAATTCCTCCCTCTGCTGTTCAAATAGCACTCTAACAGAATAAAACTTGTGCCTGACCACTTTTTACTTGTGCATCTGTTTTAATTGAAATTCTCTTTAATCTTCATCTCTAGTGGTTATACTTTCACCTGTGCAAATCTATAAACATATGCTACGGAGGGTTACAAACTCAGGGCACACAAGTACACATAATAACTGTGCCATAGATTTTGCTAACTGGCATGACTTGCAATTTGCTTCATGCATGACCCTTAATGGCTTTTCAATATATATTTATTTGTGGGTATTATTAGCAGTTGTTTCACCAGACTAAAGTATTTTTGGCTTGCTGGTTCTTTAGGTATATCATTAAGACAGAATTACACAGACCATATTGGAATTCCATGAATAAAAGAAGGCTATAGAACCTCTTACACATAATACAAATTAAAGCTTTACTTGAAGGGAGTACATTATTTATTTTACCACAAATGTCTGTGGATCATAGAAAGCAATAGTTGAATGAAGGTAACATGGAGCAGGCACTGAGGACTCGTGCAGTTGAAGGTTGGTTGGACATGAGTGAATAGGGTGAGGAAAGGTAGGGAGGAAGGAGGGGGTTAGGTTAAAAAAAAAGGTGGAAAGGTAGTTAAAGTGGAAGAATGGAGAGGAGGAATCCTAGGAGTGCAAAGAGGTCCAGGTCAGACATTTTGCAGGCAACAGTCAAAGTTTGAGAGCAGGTATTACATGATCCTGGGGTCCCATTTGTTTTGGCAGTCTGTTGCATTGAATTACATTCAGATTTTCATATATTTGAATATGTCTGTGGGGATGCTAAACATTTTGCAGGCTTTACCAATGGTCTGTTTCATAGCTGTGAAGATGTAAGTTAGAGTTTTGGTGCAAGTGGGTGGGTGGTTATTCTGGAGGGCTGCCTAAAATTTTATCACAAGGGAGCAGCCTAATAATATGGAGATGTTGCGGTATATTGAAAACCAGAATTGTTTGCAAGGCAAATCCTCCATTTGTAACTGTAAGGACCAGGGGCCGACTGACCATTTGGAAACTCGGGCACTGCCCGAGGGCCCAGGGTCAGTAGGGGCCCCATGAGATGCCCCTGGTACCTTTTTCAAAGGCTTTTTTGGAGTTTGGGCAAGGACACAGGGGCCCCATGATCCCCTATTGTCTGGGGGCCCCATGAGTTGTCAGTCCGCCCCTGGTAGGGACTGTTTTATAGGCAGCCTCTATAACAATATGGAAATTTCCCAGTAATGCCCAGGCAATATAGGTCGGTACAAGGTACCAACCCAACTTTATCACTTGTTTTGAGGGGGCTAGCCACATGTATTCCCAGTCTTCTGGTGCTAAGGCTTGTCCGAATCTTTCCTTCCATTCTTGGAAATAAGTTGGAGGGGTTAATAAAGTGGCAGCAATTGTAGAGAGGTGTATAGATTTGATTGTACTTGGGGAGTGTGGGTCATTGTTACAGATGGTCTCAGAGGGGATTGGGGATATAAGCAGACATTCTGTGTTCCGAAGCAAGAGCCTGGCATAGTCTTTCAGTTTCAGATATTAGAACATTTTTCATGATGGTATTTTGCAAGATTTCTTTAACGCTTGACCCTTTGTAGGGATAAAAAATTGTTCCCACCCTGGCAATCTGCAGCCTTGGTACACTGTCATACTGTTCTTCCTATATCCTTGCAAAACACTGCAGGGGTTGCCGATTACATATGTATCCAAACGCCTGAATTTTTCCCTAAATATTACAAAAAAGGAGGAAAAACAAGTCTCTAATTTACACAGCCTGTGCTACAATTTTCTCCCTTCTGCACCATACCTTTCTTGACCCAGTTACTGCTGTCACTGCCCGAAGATGTTGCAAACTGCTTTTCATATGTAGATAGAAGTGACAGAATCTGAGGAGCCAACTGATCGCACCAACCTATCAGCACACAAGCAACTCTGTTTATTGCCAGTTCTGCCTTTTATTCTTGGAGCCCAGTAACTGTATTTAAAAGGTCAGCTTTCTACTGTCTTTATCATTTCCCACCAACCTGTCCATTTCACCCAGTTGCTCTGACAAAATGGGGTTTATTTACTAAAGCTGGAGAGTCCAAAATCAGACTCCCTTCTGCATAGAAACCAATCAGCTTCCAGGTTTCATTGCCAAAGCTTCATTGAACAAGCTGAGGTTAGAAGCTGATTGGTTTCTATGCAGAAGGGAGTCTGATTTTGGACTCTCCAGCTTTAGTAAATAAACCCCAATGTGTCTGGTTTCTGAGGAACCAGCTGAAATTCGCTCAGTGGGTGGTCTTGCTACCCTGCTCTTTTATGCAGAAGTCAATTATTCGATAAAATTTTAGTGGAGGAGGAAAAACAAATTACTAGGCTTTACCCTCAAAGGCACGTCATTAGTCACCCCCACCTGTATTTCTGACCATGCATACAAATTCTTTGTGTACAGGGCCCAGTCCTCTGAAATTGTCCACCAAATCCTGTTAAAACCCACCACTTCAAAGCCCCCTCTCTGTCTTTCTAGTACATACATGCTTAACACTGTAGCCAGTTGCCTCTCTTCCAATGACCAGACAGTGTAAAAATCCAGTTTCATGTTTACTGTTGTAAAAAGTTATCACTGGGGGGAGGAACAACTGAGGAAATGCTTCTTGGTACCTGCAGCAGGCTGATTCCAAAATGTCCTATTATGTTCCTCTCAGGCAGACCTTCATTGTTCTTGTCTATGCTCAAGGACTTGCATAATATCAATTCTTTAAAACAAAAAGTTCTGTTAGTCTGTATTGTGATATGTTTCAAATTTATTCAGAGTTGTTTGCTTCAAGGTTAGCATTTCAAAATGTTTACTAGTATATACATTACACAGATTAAACTATTTTTATTGTGGCTGTAATCTTATTTTTAATTCCTTCTACTTTGCACTTTTCCATTTCTGCTTTATTTGGATAATTGACATTTAATCAGGTACATTTCAACATTTTTAAAGCTTAATGATTTTTTTTGCTTTTTTATTATACAGGTGCATTAGAGCAGCCTCAAAATACAAACCCTGCAAGAGGAAAAATGTGTTCTTTACAAAAAAACAGTAGATTTAATAACGAGAAACTGAACTTAACAAAACAACAGTGTTCATTCTACAACTACTTTATCAACAGTCCACTCACATCTACTCCTCTGCCTAATTCTGTCAGGAGAAGCTCTCTCACAGACAGCAGCATGAAAAAAGAAGCTGATAATGTCAGGGAAGCAGCCAAAGAAAAATATCCACCTTCACCAAATAAGAGGATACTGGTTGAAGCCCATAAAGGAGATTCAAGTGAAAGTATATGTAATGTGGTTCCACTTTTCCATGAAAATATAAGTGATGATATTATTGTAGTGGAAGAAAATGAATCTTCCCTTACTGAGATACCTGTGGAAGATGAAGCTGATGACACCATACATTTTACACCTGAACTTTTTGATAGTGAGAATAACCACAACAGTCCTGATCCTGGGGAGCAAAAGAATTGCACTCACTATCAAACAAATACTCCTTGCATGGGGAGTAATGCATGTGCAAGTGGAGGCAACAATGCCAAATTAACAGTAAACAATACAGAAGGGTTAGAAAATGATTTAAATTCATGCAATATTGACATAAATAGAAAGACTGAAGATATTTTGAACAGTGATTGTGTATCTAATGCTGCACAAGTCAGTTCCACAAATTGTATCTGCAATGCAGAGATAGATCAGACACAGAGAAAGGAAAAAAAAAGGAATAGACTGTCCAGATCGAAGAACAGAAGTTTGTCTTCCTTTGATTTTGATTGACTGCACCTTCAATAAAGCTGAGTGTCAGATTCAAGAGCAAGCACTTGATTTTTGTTTTGGGTGGATGTCACAGGTTTGAATGATCCACTGGCTTTTTGTGTTTTGAGCTAATCCCAGTGTGAGAGGATCTTGTGGTAATAAAAGTGTTAGGGAAATTAGGAATGTGTGTGTTAATATTTTTACATACAAACATTTCAATAATCAATGAAGAGTCCTATGAATCAGTTAGTCTAAATTACACTGCAGATACATGGCATTTCTAATCTGTATTTCTTTTTTGTTAGTGCAAAGTATGGTAACCAGTCATATTTTAGATTATTGTAATCACATTATCTATGAGATATTGCATGAATGATTCTATGGGTTACTGTCATTTTATTTTTTTTCATTGTTGTACTTTGTTGAAAAAAATCCTATGTTCTGTAAAGTTTAGGTAATCCTTTACACGCTAACTTTGTTGAATTACTTACTATATATCCCAGGGTGGTATCTCTTCACAGCTTTCATTTTTGTTGTTCTAAAGCAGAAAAATTTTGAATTTCAAAAACTCAACATCTAAATGTGCCATTTGGACATGTTATATACTTCCTGGGTTATTGACAAGTATTGTTGGAGCCTATTTTTTGTCCGTCACTGAATTAGAAGCCATGGAATAAAAAAAATAAAAATATTTCACCACTTAGAAATTATTTAACATGAAAAAATGATGTTTGCCTCCTTCAATTCTATTGTATATAGTACTTTAAATGTGACCAAGTTGCATTGACATTTATAAGCCTTTGCGTACGTCTTGGGGAAACCTATAACATTTATTAATTAGATAAATTCAAATCCAGTATTTTGCTAGTGCTTCTTGTGCTGTAGTAGCCATTCTTTGTGCTGTAAGACTTCCCATGTCTGGCCAGTTTATTGGTGTTTTTTTAGATCAGTCAGCCATCAGTCATGCTAGCCAAACTGCTTTCTGGTATGGCAACTGGATAGCTATTGTTTTGTACAAACAGCTGTGAAGTTCAAGATAATGCGCAGATAGCTTGTCTGTAATATCAATTAAGAATAGTATAAAATATATGAATGCTGCTCCTGTCTTGAAACTTCATGGTCACTGTATTTTTGTATGTGTACATTTTTGTATATTATATTCAAAAAATATTGCATTTAATGAAGCAAAAAGTACTTTTTCATTAAAATTATTAACATATGATCAGACTTTCCTATTATTTTGCCGTGGAAGTGGGGAATTGTTACTCCTAGGCCTGTCAAATTCCTAGTAACAATAATCATTTATACTTTGAAGTACAAAAATATATTTGCTTGTGGAAGTAAAAACATAGAAAAGTGATGGCAAAAAAACACCGAGTAGTCCATCGAGTCTGCCCATTTTTGTTTGTGGTTTTTTTTTTTTGGGGGGGGGGAGCTGGTTGTGTTTCTTTTGTTTTGTTTTGTTTTGTTTGCTTGTTGTTTTTGTTTTTTCTTTTGTTTTTTAGATCTTTTCTTTTCCCACGCATGTTTGAAGCTATTTACTGTTCACTGGCTCACTACCTCTGCTGGAAGTTTATTCCAAGCATCGACTACTATTTCAATAAAATAATACTTTCTGAGATTAGTTTTGAATTTTGCTCCAGTTAGTTTAAGGTTATGTCCCCGTGTTCTTGATTTTGGTTTCATATTGAAAATTCTGCCCTCCTGAACCTTATTCACCCCCTTGATGTATTTAACCACTTCAATACAGGGCACTTTTACCCCCTTCCTGCCCAGGCCAATTTTCAGCTTTCAGATCTCTCGCACTTTGAATGACAATTGCGCGGTCATACAAAACTGTACCCAAACTAAAATTTTAGCATTTTCTTCACACAACTAGAGCTTTCTTTTGGTGGTATTTAATCACCGCTGGGGTTTTTATTTATTGCTAAATTAACAATAAAATACCAAAAAAAGCTTAAAAAACCCACGTTTTTCTTTGTTTTGTTATAAACGTTTGCAAATAAATAATTGTTCTTCATGAATTTAGGCCGAGATGTATTCTGCTACATTTCTTTGGTGAAAGTAACCCAAATTAGGATGTATTATTAAGTCTGTAGGAAAGTTATAGAGTTCACAAACTATGGGATATATCTGAAAATTGATCAATCCTGAAGTACTGACAGCCGATCTAATGAGAAGGAAAGGAAATGTCCTGAGGTCCAAGAATGTCAGAACAGTACAGATATCCCCCAAATGACACCTTTTTGCAAAGTAGACAGTCCAACGTATTTCATAACAGGCATGGCGAGTTTTTTGAAGTTGTAATTTTTTTGTCATTTTTCAAAAAATGAAGAAATTAAAAAATGATTTTCACTATTTTTTTTTCACATATTGTCACCAATGCAGTACAGCATCATCATATAACTGGCATGGCGGTGATCAGGGACACTGACTGGGGACAGTACAAAAAAAAATTCATAATTTTTTTTTCAATTTTTTTATTTTTTATTAAATTTTTTTCTCTTTTTAAGATTTTTTTTTTCATATTGCACTATGACCAAAGTAGTATAATGTTACCAAGTAACATTGTACTACTTTGGGGAAGTGATCAGTATTTTTTTTTTTTTTTTACACAATTTGTTTATAGCAAAGAATTACTTTGCTATAAGCAAACATTTACCAGAATGAAATCGATTCATTCAAGGGGGGGTTTCGTGATTAGCTGTGATTTGTCCATGGCTAATTACTTGACACAGCTGGGCTGTGATTGGCCCAGCTTGTGCGTGTGATCATTGTGACCATTCACAGCTAGACACACTTGTATACAATGGATGGCATGAAAGGAAGCCATCCATTGTATACAACTGTCATGTGACCTGCTGTGATTGGTCACAGCAGGTCACATGCTACTGGCAACTGGGCTGGTACACAGATCTGTCATGGGCTGTGTCCCAGGTACACAGCCGTTGACATATCTCACCACAGCATGGCCCTGCGGGCATGCACAATGCGCGATCCAGAAAGGACACCGTACGGTGTCCACCCGGAGGGACGAGCTGTTTGCCCGGTTGCCATCTGGCTATAGGCCGCGTGGCAACTGGTTAAAAATTTTAATCATGTATCCCCTTCTTTCCTCCAGACTGTACATGTTAAGTTCCTGAAGTCACTCTTGATATGTTTTAGCCCCCAGATCTTTCACCATTTTTGTTACCCGTTTCTGGACTCATTCTATCTTATCAATATCTTTTTGTAAGTGAGGTTTCTAGAACTGGACACAGTATTCTAAATGAGGTCTAACTAAATATCTATATAGGGGAATCAAGACCTCCACTGAGACTGGTCTTTATTTTAAAAAACAGCATTGGTATGAATAGCCTTTATCGCACTGCATTTTTAACCACTTGCCTACCGGGCACTTATACCACCTTCCTGCCCGGGCCAATTTTAAGCTTTCAATGCTGTCACACTTTGAATGACAATTGAAGGTCATGCAACACTGTACCCATATGCAATTTTTATTATTTTATTCACACAAATAGAGCTTTCTTTTGGTGGTATTTAATCACCACTGGGTATTTTATTTTTTTCTCTATAAACAAAAGAATAGCAAAAAAATTGAAAAAAAAAAGTTTTTCTTTGTTTCTATTATAAAATTTAGCAAACCGGTAATTTTTCTCCTTCACTGATGTGCGTTGATGAGGCTGCACTGATAGGCAGCACTGATGGGCACTGATAGGAGGCACAGATAGGCAGCACTGATAGGTGGCACTGATGAGCTGGTACTGATGATGCTGCACTGATAAGCAACAATGATGGGCAGCACTGACTGCTGGCACTGCTGGGCAGCACCGATGGGGGGCACTGGTGGGTGGCACCAGGGACTGATGGGCACAGGTGGGTGGCACTGCTGGGCACAGGTGGGCGGCATTGCTGGGCACAGGTGGGCGGCACTTCTGGGCACTGATCATCAGGGCACTGATCATCAGTGCCCTGATGATCGGTGCTGATCCGTCCTCTTACAATTACCAGTTATCGGCAGTACTTTCCTACACTGTGACAGCATTAGAAAAGTGCAGCCCAAAAGTGCAACCTGCACCTGCATTTACCTGTGATCTGCCGTGTCATTGGACACAGGTGATCACGTGGTAAAAAGCTGCTGTGAATGGCCTTTTACCACATCACGTGATCAGCTGGGTCCGTAGGACACAGCAATCACAGAGATCGCCGGGGACACGCGGGAGGGCACATTCTGGGAGGACATCATATGCCGCCCTCCCAGAACTATACAACTGCACTGTAGCCGTCATTCGGCTATAGCGCGGTTGGCAAGTGGTTAAAACATCGCCTGGGACTCAAGTAGATAATGTAAACTCAGACCAGGTTTTTTGGCAAGAGGGCTCACAGGATCTAAGCTGTTTGTAAACTAACTAGAATCAAATTTTAGTGTCTCTACTGTGAATTTTGTGAAAATTTGACCCACAGTTCCTGCAGCTGTGGAGGTTAGTGAGGGCTTTTTCCAAGGTTCATTTACTGTTCGTAAGAATATGTACTGTAAGTGCTGGAATGCACATATGCTGGCCAAAGGTTCACTTTAAGATTGAAACTATGTGAATAAAAGATAAGCATGGAAAACAGTGTAAGAGTTTGTCCCGATCCCTGTTACCTATGCTGGTTAGCTTTTTCTGCATGCATTTATGTAAAGAAATTTAAATAAAGGCATGTGAAAACAAAATAGTATTTATTATGCTGAATACTGCCATTACATGTATTAGCCATATTAACTAGTTATCAGAATATAATCTCTTATATGAAAGTGCAGAGATCTTGCCACTGGAGTTCTTGAGAGCAGGTGGATGATATGCCTAAAGCCTGCATATTGTTTTTGGGTGAACTGGGTTTCATATACCTAGCAGAATCAATTTGAAGAATAACAATTGCAATACTGCATCTCCTAGGTTTTTTTTTAACCAAAAATCTGATGTTTCAAGTTACCAGTTTTCTACCTGCGAGCCGTGATCCAGCCTATATTTCTAATTTTGTAGCTCACTTAACATCATGGCAGATGACATTAAAAAATATGGTCTCAAGTATAGAGGAGAGATTATAACTGGACTGTGACGTGCATGTAAGGGCATGCTGAAAAGACTTGATGCCAGGTTCAGTATAGGTAGTGTTACATCAAGTTAAACTCTTGTAATAATACCCAAGACTTAATTTCTGGTTTTGGTTGGAACTAGGTAATGTAAAAGTCAGTTTGAACTAGAGATACCAATGAATACTGGCACACTTTTATTTTAATACTTGTATTTATTTCTTAAAGGTCTTAAGGTTTTAAGAATCAACAAAAGAAAACAGTCGAATAAATACATTCAGAAAAAGGCAAATGGTATTTCTGATTGGTAATTTTGGGTTTCCCGTACAAGAGTATTCTACTGATTTGCACAAGTGTTTTGTTGCAGTGCATTAATGCACATTAGCAAGCATCATGGCACACGTTATTGTGATGTACTTCAAGGCAGCCTATTCATTAAGAATTGGGCTGCCAGCACACCACAACTGACCAAAAATGGACATGATCCTATTAGCAAAATGCATTGTATGTGTGGTGTGCTGCAGTTCGTCACACTTCACTATAAAGTGCATTTGGGGGTCATTCAAAGTGATTAACACTGCAACACACTGCTGATTGAGGAAGTGTAGTGTTGTATAGTAATGCATAGTAGTGTATTTTACCTTGCTTTGCAGTTACTCAAAAGTGTGAATGGGCTCTAAATGAAGCATTTAAAGTTTGAACAGCTTTCTTAAACCTTTGCAAAATACATTGTGAAAGCTTACTGTACAAATTGCTCTTTTGAGTGCTGAAACCCAGGCACAGTTGTCTCGCCAACAACCCCCCCCACACACACACACACACACACACACACATACATACACACACTGAAGGAACAAAATAGCCATTTGTCTAGGGTGGGGTTTCTCAACCAGGGTGTTGCATGGAATCAATAAATAAATAATTTGTGCTAGTAAATGTGTATAAATATATATAAAGAAATCATCAAATCATAAGTCCAGAAAAAAATATATATATGCCAATACCACAAAAAAAATATATAAAAAAAACTTTTTAGTGCAAAAAACTTTTGTGCAAAAAAAGTGTCTAAATATGAAAAATATTTCATATTAAATATGAAAAATTTCGTAATGACGTCACATCAATCAAGCTCCGCCCTTGATTGATGTGACGTCATTACGTTTTTGGCTGCCAGCTATTGCGCATGTGCTGAGTAGCCAGGCATGTTTATGTGATTGCTGTTATGCTGTTGATGCTGGTGTCGGCTGGGACACCTCTTGAGTAAGTGCAATGAGTACCTAATAAAGGAATTGGTTTTTATAATATTGCACCATGAAGTCTTTCTGTTTCTCTCGAGTGCTTGGCATTTCCCCCCATGGATACGTTTGAAGGTGGTCCTTTATCTATTGGAGAAGTGGATTTTCGATTAACTACAAAGTTTTTCATCCTGTTATTTCGATCGATGAGGATCGGTGTGTTGCAGAGTTTCCGTTTCTGAAGATATATTTATGGATGATCTGCCATTATATTATCAAGGTTTTTTGGTGAAATTTTTCATATTTAGACACTTTTTTTGCACAAAAGTTTTTTGCACTAAAAAGTTTTTTTTATATATTTTTTTTGTGGTATTGGCATATATATATTTTTTTCTGGACTTATGATTTGATGATTTCTTTATATATATTTATACACATTTACTAGCGCAAATTATTTATTTATTGGTACACTTTATATATGGTGATTTTTTGCAGCTGGTACACTATTAGTAAGTTATATAATTTTGACCATAGGCGCTATTATTAATTTTTCTTATTGTTGCATGGAATCCCAGTGTTCCTTCAGAGGTTGCTAAGGGTTCCTTGAGCTATGAACAATTTCTGCTTCTCAGGTAAGTTACCCTAACACTATTGATCTTTTTTTAGCTTTCTTTAATGGGCTAAGTCTTCCCAATAACCACAAGTGTAAGGAGTATTCTTCCCACTAACTATCACGCTAACTTATTCGTTGTAGATATAGTAATTTTTATCAGGAGTTCCCTGAGACCAGAAATTTATTTCAAGGGTCCCTTTGTGCTGAAAAAGACTGGTCTAGGGGACTGCTGACAAGAAAGTATTACTTACCTTCTCCTTGCTCCAGCAGGCTCTGTCAATCCAGGTGACTAATCCATCCAGCCTATTCTATAAACTGTTCTCAGCCACGGTCACACTCATGCCTTCACCTCGTACAGTGCAAGGTAATAGCCCTGCACTGTATGTGATGACCAAAGCTACAGTTAGGTCCATATATATTTGGACACAGGCACAATTTTAGTTTTATCAGATATTGACCAAAACATGTTCAAGCTATAGTTATATAATGGATATGGTCTGAAAGTGCACACTCTCAGGTATAATTTGAGGGTATGTAAATCCAAATTGGAGGAAGGGTTTAGGAATTACAACTCTTAAGAGTAGCCATCCCCGCTTTTTCAAGGGACCAAAAGTAATTGGACAATTGAATCAAAAGCTGTTTCATGGCCAGGTGTGGGCTACTTCATTATTTATTCATCAATTAAGCAGGTAAAAGGTCTGGAGTTGATTCTAAGTGTGTTGTTTGCATTTGGAATCTATTGCTGTGAACCTACATCATGCGTTCAAAGGAACTGTACATGCAAGTGAAACAGGCCATTGTAAGGCTTCAAAAATGAAACAAATCCATCAGAGAGATAGCAGCAACATTAGGAGTGGCCAGGTCAACAGTTTGGTACAGTCTGAGGAAAGAAGAACGCACTGGTGAGCTCAGCAACATAAAAAGGCATGGACGTCCACAGAAGACAACAGTGGTGGATGGTTGCAGGATCCCCTTTATGGTAAAGAAAAACCCATTCACAACATCCTGACAAGTGAAGGACACTCTCCAGGAGGTGGGCGTATCATTGTCAAAGTCTACAATCAAGAGAAGACTTCATGAGGGCAAATACAGAGGGTTCACCACAAGGTGCAAAACATTCATAAGCCTTAAGAATAGAAAAGCCAGATTAGACTCTGCCAAAAAACATCTAAAAAGCCAGACCAGTTCTGGAAAAGCATTCATTGGATGGATGAAACTAAGATTAATCTGTACCAGAATGATGGGGAGAAAAAAGTGGAGAAAGCTTGGAACAGTTCATGATCCAAAGCACACAACGTCATCTGTAAAACATGGTGGAGGCAGTGTGATGGCATGGGCATGCATGGCTTCCAGTGGCACTGGTGTTTACTGATGATGTGACAGAAGACAGAAGCAGTTGGATGAATTCTGCAGTGTTTAGAGATATACTGTCAGCCCAGATTCAGCCAAATGCAGCAAAGTTGATTGGACTGCGCTTCACAGTACAGATGGACAATGATCCAAAACACACTGCAAAAGCAACCCAGGAGCTTTTGAAGGAAAAGAAGTGGAATATTCTGCATATTCAGCCAATCACCTGATCTCAACCCAACCGAGCATGAATTTCACTTGCTAAAGGCAAAATTAAAGGCAGAAAGACCCACAAACAAAGAACAACTGAAGACAGCTGCAGTTAGAGCCTGGCAAAGCATCAGAGAGGAGGAAACCCAGTCTTTGGTAATGTCCATGGGTTCCAGACTTCAGGCAGTCATTGCCAGTAAAGGATTCAAAGGAACAAATGAACATTTTATTTATGATTATATTCAATTGTCCAATTACTTTTGGTCCCTTGAAAAAGGGGGGATGGCTACTCTTAAGAGCTGTAATTCCTAAACCCTTCCTCCAATTTGGATGAACATACCCTCAAATTAAACCTGAGAGTGTGCACTTTCAGCCCATGTCCATTATATAACTATAGCTTGAATATGTTTTGGTCAATACCTGAAAAAAACTAAAATTGTGCCTGTGTCCGAATATATATGGACCTAACTGTATGCCCACAAACCACAGCTTTAGGCAGAGAAGAACAGTGCCGAAGCCTGTTGGAGTGTGGAGTCAGGTAAGTAATTGAACCTCTTCTGTAACCCCCTAGGATTGATGAACATTTAATCCTTGTCAAAGGGTTTTTTTTTCACTGTGCCTGCATTTGGACTTTAAGGACACTCAATTGCTATAAAATCAAAAAGGGATAAAAGAACACCAATGTGTTCGCTAGTTTATAGTTATGAATAAAAAAATTGCAAATGTACACAGGAAGTCTCGGGCACATTAAAGAGCGTAGCATTGGAAGCTATGTGGTCAGCCTAGAGTCATCTGCATGAGAGTGGGCCTTGCTGGAACAGATAATGTGTTATTTAGTTATATACATTGATTTCAGCAGATTTGCACTTTAACGCTGTGTGCTTCTTTTTAACTCAACTGTGTGGAGCACCAGCCTAGCGCATTATCCCAGTAACCATTTATTTAAAAGTATAAAATAAATCTACGCATTATCCCAGTAAATAAATCTACTCACAAACCAAAGATTGACAAGGCATATCAAAATCTCACTACAGTTCAGTCCACTCCATACGTTCCTGAACCTGGATCCGACTGGTTTGTACATTTTGAGGGCAGTCTTCGAAATGGGTTAGCCAGTTTGATCCAGGTGCAGTTCTTCCCAATTCAAGAACATATGGTGTAGACTGAACAGTAGTGCGACTTTCATATGCCTTGTCAATTTTCGTTTTGTTAGTATATTCATTTACTGGGATAATGCGATGGGCTAGTGTTCCCTCTTTTTTTTTTATTAATCAGACATCAAAACATGGCATATTTGTCCAGTCAAGATATGATGTGCTTCGCTTCAAGTATTGTTAGACCACCACACTCATGCGCAGGAGGTGCTTCATTCTGTAATAAAACCAGTATAAACCTAATATTTTTTTCTTTACAGGAACACCTACTAACGGTAGATATTTTTTATAAGGAAAGGGGCATGAACCATATATGCAGACCTTGCATTGTACCACAAAAGTACATTTTAAGGAAAACTGTATTTCTCATTTTGGCTAGCAGGACTGTGGGTGGTATACATTATGTCACCTAGGTTTCTCACCTACACATGGAGAAGGGCTACACGATTTCTATCTGTAGAGGAGAAAAAAAGCTTTTTTGTTTTCTCAGATCTTGGTAAGTTTTGGTTTTGGTCCTGGAGCCCAGAGGCTTTGTAAAACATTGAGTGGGAATAAGCCTCCATTCCTAGGTCCTCATTTTACTTGGTAGCCAGATCCCATTGTGAGTCAGCTGTGTACAAATCATTTTGTGTGTGAGCAGTTAACTGAGGCTCAGGACTCCTGCCACCTGAGACACATATGCTGTCAGGGAGCAGCTGTGTATCTACAGACACAAGGAGAGTGTCCTTACTGGCCTGCATTGGTCAGGCCATCACCAGAAAGAAACATTGGAAACAGACAGTCTGAGCAGATCAAAAATAGCCAGAAGGGTGGAATATTGTGCAGTGTAATACTGAAAAACCCACTATGGAAGTTGCAGAAACCATTGTTTATAAATTTAAAAGTGGGCAGAAAGCCCTTAAAATGTAAGTTGCCTGAGTCTTTTTAGCAAAAACCCACAAGACCTTTTAAGTTGTGAAATTTCTGCTCTTCTAAATGCCCTGACTTTTACCTTGTTTCCTGTTTGAAGAGAATATGTAAAACATAAGCTCGCATATTTTTTATTAAAATTTTAAGCATGCTTGTCACACGAAGCACATTATGACTACGGTAAAATATTCTAAGAGCCAAAGTTTAATTATTTAAAAAGACACGGTTCGGTGTCAGTTTGCTAATGCCTAGTTACACCCTCTCCTATATTACTTATTACTATTCTCAGTCTGCTCTGTTTCTTTATCTGTATGTTCTTTTTCAAGTAACAGCCTTGTAGTTTTTGAAGTATGGTTTATGCTCAGTAGGAAGTGTGCTGTTTACAGAGCAGCTGCATCACACTACAGTTGTCTGTAGAATTGCATGACATTACGTTACATTTTTTTATATCTGTGAGCATTTACAGAGTAATTTAGACCCGTATTTTATTAAGTTATTTCCTAAAGTTTGGTGCACTATTGGTGATTTAACTCCTAGTACTGGGAAAAATTGAGAAAAACTGCTTGGCTGGAAGAATTTTACCCAGATGACAACTTAACGGTTCCAGAACTATAGAATATAGGGGCCCATAAGAAAATTGTCTAAAGTACGTCTAAATAAAAGACAGGTTGCAGGAGAAGAGAAATCCCCCGAGAGTGGACTTAGGTCCCCATTTTAACAGACAAGATGGTCTCGCTAGCAGGTGGAGAAATAAGGTGATCAAACTTATCAATGGGGTCAAAGTCCCTAGGTAAGTAACGTTCAATCTAGGGGTTCCAGACTTATTTAGATTTACATAATTTGCTAAAGAATTGCAGACATTGCCAGTGCTGCTTTTAAAGTAAAAACATACAGGTTTTATACCTGGTCTGTTTCACATAATGTTGATGTACTTTCTTCTGAATTCACTATATGATGTCTTAAGGTGTAAGGGTTTTCAAGATAATTCTAAGAAAAATTCACAATCGAGTGATATGTAGAGCAGCCTCTGGGATGCTATCTACTCCTTTACTGCCAGGAGCCATCATTTTACTTTCTGCTACTTGCTGTCAAGTTCTTTACCATGCTGTGATGCTCAGTGAAAGGAAACCTAAAGAATTAGCCATGCAAATAAAAGTGGCTTTTTGTGTAATTCCCAGGGAGAATTTAGTTTGTGCGGCTAATGTCTGGCGTCTCTAGCAGAGAAAAAAAAAATAAAAGAGTTGTTAAAGGAAAGTAGTTAGGCTTGAGAGGTGTAGATTGTTGATGCACCAGGTGCATCATGTATTACTGTGTGATCAGCTGTCTCTGGATTTACATATCTACTATTATTTCTGTGTAATCTAAACACAACATTCTTACTTATGTTGATTTTAAATTGCAGGCAGAATAAAATTAGACAGTATTTAACAAGACTTGTCAGTTAGGTCTTGCTGGTAATTTTTTTAATTCAAAGCGTAATTAAATACAGTAGTAGTCAAAGTTTGCACACCCTGGCAGAAATCGTGACATTTTGGCATTGATATTTAAAATTTTGCTGAGCATGCCAATAAACTGCCTTTTATTTAGGGATGGTGATCATATAAAGCTATTTATTATCACATTTTTGTAAATTATAATAACAGAAATCACCCAAATGGCCTTGTTGAAAAGTTTACATACCCTGGAATGTTTGGCCTTGGTACAGACACACAGGGCAACACACACAGGTTAAAATGGCAATTAAGGATGATTTCCCACATCTGTGGCTTTTTAAATTGCAATTTGTGTCTGTGTATAGTCAGTGAGTTTGTTAGCTCTCACGTGGATGCACTGAGCAGGCTAGATATTGAGCCATAGGGAGCAGAAAAGAACTGTCAAAACCTGAATAACAAGGTAATGGACCTTTATAAAGATGGAAAAGGATATAAAAAGATATCCAAAGCTTTGAATATGCCAGTCAGTACTGTTCAGTCACTTATTAAGAAGTGGAAAATTTAGGGATCTCTTGATACCATGCCAAGGTCAGATAGACCAATAAAGAATGCAGCCACAACTGCCAGAAGAATTGTTTGGGATAAAAAGAAAATCCCACAGGTTAGCTCGGAAGAAATACAGTCTGCTTTGGAGAAAGATGGTGTGGTTGTTTCAAGGAGCACAATACAATGATACTTGAACAAAAATGAACTGCATGGTCGAGTTGCTAGGAAGAAGTCTTTACTGCACCAATGCCACATAAAATCCCGGTGACAATATGGCCGACAACACCTTGACATGCCTCACAGTTTCTGGCACACTGATCTGGAGTGACAAAACCAAAATAGAGCTTTATGGTCGCAATCATAAGTGCTGTGTTTGGAGAGGGGCCAACAAAGCCTATAGTGGCAATAATACCATCCCCACTGTGAAGCATGGTGGTGGCTTACTGATGTTTTGGGGGGATGTGAGCTCTAAAGGCACGGGGAATCCTGTGAAAATAGATGACAAGATGAATACAGCATGTTATCACAAAAATACTGGGAGACAATTTGCATTCTTCTGCATGAAAGCTGTGCATACGATGCTCATGGATTTTCCAGTGTGACAAAGACCCTAAGCACAAGACAAGTTGACCCTCCAGTGGTCACAGCAGAGAAAGGTGAATGTTCTGAAATGGCCATCAAGAGTCTTCTAATTTTAATATCATCAAGCTACTCTGGGGAGATCTCAAACATGCGCTTCATGCAGGACGACCAAAGACTTTGCATGACCTGGAGGAATTTTGCAAAGACGAATGGGTGACTATACCACCTGCAAGAATTCGGGGCCTCATAGAAAACTATTACAAAAGAATTTCACCTCAAATCACCGCACAGTAGAGTACTGAAACCCTCTTATTAAAAAGATGTGAATAATGTGAAAAAATGTGTCAATATCTAGGTAAAATATATCATATCCCCAAATAATCTCCCAAAAAGCAAAAATAAAATAAGCATGTACTGCTGCTACCTGAATCAGTCAAAATGCAAATCATAAGCATATAGATATAGAATGATAAATATTAAAACATTAATTCTCCATAAACACATATAAAGTGAATAAAACGATATACAAAAGTATTGAATGAGTCCATATAATAGTGTCTCAAAAGTCCATATCACCAAGGTGGTCACCATGTGAATCCACAGCACTCCTAATGCAGTGTTACAAGCATGCAGACTCCAAAAACACCTCATGCTGAAAAAACACCTTCCAAAGATTCACTGAAACTCACCAGATGGAATGACTTATCTACTAAATGATAAGCAATTGCGCTTGCATTAACACAATCCTAACTGTGTTCCAACTCCTCCTGTGGGATCTCCTGATAGCAGATTGAGGCAAGCTGCACTTGGTGGAAAGCTATATCAAATAATAAACACTGCAAGGAAAAAAAAATACCAATTGTCTAATTTCGCTTAAAAAAATTTACTCCATCTCCAATAAAATACTGCTCACAAACACAAATAGTATGGTAGCCTATCAATGGTCTCACAGATGTCCCCGATATGTACAAGTGTGCTGCATCAGAGGGTCTCACCTGGTCCCCTCGCTGGCTTCAAGTGGTGCACCACTTCCAACAGGGAATGTGAGGTCACTTCCAGTTGCAATGTTGTCCAACCCTGACGCGATTCATCTCCTGACTTCTTCAAAGGAACCCTTCTAGTACAAGCTAGATTTTAGTTACAGTTGCAAGAAAAAGTATGAACCCCTTGGGATTACGTGGAGTTTTGCATGAATTGGGCATAAAATGTGCACTGAACGTCATCTAAGTCACAACAATAGAAGAACACAGTCTGCTGAACATAATACTACACAAACATTAGATGTTGCCATGGTTTAATTGCACATAACATGTAAACATTCACAGTGCAGGGAGGAAAAAGTATGTGAGGCCTTAGCTTAATGACTTCTCCCAGAGCTAATTGGAGCCAGGAGTGAGCCAACCTTGACTCCAATCAGTGTGATGATATTGGATGTGTTGCTGACAGCTGTCCTGCCCTTAAAAAACACACACCTGTTTTGGGTTTACTGGTTTCAAGAAGCACTGTCTGATGTGAACCATGCCTCGCAGAAAAGAGCTCTCAGAAGACCTACGATCAAGAATTGTTGACTTGCATGAATCTGGAAAGGGTTACAAAAGTATCTCCAAAAGCCTTGATGTTCATGTGTCCATGGTAAGACAGACTGTCTACAAATGGAGAAAGTTTAGCACTGTTGCTGCTCTCCCTAGGCATGGTCATCCTGTAAAAATAACTGCAAGAGCACAGCGCAGAATGCTGCATGAGGTAAAGAAGAATCCCAGAGTGTCAGCTAAAGACGTACACAAATCTCTGGCACATGCTAACATTTTTGTTGACACATCTACAATAAGGAAAACATTAAACAAGAATGGAGTACATGGGAGGACACCACGGAGGAAGCCATTGCTGTCCAAAAAGATTATTGCAGCACGTTTGAAGTTTGCAAAAGAGCACCTGGATGTTCCACAGGACTACTGGCAAAATATACTGTGGACAGATGAAACCAAGGTTGAGTTGTTTGGGAAGAACACACAACACTATGTGTGGAGAAAAAAAGGCACAGCACACCAACATCAAAACCTCATCCCCACTGTAAAACATGGCGGAGGGAGCATCATGGTTTGGGGCTGCTTTGCTGCCTCAGGGCCTGGACGGATTGTTGTCATTGATGGGAAAATGAATTCCAGAGTTTATCAAGACATTTTGCAGGAAAACGTACAACCATCTGTCCGCCAACTGAAGCTCCGCAGAGGATGGGTGATGCAACAGGACAATGACCCAAAGCATACAAGTAATTCAACAAAACAATGGCTGCAACAGCACAGAATACACCTTCTGGAGGGGCCCAGTCAGAGTCCTGACCTCAACCCGATTGAAATGCTGTGGCATGATCTTAAGAGAGCGATTCACACCAGACATCCCAAGAATATTGCTACACTGAAACAGTTTTGTGAAGAGGAGTGGTCCAAAATTTCTCCACATCGTTGTGCAGGTTTGATCTGCAACTACAGGAAACGTTTGGTTGAGGTTATTGCTGCCAAAGGAGGGTCAACCAGTTATTAAGTCCAAAGGTTCACATACTTTTTCCTCCCTGCACTGTGAATGTTTACATGTTATGTGCAATTAAACCATGGCAACATCTAATGTTTGTGTAGTATTATGTTCAGCAGACTGTGTTCTTCTATTGTTGTGACTTAGATGACGTTCAGTGCACATTTTATGCCCAATTCATGCAAAACTCCACGTAATCCCAAGGGGTTCACATACTTTTTCTTGCAACTGTAACAAAAAATGTTTCTTGAGATACAGCACCATTAATATTACGAAGAGCCTTCAGTGAAAAGTATCTTACATCCTGCTGATTGTGATAATCCTCCGTTTATTGACGCAGGCTTCTCCTCACAGTTCTGAACTTTAGGCACTGCATGAGGTAACTTGCTTCGGTTCTAACAGTAATTGAACATGCCCATTGCCCTCCCCTATGACAGCTGTCCTCCATTCACAGAACTCATTGTCTTAAGCTGGCCATAGATAATGTGATTTTCTTTCCTGCACAATAGCTCCATAGGTAGGATTCCTCCATTAACACTGACTGTGTTGCTGGGTGTTTTAAGCGATTTTCTTTCCTGCAAACAAAATCACATAATCTATGACCTGCCTTAACCACTTGCCCTCCTGAGGATTTACCCCCTTCCTGACCAGGCCATTTTTTTGTGATACAACACTTCGTTACTTTAACTGACAATTGCGCGGTCATGCAGCGGTGCACCCAAATGAAATTTAAGTCCTTTTTTTTACACAGACCACTTTCTTTCGGTGGTATTTGATCGTCTGTGCCTTTTTTATTTTTTGTGCTATAAAAAAAAAAAGAAGACTGACAATTTTGTGAAAAAAATAATATCTTTTAGTTTTTGCTATTAAAAATGTCCATTAAAAAATTTTAAAAATCACATTTCATCATAAATTTAGGCCAAAATGTATTCTGCTACATGTCTTTGCTAAAATAAAATCCCAATAAGTGTAAATTAGTTGGTTTACGTGAAAGTTATAGCATCTACAAATGGCGGTATATATACTGGCATTTTTTTTTTTTTTGCAGCAATCAGTGACTTGTAGTGGGACTGCAACAGGCATTCTGACACTGGAGGGAACTGACTTGGTGTCACTGACATCCCCAGTGACACCAATATAATGATTAGTGGTAATAAAAAGCACTGGCACTGTACTAATGGTGCTGGGCAGGAAGGAGTTATCATCTGGGGCGATCCTACCCAGCAGTGCACAATCACGTATGTATATGTGATTTTGCACACCCCTGCCACCCTGTAGCAGTATTTTTGCTATAGGGCGGTGGGGAAGTGGTTAAAGTGGAGATGTTTACCACCACCACAGAGAATAATAGATTTTATTTCTCCCTGATTCTTTTCGAAGATAATCGCTCGATTTCCCCATCAACACAGTCCGTGTTGATGCGGAAATCGAGCAAAAGGTTGCAGGAAAGAAAATCGCATAATCTATGACCTGCCTTAGAGTGGAGATGTTAACCACCATAAAGAATAACTTATTTGTTATCGCCCTGAGCGTTTTCGAGCTTCAAGTCGCAAAATGCTCAGATGTGCTTTATGAAGCAAATGGAACAATCGTTCGGTGACTTCAGAGATGTTGCAGAATTGCTGTCTGCAGAGGTTAATTCAGAGCTCTATAAGCTGCCTTTACTCGTACAGTAGAATGCATGATATAATATATGAGAGCTCTGAACAATAAGAACAAAAATAAAATTTGTTTTCAAATGAGGATCTAATTGAAGCCTTGACCCAGAGGACAATTCTTTGGGTATCTGACCTGCTATCTGTGACCAAGCTCAATAAGACTCTACAGTATATCTTATTTTCACACAACACAATGATACTTAAGATGTGTAATTACAAAAAACATGTTTAGCCAAGTGGCTAGATTGGTTTGTTTTTCTGACATGTTGCTTCATATGCTTCACATGAATGTGGAATAAATACAAACACTCAGTCCTAACACTCACTGAAAGACCCCGAAAGATTGATGAAGCAATACTAAGTGGATAACAAGATCCACAAATAGTTTGTGTTTGTTTAGGCTTTCTTGAAATAAGGGTCCCAGTATTTGTTTTCCATTCAAAATATTGACATCCTGTTTGAATTTAAAAAAAAAACTTCCAACACCTAGGTATGCAATAATGACAGGTATTTTCTGTTTGCAGGGTGACTATTCACAGTCGTTCAGACACCTTTCTACTTGTGGCTCCCAGCTTCCCCTGTCCCTGTGCTGTGAATGTAGTGTTGAAAGATATCTATTTCTTTACATTGGACTGTCAGCCTGCAAGTGAATATTTGCTCCGTCATCTCGCTTGTGAGTGATGCACATGAATTATTTCTGTTTGCTAATATATAACTTTAGTTACAGATCATTATCTCTTTGCAGACAAGAAAAGTATTATGGCATATCTTTTATAGTGTTCCTTCACTATAATGGAAATCAAATATTTGTACATAGTTTTAGTAACCCCTACTTTAGCAAAGATTCAAAAATCACTGTAGTGTAACCAGTAGTAATGATCAGATCAGTAGAGCCTGCAATCTGAAAATGTTCTGATTCACCTAAATACTTACATGCATTTTTGTCCAATCTGCAAAGAAACATCAAATCAAGAATTCTGGTTTCAATTCATTAATTGTATTATTCGTCACAGCCTGGACAAAAAGTCTCAGTTTACAGATTACTGGATTTTGTCAATGTGTTAATTTATTCACTTATCTAGCCTTTATATTACAACATGGCGCTTGTTTAAAAGTAAAGTATTGACCACACTGACCACTTGACAAATTATTCTGAAACTAAACAAATTATTTCGTCATGCACATCTCTAGTATCCATTTATCCATTGATAGATGTCATAATGTCTTAGCCAAAGGAATATGATCATCTCCTAGATAAGACATATACTGTATAGGCCAACTTACATATCCTGTGTAAACACTAAACATCCAAGGTTATTAAAAACAAATTGTTATCTAAAGCTGGATACACACAGGCCGAAAATTGTCCAAAAACAGTCGGTTCGGCTCCAGCCATATCTGACCCATCCCCAATCTTTAAGTGGGTACCCCTGTACGGAAGCAGTTCTCCAATGATGGAACAAAGCAAATTAATTTTTACAAACCTGTGAACAATAACATCCACATAAAATCATCAAAAAAATTATAATGAAAGCAAATATTGTTTCTTCAAGGCATATGAACAAACTGTGTTAGTATATAGAACCTGGCAAATCAAACACAACGGGAGCATGTTTGTTATCATAGAAATTCAGTTTGAAGCTATAATTTGTCAACTCCCCCTCTCCTCTGATTGCTATCATTTTTCTTTAAGATGCTTAGTCAGATTTTTTTTTCAGACTTTTTAGTTGCCTGCCTCATTGTGGCACTGCTTTTGGATGCCCAAGCTAGCGAATATCTAAAGCAGTGCTATGTCCTTTAGGGAATGAAAGAGAAAATAGTCTTTTTTATATAGGCTGTAAAATAATTTTCTCTTTTTTCAGGACACAGCGCCCTCCCATCTGACTTGCTTCTGAATGTGTAAATACTTTTGTTATTATTTGCACTGCCATGCCATGTAACTGAGTTGCTCACAGCTGTGGAGGGGGCTTTGTCCACCATCAGGCACCACCACTTGAGCTTTGTTGTTTTTAGTGAATCTTGCATCCCACTTCTGCAGGTGGCACTATGCCCAATTGGTGAAAGTTATTTTACAGTAAGTTCAAGAATCCACTTTTCTTTACAGATTGATACTCGAATATTGTAGTGTACAATATACAGTGCTCACCATAAATGGGTACACCCCTTTTGAAAAGTAAAATTTTATATCTTTAATGAACACAAGAACAATTTACAAAATGTTGACAAAACTGAGTTTTATTGAACATTTGTTTAGCTCATTACATAAAAGTAAGGTTAATAATGTAACTTAAATTACAATCCCTGGCAAAATGTATTGAATCACCACTCTAGGAAAATGTTCATTCAATTGTTTAATTGGGTAGAAAAAAACTAATCACTGACATGCCTCAAAACTATTTTCATTTAACATTCCAATCTTCTGTCTTTAAAAAACACTTAAAAAAAACAAAAAGAAAGAAAACTGTAGTCAGTTGCAACTGTTTTTTGCAGATCAAGCAGAGGTAAAAATATGGAATCACTCAATTCTGAGGAAAATATTATGGAATCATGAAAAAAACCACTACAGTACACCACTAGTACTTTGCTGCACCTCCTCTTGCTTTTAGTACAGCTTGAATTCTTTGAGGCATGGATTTAACTATCAACCAACAATATTCCTCATCAAGCCGGCTCCAACTTTCTCTTATTGCAGTTGCCAGATCAGCTTTGCAGGTTGGAGCCTTGTCATGGACCATTTTCTTTCATTTCCACCAAAGATTTTCAATTAGATTGAGGTCAGGACTATTTGCAGGCCATGCCATTATATGTCTTTCTGAAGGAAGGTTTTCATGGCTTTTGCCCTATGGCAGGATGCATTATCATCCTGAAAAATGATATCATCATCAACAAACATCCTTTCAATTGACGGAATAAGAAAAGTGTCCAAAATCGCAATATGAACTTGTGCATTTATTGAAGATTTAATTACTGTCATCTCCCTTATACCTTTAACTGACATGCAACCCCATATCATCAATGATTGTGGAAATTTGCATTTTTTTTTCAGGAAGTCTTCTTTATACATTTCATTGGAACGGCACCAAACAAAAGTTCCAGCATCATCACCCTGCTTAATGCAGATTCATGATTCATCACTAAATATCACTTTAATCCAGTAATCCACAGTCCATGATTGCTTTTCTTTAGCCCACTGACCACCTGGTCTTTTTCTGTTTAGTTTTAATGATGGTTTTCGTTTGGCTTTTCCCATTTCCTTTAGGTGATGTCTTACAGTTCAGTCACAGACATTGACTCCAGTTTCTGTACATTTGTTTTGTTGTGCATTTTCTGTTTTCAAGGCATATTGCTTTAAGTTTTCTATCTAGACACTTTGATGTTTTCCTTGGTCTACCAGTATGCTTCCCTTTTACAACCTTCCCATTTGATTTGTACTTGGTCCAGATTTTAGACACAGCTGACTGGGAACAACCAACATCTTTTGCAACATCCATGATGATTTACCTTCTTGAAGAAGTTTTATAATCCTCTGCTTTGTTTCAACTGACATCTCTTGTGTTGGAGCCAAGATTCATGTCAATCAGCTTGGTGAAACAGCTCACCAAGGTGTGCAAGCACTCTTTTTTAACTGCAGACTAATTAGCACATGTAATCTGATGCAGATGTTTGTTTTAGAACTGCAAAGTACATGGTGATTCCATAAATATTTTCCTCAGAATTGAGTGACTCCATATTTTTTTCTTCTGCTTGATCTGCAAAAACAATTGCAATTAACTACAGTTTTCTTTTTTTAAGTGTTTCTTAAAGCCAGAAGGTTGGAATGTTAAATGAAAATAGGTTTTGAGGCATGTCTGTGATTGTTTTTTTTCTTTACACAATTAAACAATTGAATGAACATTTTCCAAGAGTGGTGATTCCATACTTTTTTGCCAGAGGTTGTACAAACTCTTCAGTTTTACTCAAATTAGTTGCTGCAAAAATAAATACACCCCACAACAAAAACTACTACATCTAGAATTCCCCATAGTTGTTCGATTGGGCTCAGGAGAAATACTTGTCCACTGAATCACTTTCACCCTGTTCTTCAGAAATGCAACAGTGGTTTTAGATGTGTGTTTTGGATCATTGTCATGTTGGAAAAGTGCACGAAGATCACGGGCACGGAGTGATGGTAACATATTCTCTTTCAATATAGAGCAGTACATCTCTGAATTCATGATACCAGTACAGTCCCCGACACCAGCAGCACTCGTGCAGCCCCACAGAAGGATACCTAACCACCTTGTTTCACTGTAGGCACCATGTGTTTTTCTTTGTACTCCTCACCTTTGTGACGCAAAAAAGTTTTGAAGCCATCAGTTTCAAAATCATTTATCTTGGTCTCATCACTCCAGAGCACAGAGTCCCAGTAGTCTTCTTTTTCAGCATGGGACCTGGCAAATTTTAGGTGGGCTTTTTTGTGCATGGGTATTAGGAAAGGATTCCTTCGTGGACGACACCCATACATGCCATTCCTCTGTAGTGTACACTGTAATATGTCACGGGAAACAATCGCCCCATTTTGGCCCCATTTTTCTTCTTCTTTAGCTAACTGCAGTGAATTTGCATGGTGATTTTGTTCAACCCTTCTCATCAGAAGATGCACCTGTTGAGGTGTTAACTTCTGTGAACGGCCTGGGCATCTCTGAGATGGTTGCAGTTCCATCTTTGTTAAATTGTTGTATCACTTTTGCTACAGTATTTTGACTGACAAGTAAAGCTTTGCTGATCTTCTTGTAGCCTTCACCTTTCCTGTGTAAAGAAATTATTTTATTTCTCAGACCTTGTGACATTTCTCTTCCATGTGGTGCCATTGCTGACAGCATGAAATGGGAAGGGGTTTTATTTGTTTAGTAACACCCTTTTATAATCAAATGTCTGCTGGACACCTGTTTAATGAATAATTAGACTCACCTGTAGTTGAATTCTTGTTAATTAGAATTTTGTTATCTAAATTGTAGCTTTGCTCCTAAGACTTTCATTGGGGTGTATTCATTTTTGCAACATGGACTGGAATCAGTTTGTTAGGAAAAATACTTTTTTGTGTGTGCAGATTAACAAATCTTGTTTGCAATCAATGGCCCTCATTTGTGGGAGTATTTTGTAATATAGTGTCCCATAGAAAATGTTGATTCTGAAAGGAAAGTAAAGGTTTTCTGACAAATCTGTTGGAGTGTACTCATTTATGCTGAGCACTCTGTATGCACCATATTCATTAAAATGTTTAAAGGCTTTTAACAAACATATTGAAGCTTGGATATTTATGCTGCAAGAGTCCCAAAAATGTGTGAATAATATGGACAATATTATGGATAAAAGGACACAAGCCCTGAGTTTTGAGAAACTATTCACATGGAGAATGTTATTTTTCTGTTCTTTGTGGTGGTATGGATCACTGCAAGTATTTGGTTGGTGTGCTTTCATAGCAGAACATGTAATATTTGAATTATATTAAGGATTATAACTACTTAGCATACTATTCAGTGTGGCTGCCAAGACTTTGACACTGTACAGTAAGGAACACCACACAGCAAGATGAGGTAAAGACCTATATGATTAGCTGCTCACAGATTTGCCATTACAGCTGTTAATTACTACTCAGAGCAACACTTTCAAAGACACCTTTCTGTGCTACGTGTGAATGAGCAAATAAATAAAGCACATTTCATTATAGTTTCTAGGTCTGGGAAACAAGTTATCCAGGTACACTGAAAAAAAAAAACCCATGAAGAATGAACAATAGATGACAAATGCAGTACACTTTTTTCTTTGAATATAAAAAATGAACATGTAAAACCATGTGTACAAGTATAGGTGTATAAGATTCAAACTCTTTCAATTGTGGTTTGCTCTCTGTTCAGCAGTATACTTGTACTTTTAAAAAATTTTTGTAGATTTTATTGGTTGAGCTGGTTAGATCTTGTAATTTAACCTGTCAACAAATTCAGTTTTTTTAGGCAGTGAGATTTGCTAATATGCAAATTAGCAGATTTCCTAACACAAAGTCCACCCTACATCAATGATCAAATCCCCCCCCCCCCTCCACCAACACCATCACCACACTTTTTTACTGACCGCTATCACATGTGGAGGAATATGAGTGCACTACACATCTAATGTTTATTTTTAATCTTACACATCTATATGGAGATTATGGGAATGGCTGCCCATAAAGATTGTCTGTCTTTATTGTACCTAACGTGCAACTCTCAATCCACCTCTCTCCCCCCCACCTTCTTTTCTCCCTCTCCCCACCCCCTGATCAGTCGACAAGTTCTAATTCATTCTCTCCAGTTTCATTATTCTTAACCATGTCAACTTTCTTTTAACTTTTTTAAATTATGAACCCACCCTCCTTTAGGTCAAATTGCTTCTTTACATTGCGATACACTTTGTTACAACATTTGTAACGAATCTTAAAAATTAATAACATAAATGACTGAACCTTAGGTGTTAAAGTACCGTATCTCACAGAAGTGTGTGCCCCCCCTCACATTTTTGTAAATATTTTATTATCTTCATGTGTGTGTACAGCTTGTATAACAGTGTTAATTTGCTGTCCCCTCAAAATAACTCAACACACAGCCATTAATGTCTAAACCGCTGGTAACAAAAGTGAGTACACCCTAAGTGAAAATGTCCAAAGTGTCAATATTTTGTGTGGCCACCATTATTTTCCAGCACTGCCTTAACCCTCTTGGGCATGGAGTTCACCAGAGCTTCACAGGCTGCCACTGGAGTCCTCTTCCACTCCTCCATGACAACATCACGGAGCTGGTGGATGTTAGAGACCTTGCGCTCCTCCACCTTCCGTTTGAGGATACCCTAGAGATGCTGAATAGGGCTTAGGTCTGGAGACATGCTTGGCCAGTCCATCACCTTTACCCTCAGCTTCTTTAGCAAGGCAGTGGTCATCGTTGAGGTGTGTTTGGGCTCATTATCATGTTGGAATACTGCCCTGTGGCCCAGTCTCCAAAAGGAGGGGATCATGCTCTGCTTCAGTATGTCACAGTACATGTTGGCATTCATGGTTCTTGCAAAGAACTGTAGCTCCCCAGTGTTGGCAGCCCCAGACCATGACACTCCCACCACCATGCTTGACTGTAGGCAAGGCACACTTGTTTTTGTACTCCTCACCTGGTTGCCGCCACACACGCTTGACACCATCTGAACCAAATAAGTTTATCTTGGTCTCATCAGACCACAGGACATGGCTGACGCCCCCCACCCATTCAACCTCTGCAGCAATGCTTGCAGCTCTCATAGGTCTATTTCCCTTAGACAACCTTTGGATATGACGCTGACCACGTGCATTCAACTTCTTTGGTCAACCATGGCGAGGCCTGTTCTGAGTGGAATCTGTCCTGTTAAACCACTGTATGGTCTTGGCCGAATCTGTCCTGTTAAACCACTGTATGGTCTTGGCCACCGTGCTGCAGCTCAGTTTCAGGGTCTTGGCAATCTTCTTATAGCCTAGGCCATCTTCATGTAGAGCAACAGTTTTTTATTTCAGATCCTCAGAGAGTTCTTTGCCATGAGGTGCCATGTTGAACTTCAAGTGACCAGTATGAGAGAGTGAGAGCGATAACACCAAATTTAACACACCTGCTCCCCATTCACACCTGAGACCTTGTAACACTAATGAGTCACATGACACTAGGGAGGGAAAATGGCTAATTGGGCTCAATTTGGACATTTTCACTTAGGGGTGTACTTACTTTTGTTGCCAGCGGTTTAGACATTAATGGCTGTGTGTTGTTATCTTGAGGGGACAGCAAATTTACACTGTTATACAAGCTGTACACTCACTACTTTACATTGCAGCAAAGTGTCATTTCTTTAGTGTTGTCACATGAAAACATATAAAATATTTACAAAAATGTCAGGGGTGTACTCACTTCTGTGAGATACTGTATGTGTTAACCCAATTTAAAGTTTAATATAAGCTTTAACATGTTTATATAATTCAAAATACATTTTAAATATTTTTAAATTTGAAGGTCATAACCAGGGGCAAACTGACAACTCATGGGGCCCCCGGGCAATAGGGGATCATGAGGCCCCTGTGTCCTTGCCCAAGCTCAAAAAAGCCTATGAAAAAGGTATCAGGGGCATCTCATTGGGCTCCCTACTGACCCTGGGCCCTCGGGCAGTGCCCGAGTTTCCAAATGGTCAGTCCGCCCCTGTTCATAACTTGGCAACAGTAGTGGGAAGAAGCACCAAGCTCTCTGCTAACCTACTTCCTCTAGCCAACCTCAGCTGATCAGCACAGCCTTGGTTTTATTGGATCAATTTTACATTCTCGGAAAAAGGCATAGCAGTTGCATGGAGGTCCTTGCCTCCTTGTTTACACCCAAAAGGTATCAAAACAGGTTTAAAAATCCCCAAAATGGATGCAACAAGGCTTAAAACTCAAAAACATAAAGGAGAAAGGTGTTTAAGAGTCACTTCCAGTTTTAATGATACCCCTATGATGTCACTTCCAGTTTTAGAAAATGGCAGTTTCCCAGCCAATGTATTGGCTGTTTAACCACTTACCTACAAGGCACTTATACCCCCTTCCTGCCCAGGCCAATTTTCAGCTTTCAGGGCTGTCGCACTTTGAATGACAATTGTGCAGTCATGCAACACTGTACCCATATAACATTTTTATCATTTTTTAAGACAGATAGAGCTTTCTTTAGGGGGTATTTAATCACCTCTGGGTTTTTTATTTTTTGCTAAACAAACCAAAAACAACAGAAAATTTTGAAAAAAAAAATTTTGTAAAGTGATTTTTCTCCTTCACTGATGTGCGCTAATGTGACTGCAGTGATGGGCACTGATAGGCTACACTGATGGGCACTGATATGTGGCACTGATGGGCACTTATGAGGAGGCACTGGTAGGTGGCACTGATGGGCATTGACAGGCATCACTGATGGGGACTGAAAGGCAGCACTCATATATGGCACTGATAGGCGGCACTGACAGGCGGCACTGACTGGCACTATTAGGCGGCACTGATAGGCAGCACTGATGGACACTGATAGGCAGCACTGATGCACACTGATAGGTGGCACTGACTGGCACTGATAGGTGGCACTGATTGGCACCACTAACAGGCACTGAAAGGCAGCTCAGATGGGCACTGATATGTGCCATTGATGTGCACTGGTAGGCACTGATATGTGGCATTGATGTGCACTGGTAGACACTGATATGTGGCACTGATTGGAACTGACAGGTGGCATTGATGAGCACTGAGAGCTGGCATTGATGGGGCTACACTGATCGTCAAGGCACACTGATCATCAGTGCCCTGATGATCAATGTACATGTCCCCTCTGAGGAATGCTGACTACCGGCTCTCCTCTCCTCACGAGCTGTCAGCATGACAGCTCGTGAGGAGAGAAATGCCAATAACCGGCATGTTCTTACTTACATGCGGTCAGCTGTGATTGGACACAGCTGATCACATGACAGAGCTGATGTCTTCGGCTCTTTTCGTTGATTGGTGATCAGCTGTGTCCGAGGGACACAGCGCTGCACCGATCGCCGCACACGCGTGGTTAAAGTGGGAGGACGTCATATGACGTTCTCCCAGAACGAGAGAACCGCCTTGCGCCCATCATTTCCTTATATGGTGGATGGGAGGCGATTAAAGCTGAAATCAACTCATTTTCATCCCTCTGCTTATTTCTTGGTAAAAAGAAGCTGCATTGAGTAAAAAGGTGAAAACATTTTTTTTGCAGTTTTTGGGGTGTGCCCTTTAAAATTTTTACACCTTTGATCAACTGCTCAAGGTGGCAGAAAAGGTGTCAAAAACGGGTTTAAAAATCCCCAAAATTGATGCAACAAGGCTTAAAACTTCAAAAAAAGTCAAGAAGAAAGGTGTTTAAGGGCCAATTCTGGTTTTGATGGCACCTCTAATACATCACTTCCAATTTTAGATAATGGCAGTTTGCCAGCCAATTTATTGGCTGTTTAAAGTTGAAATCAACTCATTTTCATTCCTCTGGTCATTCCTTGGTAAAAAGAAGCCTGCAGTAAGTAAAACGGTACAAAAACATTTTTTTTAGCAGTTTCTGGGGTGTGCCCCTTAAAATTTTTACACCTTTGATCAACTGCTCAAGGTGGCAGAAAAGGTGTCAAATGGGTTTAAAAATCTCCAAAGTGGATGCAACAAGGCTTAAAACTCAAAAAGTCACGGAGAAATGTATTTAAGGGCCACTTCTGTTTTCAATGACACTCCTATGACATCACTTTTGGTTTTAGAAAATGGTGGTTTCCCAGGCAATTTTCATCCCTCTGCTCATTCCTTGGTAAAATGAAGTAGCAATGAGTAAAAATGTGCAAAAAAAATTTTCGGGCAGTTCTTGAGGTGTGCTCCTTAAAATTTTCACACATTTGACCAACTGCTCAGGGTGACCTGAGAACCTCCTTGATCCCCACACTTCCTTTATTCCCCTGATTTACCCTCCTCCCCCTTTTCCCTCTTCTGATCTTTTTCCCACCACTGCTCTTTTAACTCCCTACACCATACATCTATTAACCCACATTACTTCCGCCGCCCACCCAAATAAGTCTAATCTGCATATCCAACACCCCTTTACCTCTTTCCCTCTTCAACATATGCACGCCCTAACCCTGACCCTGCCATCCATTCCACATCCCCATGTTCAATCACTCCACCCCACATACTCCCCAGTTCCACTCACTATCTTTAAAGAGAAGACAACCCAGAGTGGATGTACTCCCTTTTTGACCCCTAATAGGCTTCATGGCTTGGATAACATATCAAGTTCTACAGTGACAAACCACATATGAGCAACTGTAGACCATGTAAAATGTTTCTTGTTCTTAAATTTCATTCAGAAATCACTTTGGTACATTAGTTTTTGCTCCCCATGTGTCTACAGGTTGTATATCATTGTGTACCTTGTTTTTTGCATGTTTCACAAATAATTTACTAAGAAAAAATTAAAAGGTGGCTTTCATTAACCACTTGACCTCCGGTAGGTTTTACCCCTTAGCGATCAGGGCATTTTTTTCACTATTCAGCTTTTGCTACTTTAACTGGCAATTGCTTGGTTATGCAACACTACTCAAATGAAATTTATATAATTTTTTCACATAAATAGAGCTTTCTTTTGGTAGTAGTTGATCACCACTGTTTTTTTTTTTTTTTTTTTAATGAAAAAATTATAAAGATTTTTCTTAGTTCCTGTTATAAAATTTTGCAGACAAATAATCTTTCTTCATAAATTTAGGCCAAAATATATTTTTTGGGAAGTAGACAATTCAAGGTATTTAGGAAGAGGCATGGCGAGTTTTTTGAAATTGTAATTTTTTTGTCACAATTTTTTTGAAAATTAAGAAATTAAGTAAAATTTGTTTTATCACATTTTTTTTACGTACTATTGCCAGTGCAATACAGTGTCCATATATGAATGGTGTGGCGGAGATCAGAGATACTGACTGTTGACAATATGTAAATTAAATAAATAACTTTTTATTCAGTTTTTAAAACTTTTTTTTCTCTTTTTTAACCTTTTTTCTCTGTCATCAAAGTAGTTCAGTGTCACCATTGTGAATAGGAAAATGCAAAAGGGAACCAAGAGTTCCACCCACTGACTGCATATAAAAATTCAATGCATTCATATACAATATTTCATATTAACATATCATCTATTTTTGTTGTCACTATACTACAAAAAGAAATCATGTACAAATCCACCACACATTCCATTTAAACATTTTGGGGCCCATTTCCTACTGGTCCCATTTTAAAGCAGAACTTTACTCAAATCAACATTAATTATTTTTAATCCTTATGCTACTAGCCTTAGTAAATCAATAGGAAAGCATGTTATATTATATTTTTTAAAACTTTTTTTACATTTCTTCAGCTGCTTCCTGGTTTCTGGCCTAGGCCAAAATGATGTCATACATCCCAAAAGTCCCAGGCATTTTTTTTTCTTTTTTCATCTGGAGAAGAAGAGGGAGGCTTTCTCAGTTTATCCTGCATGCCTGTGCTAAGGGCAGATGGGTTCCAGGATGTAAATGCTACTTGAAGCATCTGCAGATTGCTGCAGCTAGAAATGCTAGGGGGTTGTTTTACAAAATGATGCATCAATAAAATAAAGCATGAAGACATGGATAAATGAAGTTTTATTTGAATATTAAAAATTAATTAAATAACGTTTTCGGTTTGTGGTGCTCAGAAAAAAATCTGTACGTATAGGTTCTCTGAAATAAATTGGGGCATCTTACAGTTAAGACAGGTCAATCAAAAATAATTAGTATTCACAACCAATCCCAAAATATTTCAAGCAACAAATGTGTTATAAAATATATTCCCATAAAGATAGCCATCAGTTGTCAGTGTGTGTATAAAAAAGAAAAAAAGTAATGCTGAGGTTTCATCAGTTTTAAACGTGATATGTTGCTTGCACTACAAATATACACTGACAAATATAAATATATTTATGGTTTTCTTTAACAACTTGCCCTCCTGAGAATTTACACCCCTTCCTGACCAGGTCATTTTTTGCATTACGGCACTGTGTTATTTTAACTGAAAATTGCACGGTCATGCAACGCTGCACCCAAATGAAACTTGTGTCCTTTTATTTTCCACGAATTGAACTTTCTTTTGGCGTTATTTGATCGCCTGTGCATTTTTTATTTTTTGCACTATAAAAACCAAGACTGACAATTTTGAGAAAAAAAAAACTATATTTTTGACTTTTTGCTATTAAACATGTCCAGTAAAAAAAAATGAAAAAAAATAAAATTTCGTCATAAATTTAGGCCAAAATGTATTCTGCTACATGTCTTTGCAAAAAAAAAATCTCAATATGTGTAAATTAATCTGTGTATGTGAAAGTTATAGCGTTAACAAATGGCGGCATACAGTATATACTGAAATTTTTTTTTCTATTTTTACGAGTAATGGCGGCGATCAGCGATTTATAGCGGAACTGCGGTGCGCATTCTGAAACTGGGGGGAACTGACTTGGTGTCACTGACATCCCCAGGGACACCAATACAGTGATTAGTGCTAAAAAAAAAAAAAACACTGACACTGTACTAAGGGCACTGGGCAGGAAGGGGTTAACATGAGGGGTGATCAAAGGGTTAACTGTGTGCTGTTTTACTTGTGTCTGTGCTTCACTGTATTCACACTGCTTTGGATGGCTATGCTGTGCACAGCCATCCAAAGCAGTGTGCACGTACTAACAGGAGGGAAAACAGTTTTGTTTACATACAGTTCTCCTCCCTGTCGGAGATGCTCAGCAATCTCATGCTCAGCGATTTTCAGAACGCTGGTAACGTTAACTGTGTAAAGTCATGTTAAAAATGTGTGTTTTTCAGCTTTTTTAAGCATTTTTGCATTAGCATTTAGCGGAGTTTTGCTGCCAATCAGTGCCACCTATCAGTGCCAGTCAGTGCTGCCTATCAGTGCGCATCAGTGCCGCCTGTCAGTGCCACCTAACAGTGCCAGTCAGTGCCGCCTATCAGTGTTGCCTATCGGTGCCATATATCAGTGCCATGTATCAGTGCTGCCTTTCAGCGCCCATCAGTGATGCCTGTCAATGCCCATCAGTGCCACCTACCAGTGCCTCATCAGTGCCCATCAGTGCCACCTATCAGTGTCGATCAGTGCAGCCTATCAGTGCCCATCAGTGCAACCTCATTAGCGCACACCAGTGAAGGAGAAAAATCACTTATTTACAAAATTTTATAACAAAAACTAAGAAAAAACATTTATTTTTTTAATTTTCAGTGATTTTTGGTTTGTTTAAGAAAAAATTAAAAACCCAGAGGTGATTAAATACCACCAAAATAAAGCTCTATTTGTCACAAAACAATGATAAAAATTTCATATGGGTAAAGTGTTGCATGACCGCGCAATTGTCATTCAAAGTGCGACAGCGCTGAAAGCTGGAAATTGGCCTGGGCAGGAAGGGGGTATAAGTGCCCTGTAGGCAGGAAGGGGGTAGAAGTGCCCTGTAGGTTACTGGTTAATAACACAACATTACCACCTTGAGGTTTCCTGGATTTCAATTCTATACTTGTATATATCGAGAGGCTGCACCAGCTACTTCCTGAGATGACAGCAGACACTTAAATTGCCACGTAACAAAGTGCTGGGAGGATTACATGAAGGAAAAATGAAGGCTTTGTTAAAGCAGAATACCCCCCCCCCACCCTTTATAGTTAAGAAAGCTGTCATTTTACAGGCAGTTGCCGTGGTTCAGAGACATACTATGCATCAAAATGTAGGTCTGGGTCTTGTGATTCTCACAATATAATGCTCTTCGCAGTAGGATTTATACTTTTAAATCTACAAACGTTTGATGATGGCAACCGCCAGTGAAGTTGGCAAGTTGGAGCAGTTTGTTTATAAAAGTTCTCAGCTTGCTCTGACTGAGTGAGTTGCCATAGCAACCGAAGATGAGTCAGCAGGCAGCAGCAGGTGACCAAGGCTAGACTGTTAGCTGGAAAATACAAGTTCAAATGCATTTCTCACTCTATCAGGCTTGCCATGTGCACTTTTTACATTTCATCAATCACTTGGTTAGGGTTGGATGCAAGAACACTTCACACAATTTCCCCAGAAATTGTACCTTTTCTAGTTTTTATTCTTATTATAGCAAAATGTACCACGCTAACTCCTCCCACAGTTTTTACACTACAAAAACAAGTAATATATCAAAACGTGCGGATTGTTCCCAATCGGACTGCTATTACTTTGCGGAACGTTTCACCGAATGGTTCACGAAATATCGCGGTTTTTGTGGTGAAATTTTCCCATAGGAATGAATGGAGCAACTAGAGTGGGAGCTGACAAAGCTAGAGTGTGGAAGGAAAAATCAGAACATGATTTCTAAACTGCCATCACTCTGTCATTTTCAAGCCCACCTACACATATCTTATATCAAAACGTTCAGCTATCCCTGCTGCCACTAAAAATGTTCACGGCTAAGCCATAGTCCTGATAGTTTTCACAATATGACCTTTTGTTTGCAACTCACGCCGCACATTGACTTTCATTGAAACTTCACTCACAGCCACCTGAAATTTGAAGGGGCATTTCTAAACTGCGACTGTGCCTTCATTTTTAATATTTCAGAGACATACTATGCATCAAAATGTAGGTCTGGGTCTTGTGATTCACAATATAAAGCTTTTCACTGTAGGATTTATAGTTTTAAAACTACAACCATTTGAAGATGGCAACCGCCAGTGAAGTGAGAAAGCTGGAGCAGTTTGTTTATAAAAGCTCCTCTCAGCTTGCTGTGAGTGAGTTGCCATAGCAACCGAAGGTGAGTCACCAGGAAGCAGAGTGACCAAAGCTACAGTGTGAGCTGCAAAATAAAAGTTGAAATGCATTTCTTCATGCTTGCCATGTGCGCTGTTTACATTTGATCAATCACTTGGTTAGGGTTGGATGCAAGAACACTTCACACAATTTCCCCAAAAATTGTACCTTTTCTAGTTTAAATTGACATACAAAAAGCCTACAATCTGTGGACATAGTCTTTCAAGTGATGTAGTTATGCTGCTTGTCGGTTGTATTTGTAAGTCAGTCCTGTCCAGGTCAGGTTTTTGTATTAGTTTTTATGTTCCCCAGGTGAAATGGAAAAAAACGAACCCTGGGGAGAACTAAGAACACAGGCAAAGGGGGAAAATGGGGGGGGGGGGCAAAAAAAATAGGGGAGGGTGATGGGAGAGAGGGGGTACCAGGGGAGTTCCCCCCCTGGCTCCTTTAAATTCAGTGACAGAGGTGCTTACAGGGAGTCTGCATACAACAGCCAAGGGGTTCAAATGTTGAAGTGTTTTCTCAGTTTGGTCTTTAACCCCTTCCTGCCAGCGCCTCCTGGCCCTTTAAGAGTTTCAGAAGCCGGGAGGCGGGGCGGGGTTTCGGGATCATGTGACCGCTGTGACGCGTCATCACAGCGGTCACATGATCGGGAAAGGTCCCTATCGAAAGAGCTGACCGGGACCTTTCCGTGAGTAGCGGACATGTGTGCTGGGAGCGCGCAGGGCACGCGCTTTCAGCACATATGTTTTTTTCTTACCTGAGCGCAAATGTGCGGCCACTCGGCGTCTAGGCCCAGATGCCAGGAGGCCGCACATTTGTGTGCGGCCGGCGTGAAGGGGTTAAGGAAAGCAATTAATTGTTCCATGAGCTGGATGTCCACTACGCTAGTGTGCCAGTGTTCTATGGTAGGGGAAGTAGTGGATTTCCACAGAGCCAGTATGCATGCTTTTACTGCGTTCAGGAGTGAGTTTTTGTAAGAAAATACTTGAGTATCATGTAAAAGGTAAGTGGCAGGTGAATCTGCTAAGGACCATTTGGCTAGTTTCGTGATGGGAAATTTTATTTCAGACCAAAATGTAGTCAACAGTGAGCATTCCCAGAAGATGTGTAACAATGAACCTTCCGATTGAAGGCAGCACCAGCATAGAGAGGGCACTTGTTGGTTGATATTATGTAATAGCTGAGGCGTTTTATATCACTTAGTGAGTAGTTTTTTGTCCATTTTCTTCATATGTATTTGCCAAAAAGACTTTGTGCATGAATAGAAGGATTCTATCTTTTTGGGCAAGAGAGAATATTGTGCAGAGGTCTTGTTCCCATTTGGATAGAAAGCTCAGTTCTTGTTGCCGGTCACCTGTAACTATCATAGAGAGTATGGTAGAGTAGAGTGCGAATTCTAAATGAAGAAGATGAGGTCCTCTGAGGATCGCAGTCATCTACCGGCCCCTGGGCCCAGTTTCACGCTTTCTTGATGACTTTTCAGCATGGCTACTGTACTTTCTCTCCTCTGGGGTGCCTGCCATCATCCTCGGTGACTTTAACATCCCAGTCAATGTTCACTCCACTTCTCAACTACTCAACCTAACTTCCTCTTTTAACAAAACACAATGGACACAATCCACCACCCACTCCAATGGCAACACCCTCGACCTTGTATTCTCCCACCTATGCACTCCCTGTAACCTCTCTAACACCCCTTTTCCTCTCTCTGATCACAACTATATCAGCTTCACACTCTTCCCTGCCTCCTACCTCCCATGCCTCCAACTAGCAAACCGTTACCTGTAGAAACCTCCGCCACCTCAGCCCTGACCTTCTTCACTTTGCTACTGAACTCCTCTATGATAATATTGCACCCCTGTCCTGCCCAGAACTGGCCACATCTGCCTACAACAACTATCTATCATCCTCCCTGGACGCTCTTGCTTTTCTCTCTACACGCAGAATCAGGCCTTGCATGTCACAACCCTGGAAAACAGATGACACCAGAAGTCTCAAGAGACGCAGCCGCACTCTTGAGCGAGCATGGCATAAAACTAAATCCCTGAAAGACTTTATCTTCTACAAATCCGCTCTTCACAAATTCAACTCCAGCCTCCACGCTGCTAAGCAAACCTACTACAACACTCTCATCAAGACCCTCTCATCCAATCCTCGTCAACTCTTTTCTACCCTTAATTCCTTACTCCACTCCCCACTGTCTCCACCTAACAACTTACTTACTGCACATGAGATTGCCAGTCATTTCAAGAACAAGATCGACACAATTCATGATGTGATCTCCAGTGTCAAGCTTCCTCCTCCAACCAACATACCAGGCCCAATACCACACTCAACACTCTCTTCCTTCGACCCTGTTACCACCGAGAAAGTTACCAAACTCCTTTCCAAGGCCCACTTCACCACCTGTCCCCTAGACCCTGTTCCCTCACGACTGTTGCAGCCTCCTTCCTGCTCTATCCTAAACTCTCTAACCCACATCTTCAACCTCTCACTCTCCACGGGCACCTTCCCCTCCCCGCTCAAACATGCACTGGTTACCCCTTCCACTCCATCGGCCTCCGTGACTCCGCTCTCTCCTGGTTCTCCTCTCACCTTTCTCAGCACACTTTCAGTGTCACATACAACTCCTCCTCCTCTCCATCTTTCTGTTGTTGTACCCCAAGGTTCTGTCCTTGGGCCTCTCCTTTTCTCTCTCTACTCCTCCTCTCTGGGCCAACTAATATCCTCCCATGGCTTCCAATACCACCTCCATGCAGATCTTTCTCTCCACTCCCCAGCTCATCCCCTCAATCTCCTCACGCATCACAAATCTACTAAGCGACATATCAGCATGGATGTCACACCACTACCTTAAACTCAACCTTTCCAAAACTGAGCTTGTAATTTACCCCCCCCCCCCAATCCCCCGCTCACAACTTTACAATTAAGATCAACAGTACAACCATTGGTCCTTTCCCTCATGCCAGGGTGCTAAGCGTAATCCAAGACTCTGACCTCTCCTTTGGGCCCCATATCCAATCACTGGATAAATCCTGCCGCCTCAACCTCCGGAACATTTCCAAAACCCTCCCCTTTCTGACCAATGACACCACAAAACAACTTGTCCGTGCCTTGGTTTTATCCCGCCTTGATTACTGCAACTCCCTCCTCACTGGTCTACCGTTACACAGGCTATCCCCCCTTCAGTCTATTATGAATGCTGCTGCTAGACTCATACACCTTACAAACTGATCAGTGACTGCTGCCCCTCTCTGCCAATCCCTTCACTGGCTTCCACTACAACAATGTATAAAATTCAAAATACTAACCACAGCTTACAAGGCCATCCACAACACTACCCCTAGCTACATCGCCAGCCTCATTATTATTATTATTATATTGAGTTTATATAGCGCCAAAGGGTTTGCTCAGCGCTGTACAATAGAGGGGGGGACAATACATAAAACATTACAGTAACAACAAACAGCACACAAGGGGTTAGAGGGCCCTACTCTTTCGAGCTTACAATCTAGGAGGGAGGGGGTAGTGGTACAGGAGGAAATGGCTGTGGGGGATGGAGTGGTAGGAGGAGGGAAGGGCAGCGGCTGTTAGGTGAGGGTGGGGTAGGCTTCCCTGAAGAGGTGGGTTTTCAGGGAGCGCCTGAAGGTGAGGAGGGAAGGTGACAGTCTGATGGATTGGGGTAGTGAGTTCCAGAGGATGGGGGAGGACCTGGAGAAGTCTTGCAGTCGTGCGTGGGAGGAGGAGACCAGGGAGCAAGATAGAAGGAGTTCCTGTGAAGAGCGAAGGGTACGGGTAGGGTGGTACCTGGGAATCAGGTCGGTGAGGTATTTAGGGGCAGTGTTGTGAATGGCCTTATAGGTCAGAGTGAGCAGTTTAAATTTAATGCGTTGGGCAATGGGGAGCCAGTGGAGGGAGAGGCAGGGGGGGGTGGCAGAGGTGGAGCGACTGGTGAGGTGGATGAGTCTGGCCGCTGAGTTCAGGATGGTCTGAAGTGGGGAGAGTTTGCACTGGGGTAGGCCGGTGAGGAGGGAGTTGCAGTAGTCAAGGCGTGAGATAATCAGGGAGTGTACGAGTAGTTTAGTGGTGTCTGGGGTAAGGAAGGAGCGTATCTTGGCGATGTTGCGGAGGTGGAGCCTGCATGTGTTTGTAAGTAATTTGACAGGAGGTTGAAAGGAAAGGTTTGAGTCCAGAATGACGCCAAGGACCTTGGCTTGCGGGGCGGGATTGATGGTGGTGTTGTTGGTAGTGATGGAAAGGATGGAGGGGGAAAGACGAGAAGCTTGGTTTTGGAGAGGTTGAGCTTGAGGAAATGGAGCGACATCCAGTCAGAGATGTCGTTTAGGAGGTGAGTGATGCGGGCGGAGAATGTGGGGGTGAGGTGAGGGGTGGATAGGTAGATTTGAGTATGATCAGCGTAGAGGTGGTAATTGAAGCCGTGGGAGTGTATGAGTTTGCCAAGGGAGGAGGTGTAGATGGAGAAGAGAAGGGGTCCAAGGACAGAGCCCTGGGGGACCCCAACAGAGAGGGGGAGGGAAGGGGAGGTGGCACCGTTGTAGGAAACGCTGAAGGAGCGTCGGGATAGGTAGGATGAGAACCAAGAGAGAGCGGTGTCTCTGATGCCAAGGGAGAGTAGTTTATTAAGGAGGAGGGGGTGGTCGACTGTGTCAAAGGCCGCGGAGAGGTCTAGGAGAAGGAGGACAGAGTAGTCGCCTTTGGCTTTGGCGGTTAATAGGTCGTTGGTGATTTTGAGGAGGGCAGTTTCGGTGGAGTGTAGGGGACGGAAGCCGGACTGAAGTGGATCAAGGAGGTTGCTGTCAGTTAGGTGGGCGCTTAGGCGATCGTAGACCAAGCGCTCAAGGAGCTTGGAGGTGAGTGGCAGCAGGGAAATTGGTCTGAGGTTGTTGAGGTCAGTGGGGTCCAGGGAGGACTTTTTGAGTATGGGGGTGATGTGCACATGTTTTAGGGGGGAGGGGAATACGCCAGTAGAGAGGGAGAGATTGAAGATGTGGGTGAGGGAGCGGATGAAGGAAAAGGGGGTGACCAGAGGAGTTGAGAGGGGATAGGGTCCAGGGGGCAGGTAGTGAGGCGGGCTTCTGAGAAGACTCTGGTGACTTCCTCAGTGGTAGTAGGGCTGAAGGAGTGCAGTGCTGGGGGGGTTATGGTAGGCAGGGCCTTGGGTGTGGTGGGGGGCAGTGCCGTTGCGAGGTCAGAGGAGGGGAGAGATGAGGGGGTGATGGAAGGGGGGAGGCTAGATGGGGAGGTAGATTGCAAGTTGACTATGTCCTTGCGGATTGCGTCAATCTTGTTGTGGAGATGAGTGGCAATCTCGTGGGCGGTAAGTGAGGTACTGAGTGGAGGAGGGGGGGGAGAGAGCAGGGAGTTGAAGGTGGAGAAGAGTTGGCGAGGGCAGGTGGAGAGGGTGTTGATCAGGTTAACGAAGTAGGCCTGCTTGGCGGCGTGGAGGGAGGAGGTGTAGGTGAGGAAGGCAGATTTGTAGAGGGAGAACGCAAGAGGGGACTTGGTTTTGCGCCATAGTCTCTCCAGCGCGCGACTGCGACGTTTGAGGCATTTAGTATGGTCGTTCTGCAATGGTTGGAGCAGTCTAGGTTTGATGTTGCGTGTGGTTAGGGGTGCCAGAGAGTCTAGGGTAGCTGATAGTGAGTCGTTGTAGGCGGTGGTGGCTAGGTCAGGACATGACAGTGGAAGGATGCTGTCGTGTAAGCGGTCGGCAGCCGAGTGGAGGGGGGCCGGGTGCAGGTTGCGGAGGTTGCGGCTGGTGATGGTTTGGCGCACTGGGGGGGGGGAGTTAGGGAAAGGGGAGGTGGAGAACGTGAGGAGGTGGTGGTCGGAGAGAGGGAAGGGGGTGTTAGTGAAGTGGTTGAGGGTACAGAGGTGGGAGAAGACGAGGTCCAGGGTGTTCCCATTGATGTGGGTGGAGGATTGAGTGTATTGTGTGAGCGCGAAGGAGGAGGTTAGGTGGAGGAGTTGGGAGGTAGCTGGGGTGTTGTCGTTGATGGGGATGTTGAAGTCCCCGAGGATGATGGTCGGTAGCTCAGAGGAGAGGAAGAAGGGAAGCCAGGCAGCGAAGTCATCCAGGAAGCGGGGTATGGATCCGGGGGGCCTGTAGATCACTGCGATCCTTAGGGGGGTGGGTGAGAAGAGCCGGATGCAGTGAGCCTCGAAGGAGGAGAAGGATAAGGAGGGAGGGTTAGGGAGGACCTGGAAGGTGCACAGCCGTGATAGGAGCAAGCCGACACCACCACCTTTGTGGCCGCTCAGTCTTGGTGAATGGGACCAGACGAGACCTCCATGGGAGAGTGCCGCAGGGGAGGTAGAGTCAGTGGCCTGTACCCAGGTTTCGGTGATGGCTAGGAGGTTGAGGGAGCGGGAGATAAAGAGGTCATGGATGGCAGTTAGTTTGTTGCAGACCGAACGGGCGTTCAGAAGTGCAACCGAGAGAGGGGGGATGGATGCGGGGAGGAGGTGCACAGGTATGAGGTTGAGGGGGTTGCGGCGGCTGGCGGGAGCAGGGGGGTCCCTGGAGGGGGGGTGAGGTGGTGAGGGGCCAGGGTTCGGGGAGATGTCCCCAGCGGATAGGAGAAGGAGAAGGGTGAGGAGGGTGGCATGGGAATGGGAGGTGCAGGAGCGTGTGGGTCTGGTAGTGGTGGCACGTGGGTCGACGGGGGAGTGGAGTACCAGGAGGAGGTGGTGAGTGCCGTAGTGGGGAGAGGGGAGAAGTGAAGGGGCAATGTAGAGCTGTTTTGGGGGGGTAGGCGGGTAGAGGGAGGCGATTTTTGGGATGGAGGAGAGGAAAACGAGGAGGAGGAGTGCAGGTGGCATGCTGGGGTGAGTGCAGTGCTGTTCGGGTCAGGGGAGGTGAAGGGATACGGGTCAGGGCGAGGTGATGTGGAGAGTCTGTATCACCGTGGAGGAGTCCACTAGAGTCCTTCTGTAGGGGGAGAGTGGGAGTAAAGGGCAGCAGCTGGCTGGCTGCAATCTGTGGGTGCAGTATGCTGGCGTCCGTGGGGTCTTAAGTGTGTCCGGTGGTTCGGCGAGTGGAGGGGTCTCATCCGCAGATATCGCCCACTCCGCTCCTCCCAAGATATCTTCCTCTCTAGCTCCCTCATCACCTCCTCCAATGCTCGCCTCCAGGATTTCTCCAGAGCCTCTCCCATCCTCTGGAACTCCCTATCATAGTATGTCTGGTCAGCCCCCACCCTGTCTGCCTTTAGGCGATCTTTGAAAACTCACTTATTCAGGGAAGCCTACCCCACCTCCACCTAAGAACTGTACTTGAATCACCTCCACCAGATCATCCCCGCAGCTATCACCTTTTGTATCATCTCCCCCTTCCTTTAGATTGTAAGCTCCACGAGCAGTGCCCTCATATTCCTTCTGTACTGAAATGTATTGTAATTCTACAGTCTCCCTTATATTGTAAAGTGCTGCACAAACTGTTGGCGCTATATAAATCCTGCATAATAATAATGGCTTGTTTAATAGTGGTAAGGCCAGTAATCATGGGATTGTTCCTAATTGCGTGCGTATATGGTTGTAGTGACAGTATACAAATTAAGGGAAATAGGGGACAGCCCTGATGCATTCTGTTGGTGATGGAGAAGGGAGCAGAAAAAGAGTCATTAGTGCGAACAGTGGCAGTGGGATGATAATACAGAGCCTTGATCCATGCCATCATGTTATCCTTCAAGCCAATGTGGACAAGGGTGGCGATAATGAAGTTCCAACTCACCCTGTCAAAGTATTTCTATCTTCATGATGAAAGCTATTCATAAACATAGAAATTTATTTCATAAGTACAGATGCTTTGTCTCTGAAAGGTAGCAACCTATTTGCCTCCAAATATTGCAAAACTGTTTATATGACAATGGGGTTGATTTACTAAAGGCAACTAGGCTGTGCACTGAAAGTGCAGTTGCTCTAGATTTGAGGGGAACATGCATGGAAAGAAACAGAATTTTTGCTTGCACATGACTGGATGAAAGAAATGAGCAGAGCTCCCCCTTGCATCTAGAGGATCTGCATTTGACGTGTACTTGAAATGAGAAAATGAAAAAAAGGCCTATTTGCCTTTAGTAAAGGCTCCCCCCATGACCGCCTTTGTGCAGGCACAGCAGCCTATTCATTTGAATGGGCTGCTGTATCTGCTGGAAACACAGGGAAGAGGCTCCTGCACCTATTCTAAAATCACAGCTGCAGGGAAACTGCATAGTGCTATGTATTTCCCAGTATGGGAAAATGTGCTGTGGTTTTCAGTGCTTGGGGGTGCCATTAAGAATTATTGGCACCCCTGTGCATCTGCTAACAGCAGTGTGTTTTTGCTTGAAGTACTAGAAAGTGTGCGATTTACATGCAGTCCCTGACCCGCATAGATGTGAACCTAGCCTAAGTCCATGAGCCATTATTATTGAGGGAGCTAATAATACCCTGTAACTTCTATGTAGGATAGTGTTTTTGTGCACATGGATGCCACATTTGGCAGAAATTTCTATTAATATGCCTGTTGAGAACACTAGCCTGACCTAAATCTGAGTGAAGGCTTTTTGTTTCCTTTTAATGAAGGATGCTTTCTGAAACAGATCCATGATATTATTTATTAAATATTTTATCGGCTGCACGAATATTTACCTTTTTTACTTGTTAATATTTTGTCTTGAATAGATTGTTAATCTTGTGTTAGGCATCACTGGAGAGTGAAAAGAAATCTATTAGTAATTTGTCCCTTTCCAAGCAGATTATATCTCATTATTATGCACACTGTCCATATTACACCAGATTGCACTAAAGGAAGCTCGTTATTCTTTTTTCTTTTCGGTTCACAATTGATGGCTATTGTCAAGCGTCCTCTGAATAATTAAGACAGCACAGTAACACAGTCTCCATCTCCTGCTTTGCTTTGACTAGTAGCTATGGCTAAAGCATTTATTGGATGATGGTACTGTATTTAATTTACCACTGCATTTATCGTTTTTATGACTGTACATGAAAATGTGGCTTAATTTAACTCCCCAAAGAGATACATATGCCTGTTATTTGCTTAAAACAACAAGACCTGCCTTTTAAAAAAAAAAAACACAGACCTCTCCTATGTTGAATATGAGAAACATCTTCAAGGAAGGTATCTGTCAACACAGAAATTTCTTTTACAAGTTGAACCTTGACAACAGAAGATTTGATCCATAGAACTAATGTTTGCCATGGCCTGTACGGTATTCGTTTTATGTGAAAAGTAATTTTAATCCTTAAAGCCCAAACTCAAAGAAAACCTCCAGGTTTTGAAGAAATTACAAACATGGAAAGGAATATAATATATAGTTCTGATTGGGAAGTTTCTTTGCAACTGCAAACAATGGTTTTACACAGAGAAGCACCGATCATTCTCCTGTTGGGTACCCTGCCAGTGTTCCCCCCACTGAGTGCCCCCATTGAAAGCCACGCTCCCAAGCTCTGTATGTTCATTTACACACAGAGCACGGCTCAGCCCCACCCCCACTATCTCCTCACTGGCAGTGATTGCAAGCAGCAGAAGCCAATGGTGCTTTACATCATTACATTGATTCCTATTTATGTAGGTGAACCCTATAAACACCAAGGGGTAGATTTACTAAAGGTAAATAAACTGTTCACTTTTCAAAGGAAGTTGTACTTTGCAAAGGAATTTTCTCTAGAGCTTAGTGAATGAGGTGAGGCTCTAACTATCATCATCCAATTATGTGCAAGCAGAAATACTTTTTTTTTTTCGTTTTTTGCATGTGATTGGGTATTCTTTGCAAAGTGAATCTTCACCATGTTCACTAAGCTCTGGGACAAATTCTCTTGCAAAGTGGAACTTCTCTTGAAAAGTGAACAGCCTATTAGCCTTTAGTAAATCAGCCTACAAATATGTTTGAGAGAGGTGACTTTGAATTCAGCACTCCATCTATTTCAGGCAGCACTGGCTTAATGACATTGGGATGCTTTAATCTGAAATTTGAAGGAGTTGAGGTGACTGATCACCCAACACACAGAGACCTGGCTGAGGTGACTGATGTCCTGGTCAGTAAATAGCATGGTTGGTACACTCTGAAGGCAGGTATTCCACAAGTCAGGCCGAAGACGGTGCAAATTTCTTTCCTGCAACAACAGGTTTTTGCTCAATTCCCCCCTCAAACCAGACAGTGTTGATAGGAGTATCCCTCCTGTCCAGCCATTGTGTTCTCCTAGGAAGGGGGGGCAGAGCAAGCCACCCCACCAGGAGAAGACAGTGATTATTGCTAGTGGCTATAACAACAAAAGAGCAAGGCAGGAAGTTTTTACGCAATTTAGCACATTGAGATATTTCTCCATGATTTGTTATGTGTCTGAGAATCATTTTAAGACTAAATAAAAATGCCTGTGTTCACACAACATATTGTGCTTGGAACCAGAATGCATGTGCGTCTTGCACAGAGGTGAGCACTCATCAGAGACTTTCATTCCTTTCAGGTGATTGTGTTTGATTTTCCACTGTCCCACTGTTATTTTTTCTCAGCTTCATATTGTTTCTTTAATATAACCTATCCCTAAACCAAGGTAGACACTATATATGACTGTGGCCCTATAGACTGTATATTGGGCCTTCCATACTTCTCCATGTTCTCTTCTGAAACCATTGTCCTTGGAAGATAAAACCAATATGAAAACACACTACTCGTATAGCAATAGAAATTTCAATAGAGCATGTTATATAAATATATATATATTTACATTTTGCAAGGTACTGCTGTGGCTCAGTTCTCTGGCTAGACACAATGGGGTTTATTTACTAAAGCTGGAGAGTCCAAAATCAGACTCCCTTCTGCATAGAAACCAATCAGCTTCCAGGTTTCATTGCCAAAGCTTCATTGAACAAGCTGAGGTTAGAAGCTGATTGGTTTCTATGCAGAAGGGAGTCTGATTTTGGACTCTCCAGCTTTAGTAAATAAACCCACTTCGTCTGCAATAACTATGAGTACACCTGTGCAAAAATATATCTAAAAACAGTTTTCATGAATAGCTATTTTTTTTTAATAATATCTCTCAATACTCCTTGCTCTTTGAACTGTTGATAAGACAGTTTTGCAAAACTCTTCCTGTGGATATACAGCTAATTTGCTTATTAGTTAACATACTGTATGTATGCATATTATAAACTGGTTTAAAGTGAACCCATGTAAAACAAAGAAATTGGAACTGCCATTTCTGACCTTTTGTTTGAATTGTGTTTATTTTAGGTTTTTAGACATTACATACAACCATTAGAACAAAGGCTGGGCAAAAACCCAACAAATGTTGTACAAAAATTAAACAGAACATTTATACTAGTCACATACACAAACATTCACTCCCTGCACTCCCCAAACCGGCTGTAACAAATATTACAATGTACACAGTTTTTAAATAAATCAATAACATTTGCACAGCAATGTGTCTATAGACAACATTCAGCTGTATCCAGGGGTGCCAAATTTAGGACAGGCTTTGCATACAATAATGTGTGCATTGGACATACATCATATGTTATTATACAGAGCAGGTAAACTGTGATGTAAATAAAGCTGATAATTACAGTTGACTTATTTTAAAAGATGCATACTAAAGGTCTGTTATCCTGATGCTGGATTTACTATCTAGTGATTCACTGACCTTCAACAAGCAAGCAACAGAATTCAGACTTCAGTCAGCAATGGCAGCTTCAAATATAATGTCCTCACAGGTTTCCTTAAACAATGACTGTTTTAGCCAAATGCTGAGGCTCATAAATTGCATGGAATTCCCAATACTGCATTGTGCATACCAATAAAACAAACATTGTTGGCATTAAAATGTTACTTAATGTTATGTCTTCTGTGTACGTTTTATCTGAAGGAAGCAACTATGAAGTCCCATGTACCCTTATATGTCCATTTACTTTGGCCCTGCTCTTTTTTTCCCTTTATTTAGGAGTTTCACTGATACATTGTTGTTTTGGAGTATAACACTTTTGTGTTTGGACTTTATTATTACTCTGTGCATATAATTGCATTATGTACTGCATTTATTATTCAAGTTTTGTATTTGCATTATGTACTGCATTTATTATTCAGGTTTTGTATATCACCATAATTGATTTATCATCATTTTTGATTTCAAATATATGTTTATACACAAGAAGGATACACACTGATTTACTGTTTATTTCATTTGATTTAGGTATAAGCAGCACAGCATCACATATTTTCACTTTAATTGATTATAGTTGTGGGAACACAATTTGATGCTAGCAGCAGCTGGATTTCTTTTATCAGTTACCTGTACACTATGTGCAGGAGTGACACTTTCTTTATTCTGTAGTCACATACTACTCACCTCTTTTTATGGCATCCCTACCTTATGCTGGGTACACCTTATCAGTTTTTTTTTCGTTCAACCCATTGTGCTAAACGGTAGCCATATTAGTACAGCGATATCTCTAATGAGCTATTGTTTTCTGACAGGGGGACTGCCCCACCACCAGAACAGACAGCTCTCACAGCCATTGGCTGCAATCACTGATCAGATGCTGGTTGGATCAGCCGACTTCTGTCGGACAAGCTGGTGCTCTTACGAAATGCATGGGGATGCCATTAATTCTGAATGGCACCCCCATGCATCTTAGCCCACAGTGCGTTTGCGGGAACCGCAGGGAAATTGGATGGTCAAAAATACCTTGCCGCATTTTTTACACCTTTTTTTTTTTTAGAAAATGCAGGCATGGCAGCCCATTAAAATAAATGGGCTTCCGTGCCCGCGCAAATGCAGGCCTGCATAGGTGTGAACCAGGGCTAAAGGGAAAATATGGTGTATTTTCACTAAGTACATATTTTGAGTAATTATTGCAGTATTTACCTTAAATTATATTTAATGTGAATTTATCATTTCTACATGCTTGCTATTCCACATTTTATATTGTATTAACTATATAGATTTATAGGTTAGCTTCTGGAAGGGACACTCATTCAATTTGCGGTGTTCAGTGAGTTGGCCTATACACAGACATGCACTGTGTGAAAGAACAGTAAAGCACAACCAATTGGTAGCACTGCAAAACAGAATGTAGGGCCTGAATATTTAATAAACAAATGTGGCAGCCCTATGCACATATATAATTATATAATTACAACACTGAAACAAGGTTGTTACACACTAACAGGCATTTATAGGACTACGTATTTACATCAAAGTGATCTCTTACATATACAAACAATTGAAAATACTAAAATGTTTAGTAATTGGATCTCTTATTCGGTGCTAATAAAGCTGATTGTAAATGGACATATCTTTCTTATTTAAAATATTGTGAATATGTGAAAACAATCACCGAGCACCCAGCAGCTGCAAGTTCTCCTCCTGACTTTTCACTTTTAAGTAATTATCTATGGACAGACAACAAAAGCTTCAGACAAGCTTGGGAATTAATGTTATTGCATTTAAAACTTAAGGATGACCTATATATAAAGCTTGAAATTTTCTTTTAAGCTTTGCAAACTTTGAGAACTTGAGCACTGTAAGAGGTCTCAATTCCTCATATACCATAATGAGATTATAAAAAAAAGACATATTGTTTCTTGGCACTGATGTAGGGTTTGACAACTCTTCCCTAATCTTCTAATTGGTCTGAGCTGATATGGCTTTAAGATTATCCATTGCATATCTTGTGTAATCTGTCTGCCTCCAGCACTGACAAATCTTGGACACAACTGATGTTTTTTCAGAACCAAATCTTAAAACCATTAAAGTCTAGTGGGATTAGGTACTGTGAAATGGTTAAGAAAATGTGATCAGACAGATCCTAGAGACAAACATTTGGATCAGCTTCAGGGGGTCTTATTCTTAGTGTAATAGACTTTACTTTTTGTTCTATGATTTATACCATGTGCAAGATCACAATTGACCTGCTAATTGAATGATAGTCTGTCTACAGTTAGTCTTAGACTTAAAATGGAGGCCAGAATAGGTAAACTGACCTGATAGCCTTTTCCATCTGATCTTGAAGGTTGGAGTATCTTCTGAGGTCTTAAAGCTTTGGTGTTCATACTTTGTACATTTGGTTCCAGTTCCTGCTCCTATATACTTGGAAGGGTGCATGTGTTTTATGGATGCCTGAATGTGTTATTTAGTACTCTATAACTACAACAAGACTGGCGAGGAGGATGTCTCTTATTTTCCTACACACTCTAATGAGCCTGTAATGCCTTTTACTGCTTGGATTCATGTTCAAGAATGACATATTTGCTGCTAATTAGGAGGACTTACCTACTGATAGTGCGTTTACTCATTTATTGTTCCAGCAGAAGCAGAATGTATTTTCTATACTTTACCAGATGCAAATTACATTTATCACACAGTTTATCCTGCATTAAGAACTTTGGGCTGCTATTATAAATGTTGTAGATATAAATCCCAGCAACATGAAAAGCATAATGGAGGATCCACAGTACAATGTATAACAGCTTCGAAAGACAGTTGGTTAATAACTATGAGTTTGGTTCTCCAACAAATAAAATGATAAGAGACCAGCTCGTAGAAAAAAAATCTAGTGTGCAATAGATTAAGATTTACAAGGGCTATTTTAATTTCAAGCTAAAAAGAACCTTCTGTGGTTGAGGCAAAAACTGTCACTGGGGGAATGCTGGCATCATACAGGCTGTGAATTCAGAATCTGCCTCTTCTAATGCAGATATTCATACCCTAAGCAAAGGTACAATAAGAGATTAATGTACACTGCAAAGCACAGCCATATATATACACAGAACACGTACTGCTTACCCTGTGGTTCAGCACAGCACATTGTAAGCTATGCTGTATACTCTGCAAAAAATGCATGTTGTCATAAATGCAAGAATACAGAACACTTTGAAACATCTGCCACACTTTTACTACTAGACAGAGTTATGAAATTGTTACCCTAAAGGCCACTCCATTGTTCTGATGCTTGATACAAGATCTGCTGCCTCTGCTGTTGCCTGAATAACTATGCCAGAAATACTTTTTAAATGAACCACGTACTGTACCTGCTCTACTGGTTAGTTATCTTAGATACCTTTTTCCTGTACTTGGTTGTCTGCCAGTTACTATAAAGTTTCAGTCAAATGGTATGCAAGCTGAATTCTGCATGGTAAAGGAAGGCACCGCTATACTGGGTAGGGATCATTTTGCTGCACTACATTTACAATTAGTGGACTTTGTGGATCACAACAGCTCCAGTTGCACCTATCCTATCAGTGTCCATAGTTTTACCACTCCACTTTCACCTGCAGCAACTCATTTAGCTGTGCAAAGAACTTTGTAGCATAACTTTTCCAAGTCTCATATTTTCAATCCTTAGAAACATACTGTACCTGGTGTACAGAGCTATCTGTATGAAATAATTATTTGTGGTGTAATGGCTATTTTGGGCCTATATTAATTTTTAACATTATTGTAAACTTCTGATAGGGGTCTAAGTCTCAGTTCCTGCAACGTATTTTTCATCATGTCAGTACCCCCCCTTTTGAAGCCTACCTGTAGAGGTTTATGACTGTATGGCCACCTGGCTGAATAAGCCCTGGAGTCGTCATTCCTGAACACCTCCTAGGGAGTATTGTCATAGATCTTCCTGCGGGAACTGACTTCAAAGGAAATATGCTTAACTGGACTTTGGCCTATCATAAATTCCATTTGATGAATATCTTTCACAAGTCACAGGGTCCCCTTTGAACAGAAATGGCAAAATACTGGAATTTATTGAAGGGTGTGACTTTATCTGGAATGGGGGGGGGGGTATGGGGTATAAAAGTAAGCCATTGCTCTCTTTCTGCCCTTTCCTTTTGAAGCCCAGTCATCAAGATGTCTGCGTAACGTATTATTCTATGTTTCTTTTCTGTAACTTTCTTTCCTATAGTTGTCTCTATGTATTGGTAACATTCTGTATTTGCATTGTAATATTACTACTTTTAAAGTTATACCAGCTACATTATATTTAGTTATAATTGCTTAATAGCAAGCTTCTTTTCTGTGTAAATAAATTAGATCTTTATTTTTGCACAGTTGTTATCATTTAGAATTAACTTTATTGGTAACAGCCACATCAGGATTGGCTAAATTCATGTATAGACAAAAGGTTGTAATCACTTATTACATTTATAATCTTAGATAGAACCAAGGGAATAAGTGCAGTGGAACAAAACCACCAAAACAAATGGTGCCCCTTGGTGAGGAAGTCTGAACGTTTGGGTAAATGTTACTTCTTGTGTGGAATACAGAGCATTATTTACATCTTTCTTTGTTTTCATGTCTGTCTTCCATGTCTGTCTGAAATACCTAGACTAGTAAGCTTTGTGGAAAGCCATTTTTACCTGTTGTCTTTACTAATAGTTTTGATGAGACTGATTATAACCAGTATAATTGAAATAAAATTGTACTGAGAGTGTATGAGGAAACATTCTAACTGCACGGTTGCGCCTATTGCAGCAGGGTGTGAGTGTGAGCGAAAAGGGCTCTGACTGGACTCTTAAGAGGCAGTGAAAAAAGAAAACGTAGGATCTGTGCCTTTGCCAAAAAGCAGTTCCAGTTGACCCTTGAACAAGATTGGATCAAGACTCTTCCCAATCCTTGTGATTGAAATGCACCGGTGGGCCTAAATCACATGAAATGATCTTGTGTATGAATCTGTTCTCTTTGTAATCTAACTGGGGTTTGTAAGCGTGTATTTAGACCTGTGGACAATAGCTGTATTGTGGAAAAGAACAAACAAGGGCGCATGCTCTCAGGAAGGGGGTTTAGCTCCCGAAACACGTTGGCCTTTCTGCATCATTAGACACAGATGCATTGTGACTGTCTTTGTGGACTACCTTTACTGCCTTTTATCACGTTGGTTTGTGAGTATATATCCTCTTTTTATTTAATAAATACGTGTTATACCACGGTAATGCACGATGAGAGTGTGCCCTTGTTTGTTCTTTTCCACTAGTGGTCAGATTTCCCAATCTTAAAAGGGCAGCACCTCTTCGGTTGACATTTTGGCATCGCCTTGGTTGTATGAAGACTGGAGCGCTGGTTTCGTTCGTTCAACCAATAGCTGTATTGTAACTGCTACAAACTATACTGCAAATAGTTGTGCCTCAATTAACTGCCTGCTGTATTCCAAGCACTCAAATTTTGAATATTCAAGTTTGCTCTAATCCTTCTTGGGATAATAGGAGCAATTTAGGAAAAAATCTTTCAGAATACTTCTGAAAAGTCCACGAGGGAGATTGAACTATTGACAAGTTCGGGAGATCCCCAGACTGTTTGAAGGGCTATAGTCAGAACAGGGGAAAATTAAAAGTTTGTTCTGACAAGTAGTGAAAAGCAGCAATGGTGACAGGGGCAGTACCTGTCAACCCAATTACTGGCCAGAGACTAGCTACCTCTGGGGGCAACCTCTTAAGGTTGGGGAAAACCGCTTATGGTTGGGAAATTATTCCAGGGTCTGGTATCCATAAGGATGGGTAACAGTATTTACTCAAGGAGGGCGTCTAAGTGTGGTAAACCCTGCCAAATGACCCCGAGGGAAGAGATGATCAGTAAATATGGACCCTGGGTGGTAAAATATACATGATTGGGAGCACTGGGCTGGAATTAAGTTTTCTAAATGAGGTCTTTTTAGGCCTAAGATTTGGGAGAGTCTCTGGTAATGATCATCATAGAAAGATGGCACAACCAAATGAAAGAGATGCTTGGAGTATATGGTTGTTAGAGTCAATGAGTTTAATATGGAATTTAAAGAGAAATCATTCCAAACAACACTTGAACGTAGATGCAAGCAGGAACAGTCACAAAAGTTAAAATCCCGGATTTGTGGCAGTGATGAACAGGGGGACAATGAGTAATTATCAGGACTGGGGCCTTAAGCCATTGCCCAGTCCTTGTCAGTGAAATGCTCCAGTGCTGATACGGACTGTCATCTTTCAGCAGTTGACAAAAAGGGAGAGCCACAAGATAATGCCAAGTCTGATACCCCAGTAAAACCTCTAGATGAATTACAGAAAGACTGAGAGGCACAGGAACAGAAAGAGGAAAGCAGAGAAGTGAGGCATGGAAAGGCCAGACTGGAGTTAGAAGAGGATATGAAATCAAGCCTAGCGGGAAATGTTGTAGTAAGCGTGCCGGAAAAACTCCACTGATCTTTGCTGCCTGTTGGATGGCTAAGCAATATGAACATTTAAAGTTGCAAAACAAATCCCTAAGGGAAGCTCTTGAAATATCCAAAAGTGACACGAGTAGTTTAAAAATGTCTGTAACTAATTCTGATGCTAGCCACCAACAGCTAACTAGAGATATTAAAAGATTGCAGGAGGAAATTGATCAGTTGGTACAAAAGTTTGAAGAATGCAGAAAGTGAACAGAAGCAATTGTCTGTTGGCTGCCAGAAACAGCTTGCTCATTTTCTAGTTAGAGCAGATAATAAAAATACTGATTTGGGTATTTCTGAATTCAGTGGGAAATCATCCACCCCTTACGTATGTGCCAATATCAGTAAATCACTGGATGGTACGAGCACTTGTAAAGCTTGCCCCATGCCTGGCATCACCCCTACTGCAGATGTGTGTTTACACGAAACGCGTCTAGGAGGAGCCTCTGCACGCTTTGACGCTATGCCGCCGGATCAGGAGGTCCGGCGGCCCACATTAGATGTACACTGGTCAGTGATTTTGGGTGCTTTTACTACTGTTTGCAGCAGTTTTTTACCTATAAAACCGTTTATGTATGTAGTATTGCTCATATTCTATACGCAATAAATTTACAGTTTTAAAAATACTACACTATGAGCACTTTTATTTTTCACATCTGGCACTGAGCTTCCACACCTCAGCCCCAGTTTTTTAGGCAGTGCTGCAGATCTGATGAAGTAAGCGCTTTGAGACCAGATCAGTATCCTTTCCTTACACTAATGAGGGACCATCAGAGGATTCCGTTCCCAGGCTGTCTTTACCCGAGATCCTAGGATGCATGTGATCCAGATATGCGTTTTTATACTGGGTTTCTGGTGAGTAGGCAATCTATTCATATCACTACAACGGGAAACCGGATTGCATCTACAACACTAGAATTCTCACTGTTGACTGAGTTGAATTCGCATTTCGAAATTACAGTGGACTTATCTTTATATTTTATATTTAATTTTCTGTAATTAATTTTATATAGCGCTGCACTCTTTGCTTTCGTGATATTATTAGAAAGGGTTTTGTGGTTCCTTTTAGTGCATTGGTCGCTTTTGGGATTGCGCTCACTTATTTATATTTTCTGATATGGTAAAATATAGATAACCAGCCTGTGGCTTTAAGAAGCCAGGTTCCAAGATGGATGGCCCGTCCACTCAGAGGGAAGCAGTGGAGAGTAGAATGCCTGTCAGTGCAGGGACCACGTGTATCCGATGTCCTAGCGTCCCAGTTGATGTCACCACGATGTGGAGAGACGGAGGAACTCTCACTGGAGCCGCAGCTTTAGAAGGAAGAGGCCGGTTGTCGGGACAATATGTTTTGTGCAATTGCGCTTTATCAAGTCTGTGAAAAGTCCGGCAATCGGCCATTTTATAGGAGACAGGGGCAGAAGGGGCTGGCTTAACAACCAGGGGGATAATCAGGAGCGGGCGGCTCATCTCACAACAGGATCAGATTGCAATTTAAATAGAAAAAACATTATAAGTACAGGCACAAAGTGTGATTAAAACCTAAATACAACCATAATAAAAACCTTTTGGGCTTAATTGTGTCAAAGTGGCATGTGCAAGATTATCAAACATTTGCCATATAACAATCAAGGGGAAAAAAAGGGGGAGAAGGGAAGGATGCTTAATGAAGCTTCATTAGCCAGATGGATGAGTTTATATCTCAAAAACACTGCTGACGGCAATAAAACATTGGAATGGTGGGAAAAATTGTCAATAATCCTATTCATATCTGTAATGGTGAATAGGAGAATTATCATTATATTAGTGCTAATAATATTGATAAATATAATAAAACTACATGCATATTTTATAAAAAAACCTGCATAGGTATATATAATAAAACATAATAAAAAAATAAAATATACATATAATAAAAATTAATAATATAATATAAATAAATAAAACATATAAATATATATATATATATATATATATATATATAAATATATATACATGTACATAAATATATATATGTAGAAATAAACAGGAAAATAAATACGAATACAATTCAGTAATTACTCTTATGGACTGAATAAGCAGAGTGGTATTAAATATATAAAATATTAAAAATAATAATCATGTAATGATAGTGATGGGGGTTTTATTATAGAATATTTTGAGAACCGTAAGTTACCACTTAGATGATGCTATGTACTTCAAGGTCCTCATTAAGGCCATTCGGTACCATAGACCCAAATTTATAGATCCAAAAGGTTTCCCTTTTACATAGGAGGGATAACCTCTCATTATCAGTAAGGGTTCCTTTGGGAATGTTTTCTATGGCCAGCACTTCTAGGACACTAAAATTCTTGTTGTGGTGGCAAAGAAAATGCCTTGGGACACTGTGTTTATCACATCCATCTTTAATGAGCTTTCTATGTTCTCCAATGCATTTACTTAGAGGACGTATTGTGCGGCCCACATATATCAGTTTACAGGGACATGTAAGTACGTAAGCCACATGATCTGTGGCACAAGTAATAAAATGGCAAATGTCATAAGAGATCCCTTTAGAATCAAAAATTTGTGATTTACCATGGGTGATAAATTGACATTGTTCCTTGATAAAAAGGAACAAATGTCCTGTTTATTCTGAGAGGACATGGTTTGCTGGGAGCTAGAATGTTTTTGAGAGTACAGGCTTTTCTGAATGTGACCTGGGGAGCAGATGGAAGACTGGGTGCCAAACGGGGATCAAGTCGCAAAATGTGCCAATGTTTTCGTATAATCGTGGCGATATGCTGTATTATAACCAGTTACAAACCTAATAGAGTTTGACTGTTAATGGGCACGTATTTTTGTAGTGGCTGTGTTTTTGCCATGTTTGGTGAAAGCTTCATTAATGAGTATGGGGGGTATCCTTTTTCACAGAATTTGGCAGACAATTCGGTGCCCAATTTCTTATAATCATTGGGTTTAGAACAATTTCTTTTCAGTCGTTGGAATTGGCCACTCGGAATGTTATTTTTCCACACTGGGTGGTGACAGCTTGGATAGTGAAGATATGAGTTACCACTGGTGGGTTTGGTGTGATTTGTGGTATGAATAGTGTCGCCCTCAAATGATAAAACTAAGTCTAAAAAAATTATACTAATAGGATCAAACACGTGAGTGAATGATAAACCAAACGTGTTAGAATTACAATGCACTACGAAAGGTAAAAACATGTCAAGAGCACCATCCCAGATTAAAATAATGTCATCAATATACCTTCCAAAGAAGACAATATGTTGGGCAAAGGGGTTGTTTAACCATATAAATTCTTTCTCCCAGAGGCCCATAGTTAGATTAGCGTAACAAGGAGCAAAATTTGCCCCCATGGCTGTGCCATTTATTTGCAAGTAAAACTGATTTAAAAAGGTAAAATAATTATGCTGTAAACAGAATTCCGTCCAATCAATAATAAAACCAGCCTGAACGAAGTACATGTGGGCATCTGTTGATAAAAAGTCCTGAAGAGCAGACAAATCTACTCTGTGGGGGATGGACGTGTAGAGTGACGATACATCCAGTGAAGCCCAATGGTATCCTGATTGCCATCTATATTTACTTAAAACCTCTATAATGTGACTAGAGTCCCTGATGTAAGATGGTAATTCCATGACTATTGGTTGAAGGAAAAAGTCAATGTATTTAGACAGGCCATTAATAAAACAATTTGTGCTGGCTACTATGGGACGCCCAGGTGGATTGGCAATGGACTTATGGATCTTGGGAAGGTGTTACAAATAACGTGTACTACACACTGTAGGATATAAAAATGATTTTTCTCTTTTATTGATTACTCCGTTGTTGAAAGCAGTGTAAATCAATATTTTAAGTGCTTTCTGGTACTCAGCTCAAGGGGCTTATAATCTAAAGGGAGGGGGTGGTACAAAATGTAATAGCTGCGGGAGAATGATCTGATGGAGCTATGTGAGGTATAGTTTTTAGGTGGAGTCAGATGAGACTCCCCTAAATAAATTAGTTTTCTAGGATCACCTAGTGGTGAATATGGTAGGAGATAGCTGGACATACTGGAGAGAGGGGTTCCAGAGGTTCTGGAGCTGTCCTGATGTTGAAAATGGGTGGAGATAACAAGGAAGCTGGAGATTAGGATATCTTAGGAGGGGTGCAGTGGTCAATTTGGATGTTATCATGGGATCAAAATCGATTAATCCAGTAACGCACCTATTAGAAGAAGATGCTTTGGTATGCTGGTGAGAGTTTCTTTCGGGTACAGTCCTAAAGCCAGAGCTTTCCTAAACATCTTACTCCACCTTGTTCTCCTGATTTGTGTAACCTTGTTGCTCTTCCTAATGCAATTAATAATGTGCATCACCATCAGGAGAATGAACGCAAAAGAAATAAAATGTGTACCTCAACGAGGTATCTCCTCTTGAGAAACAGAGAGGCCATGAGCTCAGAAGAGCCTGATCCAACCCAGACAAACATAAAAGAATTTGCACATTCAAGAGAGGACCCTAAAACAACAAAGTTAAAGGAAAAGGAAACTCTTGATGTTCTTTGTTTCTTTTTTACCATTTTTATTGTTTTTTTTTTTTGGTTTGGTCTTTTTAGGGAGAAGCCTCTAAATTGGAATAAAAAAGTGCAGTCAGGTTTATCTAAATTCTAAAAGTTTTTCAGTCAATTTTTTTTTACTCTCTCCATTTTTTGTGTACCTGACCTGCAAATGTATACTGTTGATCACTAGTGGGGGGGAGGTAGTTGTCTATTGTCAAGTAACTGTTGCAATTGTTGCAGGTGGAGAACATTGTTGCTTTTACATCAAGAATCCTTGTACCTTCAGCTGATTGGACACTGGCAAAGCTTTTAGGACATGACCCCTTGGTGGCCTCTCCTATAACACTACTAAACTCTGTGAGTCCTTAGTTTTTAAGCAACTGATGCAGAGTAGCCAAGAAAGAGAATGGAGGGTGACCTCTGCCATGTACTATACTCCAAGATATGGAATTTGCAGGTAGTTCAAAATTCCTCATATATTAATTGTACAGTACAGGACACAGGCTAAGTATTCATAAACCCTGGGGCATCCCCAAGCAATGAATATTAATGGTGGACAGTGACTAGTGTGACATGGGGTAGTTAGCTCTTGTGGTATATGCATTTATTCAGTGAGTCCACAGTAGATAGAAACTATTTTTAAGGTCCTGATAGCCTACTTTTATTAAAACTGCAGAAAACAAAATGACAGACCAACATAAAGTGTGCCATGCAGGAGATCTTCAGCAGAATACAAATACTGGAAAATGCCGATCACCCTGGCTCATAAGCTCACTTATTTTCAATTGCAGTATCACGTTGCATGTCTTAGCAGTCTCTCAGACCGTGTTGTCCAGTTCTCATGGGTACTTGGATCTTTAGTATTTAGACACAGCACCCTGCTGCACGGGCCACCTCTGGCCCATGGATTGGGGTTCTCCTAACACCCCAATAGGAGCTGACCTGACTACTGGAACTGAGACCTCTGGCTGCTGCCCTCTAACCCCCGGATGAGACCTTCTGCCTCCCCCACTGAGAGCTGTCTCCAAACTGGGAGGTCTCAGCTATCCTCAGAAAAGAGTATATAATGACAATGCACACCTGTTTACTCAGCCAGGTTGCAGGCATCTAGCAAAACCCAGACACAGGATTGAATGTTCCAATCCAGAACTACAGAATCTGGAGAAAACCAAACACACAGCTTTCTCTGCCCAGAAACACTAGTCTGGAGGTCAATGGACCTAACTTCCAAGTGCTGGTGCAAGAACCTTTTGGCCGAAAGCTGCATTTGCAGAAGATTAAATGGCCACCTGGTAGAACTGAAAAGATATGAGCATAAGACCAGGTGATAACCTTAGAAAGCTGGGCTACAGAAGCTTGGTGACGGAATCTTCAGGAAACTCCCAACAACCTGGTGGAGTGGGAGCATAAAAGCAAAAGAGGAGATTTATTCCTGAGAGTGTAAGCTCTAGTGATCAGTTCTGTTATCCATCAAGTGATGATGAACATGAAAGCAGGTTGTCCCTTGCAAAATCCTGAGGATAAGACAAATAGGGTCTCTTCCTGACAGAAGCTGTTGCTTTGGTTATGGCTGTGAATACCTCTAGGTAAGGAAGAGCAATTTCCTTTGGGGAGGGCATAGGGATGGAAGGAATTTGTCTTCTTTTAAGTGGAAGACTGATACCACCTTAGATAGAAAGGATGGTCTTGGGCATAGGACCACATTGTCAATGTGAAGAATGAAGAATGGCTCATTTCAAGAGAGAGCTTCCATCTCAGAGACATGTTTGACAGATGTGATAGCAACTAAAAAAGACACTTTGCAGGAGAAGTAATCTAAGGGGATATCCCTGATGAGTCCAAAGGGTGGTTTCTGCAGAGCAGGACTAAGTTGAGGTTCCAAGAAAGCACAGAGTGCTATAAGGGTGGATTGATCTGTGATACACCTTATATAAAGGTTTTGATAAGTGAAAACAGGGTTTTTAAAAAAGAATGGACAAGGCTGAAACCTGTCATTTCAGGGTGCTTAAGGTCAATGATCCCCAGGTATGATAATAGATATATTTTGACGTGGCCTTTCCTGCTTTTATCTTGGTAGGAATGACAAGCTCAGAAACCCCACTGTCTTTTAAGATCTGGGATTCAAAAGTCATACCATTAAAAGCCAATATACCTGAGAAGCAGAATGAAACAGATGGTCCCGAGACATCAGGTCTGGCATATAGGGGAGAGGCCAGGGGTCATCTTATAGTGGTCTGAATATGTCTGTGCACCAGGTTCTTCTAGGCCAGTTTGGTGCAATGAGCAGACAAGGTGAGAATTTGCACTGGAGGGAAGGCATAGATTATTCTGAACAGAGACTAGGAGATTATGAAGTCATTCAATGGCAGCTCTAGAGGGTCCTTGGTGCTGGCACAAGTAGTTTGTTGTTGACTCTGGAGGCCAGGATAGCCACATTCGGGGTGTAGCAATCGTGAGCACAAACTTGTCATTCTCATTCCAAAATCAGCCCCCCTCCCTTTCTTTTGAGTGACATGTGGTCTGTGGGTGTGCTGAGTTCAGGAGTGCACAGGGCATGGCTGGATACCCTTGATGGTTGTAAACCCAATTAGCTGTCCCACTCTTGCTCTGAAGCTGATCGTAAAACTATAAACCCATCAGTCACTGGACTTCAAAAGCATTCCGGGATAGCAGTAAACCTGCATCCCATGTGAAAACACTTTTTCATACATTTTTGTAATTTCTCGTAGGTAATACATACCGTAAAACAAGACATATATTCAGAGAGGTCATTTTAATACAAGTCACCTGATACATTACACCCCTAGATTACGTCTACCCGAGAGCAGAAAGCGATATCTCCCTAACCGTCACAGCAGATATGTCATATGCGATGTCTGGACGTTCAGAATATCGTTCTGCATATTATCCTACCAGTGGATAGGATGCTAAATGTACCACTGAAAGGTTATTGACCCTGGTATAACTTGGCAAGGATTTTGGTTCTAGCTTGGGTCTCCGCCTAGACCCCCTCCCCTCCCCAAATGAGGCAATTGGCCCTTGGCTTCAGAGCCAACCCCCTGCTGGGGAACTACAAAATAAGCTGTCAAGCCTGGAGAAGTAAGATGAAGAATTCTCCCTTTTTAACATCAGGAACCATCTTGGGAGAACGGTACCCTTTTGTTCAGGACCTTGATCTGCTTAAACCAAGGCTGATGGAAAGTATTCTACCTCTCTAAACTTCTTCCTGTTATCTCCCTGTTCTGGTATTGTTCTCTATATTTATATATATATATATATATTGGCTACATCTTTTTCTGTAAATATTTTTATTGCACCATTTTGACCTTTTTATTAATAAATCCTATTATATGAAAAGTGTTGAACTGTTTCTAAAGCTCTTTAATGCAAGCTAAGAATCCCTGTCTCTGAAGAGCGCTACTGTGTGTTTTAAACTTCTGCATACATCTGCCTGCGGTGACTGTGTATACAGATGCTTATTCAAACATCATAGTGTTACTGCTAAGATTGGGAGTTTCCTCCCACTCTGTACAAAAAGGTGGTGGTGGCAGTGTGAAGGGTTAATTGCGTAATTAACCTGACCCAGTAACAATCGTTCTTAGGCTGCGGCACATAGTTTGTAGTGGCAGCGCGGTTTTAGATTGTCTAGTCCTTCGGTCACAAGTTGGTGAGAAGGGCTGGGGGTCTGACGCCGCATCTGTCACACGGGGTCCACCATTTCATGTTGAAAATGTCAGGGTTAAAACCTATTCCCCTCGATTCAGGAGGCGCCGGCTTTCTAGTTGTCCCTTTCTAGGACTTGGAACACAGAGATTGCTGGACAGTGAGTTCATGAGATGATCTGACTTGTTTCCTTCAAGGCTGCATGACTCCTGGTGATCCTTGGTGGTTGATGTAGGCCAGAGCTGTGGCACTATCTAATTCCACCTTGATTGAATGTCTTTGCAGAAGGGGGTTCCAGTTTTTGGAGCAATAGAGTTACTCTGAACTCCTGAATGTTAATGAGGAGCTTGGCTTTTACCAATGACCATGTTCCCTGGACTGTAAGAAACTGGAACACTCCTTTCCAGCTGGAACCTGTTATCAATTTCCAGTGATAAGAAAGGAATGACTTTCCCATTGGTAAGGCTGGGCTGCAGAGAATTCCTTTCTTAGCTGGACAAAAGCATAGATAGGTGGAGAAGGGATCATGTTTGTTTCAGGTCAACAAGATGTTGTGCTCGAGAGTTTTCAAATGAAAGTGGGTGAATGGCACAGCTTCGAAAGAGGCTGCCATGAAAGCTAGAATTCTCATGGAGAATCTCATTGTAATATGTCTCTTTGACATAAACTCCCCAAGTGTGAGCACTAAGTGAGAGCGTTGTCTACTCTGGAAGGAAGACTTTTGGGATGTATCCAGGACCAGACCCAAGTATTCCAGGTGAAGAGAAGGTTACAGAGCAGATTTTTGGAAATTGATCACCCAACTGCATCTTGTGGATGTTTGCAGAGAGCTGGAAGGAGGAGTCCTTCAGGAAAAGGTAATTCAGCTAACAGATAACCTGGATGTCCTGAGTTCTTAGAAAGGCAAGAAGAGGTGCTAGGACCTTTGCTAATACTCTGGGAGCAAAGGATAGGCCTAAAGGCAGTGCAACAAAGTGGACATGATTGTCTTCCACTTCAAAATGCAAATGCTGATGAAAAGGATAAATCGGATTGATTCATAACAGCTTTTTTATCATTGTGATTGCTATGCGATCACATGACCACCGTGTCCTATTCACAGGATTTTCATTCAGCTGTATCCGGAGGACACAGCAGACGTGGGGGGCAGGGTTGCATTCCCGATCGGGCACGCAGTGACTCCCTGTATTGGTACAACACCAGCAATTTATGGGTACGTCGCAGGTCCTGTAGATCCCGCCCATTTGCAGTACATTGCAGATGGGCAGACGGAAAGTGGTTAATGAGCTTTTTTTCCACTGGATAGAGTTCAGCAGTTATTTTCAGAGGAGTGAAAATCTTTTCTAGATTGACCAAATCATCATAGATTGCCCATTCAATTTTTTAATGAACAGGAAATGTCTTTTTAAATTTTGCAGGTCTCTTTATACCCAAAAGATTATGGCGAGATAAAGAATGAGGAGAAACAAGTGAGACATTGCCAAGTTTTTTGAGCACATCCACATTAGCAATCGTATCGAGTGAAGCTGCAACTTCAGGTACATGGAGGTTTAGGGATGAGGGGTTTTTCACAGCTTCCTCTACCACTGCCTCCTCTTCATTCCCTTCTATGTCCACCTTTTCTAGGTTGGACATATAGAAATCCCACTCAAGTAGAGATGAAGGAACTGGAGAAAAGGCTTGGTGTTATAACAACCTAGACAGAGATAGCTGTATTAAAGCCATTCATTGTTTGAAAAATTGTGACATAAATGCAAAAAATCTGTCTTTGTCAGGTAGGCTGCTTGCTGCATGCCTAAGATGAAACTAGAGTTGTATGCAGAGATCAGTGTTAAAATTGGATCCTGCTTCGGTGAAAGAGAAGCATCACCACCAGGAGGTACTCACTGAATTGAGTGTGGAATATAGGGTAAGTGCATCTGGAAGGTGTATGCAGCGATACAAGTGTAGCCCATCCTGTAGCAAAGTCCTTGTTAAAAAAGGGCTCCCGAAAGCTTTATAAGGGCTATAGGTAGAAGTCACATTTGGTCATCCACCTGAGAGTAAGTTCTGAGTGGTTGAGTTTTAGCTCCAAATTTTGAAATTTTGTACTGTATAGTGAATACATTCCAAACATAGCCCCGATTTTTACAGTAAAGATTCAAGATGACCATGTTTTACCTGTCCATGATGCTGGACCCTATATAGAGTCCAGGCTTAGTCTATCATGGTGGGCATACCCCCAAAGGGTTTTCAGGGTCTGGTTCCAAAGGGATGGACCACATTCCAGGACCTGTTTATCACCCTTTGGCTGACTACACACATTGCACAAAGTGCCAAGGTGAGTGCCTGTGCAGAATCTAGTACCCCAAAAGAACATTGCAGTCTGTTCCCATGGCATGGGGTCCGGGTGCAGCACCCAAGGTTTTATAGAGGTTGCACTGATCCAGATGCACTGCTTCTGTTGTGGTATTAGATTAAAATGAAGAGCTTATTGAAGAATCAGAAGATATAATAATAAATTATTTAAGCTGAAAGTGATTTCTTCATAAGGGAAAAGAGGCCCAACACCTTAGGACACTATAAAAAAAATTGAAGACTCAAGGAGTGGGGAAGGGTTATAGGGGAGGTTTCCTAGGCGGTGTGTTCTCAAAAGCTTTGCCAGTGTCCAATAAACAGAAGGTACAAGCCTATGACCCAAGGTTTATAAATACTCAGCCTGTGTCTTGTACTGTATGATTAAGATATGACAGTACCGTTCCACAAAACTCACCTTTTAACTTTTTTGGTAATACTGATAAAATGTTATTGGAGATTAATGAGCAGAATGTAGGTTAAACCAAGGTCAGAAGAGGCAGAAGAGTAGTTTCCCCATTGTTGTAGCTCTATCTTTTACAACATGGGCATTGTGTGGTGTTATTGCTGATAATATTTATGGCGCTTCACATTGTTTAAGTACAGTTAATACTTCAGATGGCTGTCATAACACAATGGTTGCTATTTTATGATGCTTTAACAATAAATAATATGATTCAGATATGGTCTGTATTTGCTGCAAGTTATGGAACATGCAGTATATGGTGTACTTGTGTCTTTGAGGAATGAAAGGATAATTGGCGACAGTATATCTTGTTTTCATTCTCCTTTCCACAATACTCCTTCTGCATTGTCCTGCATGAAACTGTGTGTGTAAGTAAGCTCAATTGGTACTGACAACTATATAAGAACTCCTGACGCAAGGGTCCCTGTGGTGAAGCCTTGCCCTTTACCAGCCAGATGTAAGATTAACAATATGAGTCTACTTTAATCCTCTTGGCTTCACTTTATTGTTGTTGCTAGGAGTTCCAGTCCAGCAGTATGTTGGATGTTCTCAAGGGCTGTCCACAAAATCATTACCAATTAATCAATGAATTCACTCACTCATACACAAACAATAGCACTATTTTAACACTATTGCTGTAATTTTTATCACTTTTTGGAAAAATAAGCATTGATTTAAAAGTACACTTAATTGAATTCAGTATGAAATAGTTGGTCTTTCTTAAAGTCTGCATTCATAATAGAATTATATGTCAAAGTCTAAAAGAGACTTTTAACAGTAGCTTAGTGTAAATCAGTACGAACAGACAGAGTTGAAGGTTAGTTAGCATAGAGAGTTGACTTATACAGAGTGTGTTGTAAGAAAAGGAAATCTTGTTTCTTTGTAGAAAAAAAAAAAGTTCTTGCTGTCCAACATAATCAACTTCCAACAGCCATTTAACAGTGTACATTCAAAAATTAACCAAGGATTCTGATTGGTTGCTATAGGTGGCAAGAATTTTTTTACCACACTGCATCACACAATCTGAAGGTTTAAATTAAAATATTTATTTTGGAAACTGATATGTTTTGTTACTGCACTGCATCACACAATCTGAATGTATAGGTTAAATTATTTCTTTTTGGAACTGATAAAAAAGGGTAGTTATAAGAGGGAAAACTCCTTTGTAATATTACATGTAAGGATTACGTATGTATAGGTGTATATATACTAGAAAATGTGATGAAACTACTTTTTAAAAGTAATTTAAACCAGTGTTGGCTAACACTTGACTTGATACAGATTAAAATAAACTATACTTCATTACTGTTGCTAACATGGTCTACAACTTTTTAACTTTTAGTGCCATGTACTTTGTTGGCTGTCTTTTTGTTTGTCCAGAAACAGTGGCAAATATTTATTTTTTAATTTACTGTATTTTTCACTCCATAAGATGCACTTTTTTCCCCCCAAAAAAGGGAGGAAAATGTCAGTGCATCTTATGGAGCGAATATGGAGCAAATATTGAGTGGCCGGTCCGGTATTTCCTCCGCCGACACCGTGCCAGAATACCAGGCCGGCCGCTCAGCTCTTCTCTGCAGCAGGACCTTACATGTTCCTCAGTCCAGCGCTGTACAGTCTTCCCGCGCCGGCATCTGTCACATCCAGGTGCCCACTGCGCATGCGCGACAAGCAGCATGCGCTTCTCGTGCATGCGCAGTGGGCACCCGGCTGTCACAGCTGGGTGTCCACACTAAAGGGAGGACAACTCCGCGGAAGTGGGAGCGTAGTCTCTGGTCATCCCCTGTATTGTCTGCAGTCTCTTGATCATCCCCTGTACTGTCTGCAGTCTATTGATCATCCCCTGTACTGTCTGCAGTCTCTGGTCATCCCCTGTACTGTCTGCAGTCTCTGGTCATCTCCTGTACTGTCTGCAGTCTCTGGTCATCTCCTGTACTGTCTGCAGTCTCTGGTCATCTCCTGTACTGTGCCTGCAGTCTCTGGTCATCTCCTGTACTGTGTCTGCAGTCTCTGGTCATCTCCTGTACTATGTCTGCAGTCTCTGGTCATCTCCTGTACTGTGTCTGCAGTCTCTGGTCATCTCCTGTACTGTGTCCGCAGTCTCTGGTCATCTCCTGTACTGTGTCCGCAGTCTCTGGTCATCTCCTGTACTGTGTCCGCAGTCTCTGGTCATCTCCTGTACTGTGTCCGCAGTCTCTGGTCATCTCCTGTACTGTGTCTGCAGTCTCTGGTCATCTCCTGTACTGTGTCCGCAGTCTCTGGTCATCTCCTGTACTGTGTCTGCAGTCTCTGGTCATCTCCTGTACTATGTCTGCTGTCCATTGGTTCAGAATATTTTTTTCCTTGTTTTTCTCCTCTAAAACCTAGGTGTGTCTTATGGTCAGGTGCGTCTTATGGAGCGAAAAATACGGTAATTATTTTTAAAAAGTTGTTCCTAGGTAAAATAAGGCATTTGTATTAGTCTTTGCACACACGAACAGGCAAACAAAAGATCAGGTAATCTGTATTCTCAAAAGAATGAGTCAAAATAGATAAAAAGTAGAAAAAGACCCTCTTACTTTGGTGGGATTTCTTAGGCACACTTAAACCTATTAAAAAAAAAGTGATTATTTAGGTGCCAAATAATACTAATGTGATTGTAATTAGTGTGAAGCTGCCCCTAATATAGTGAAGATTTCACTATAACATAGAATAGAATAGGTAGGCGGTACATTTACACAAAACAATTAAAACAAGTGTAGGTGCAATAAGTGAGGGATTAATTTTGCCAAAAATCTCTGTATATAGTGCCTCAAATTTGGTGCACACCCCCCAGTGCATGGACCAAACCTGATATTTCTAAACAGTTACAAGCCAATTTTAGCAATTAATTCCATATAAATGTGAAATGGTGAAAAAGTCCATAGATAAAGTGACAATCCTTGCAGCTTCTTATATCTGTCCCAAACTACAGCAGAGATAAGGTTGTGACTGAAATCTTCACCATGTGTTCACAGAAGTATAGTTTGCATTGCTCACTCACCAGATCCTTTGACCTGGTGACGCCGCTGGGCAAAATGTACGTCAGAGTGTCATAACGTCACTTCTGGGTCCGGGAACATCCAAGCAGAGTGAGAACGACGCTTGGAGTGCATAACGGCCATTTTTAGAATTTTACAAGCTGGAAACACTGGTGCCAGTCTATAGGAACCTTTACATGTGAGTGCAATATAGTGTTTTTATGTAACCATTGTTTCTTAATTAAAATACTACAGTTAGAGAGCAATTTACTTTTTTGATTCATTTAATGGTCAGCTGCATTCCCGTGGGAGGAATACCTATAAAGCATCATATTGGAGGCAAATTGTGATCCCTTATACTTGGCCATCATTAATGAATTGCTGAAGGGGAGTAATGGAGATAACATTGAGAGAGGGTGGTCCCCTATAAGACGAAAGGGGTATTTGATCACCGTAACTGGGGTCAAAGGATCTGGTGAGTGAGCAATCCACACTATACTTCTGTGAGCACACGGTGAGGATTACAGTCACAACCTTATCTCTGTTGTGGTTTGGGACAGATATAAGAAGCTGCAAGGATTTATATATACGTGTTTTGCACACCCCTGCCACCCTGTAGCAGTATTTCTGCTATAGGGCGGCGTGGGACCGGTTAAAGCTGAATTCTGGGCAGATATAAAAGATTTAGATTATTATTAATGCATGCAGGGGTTAGACAAAAAAATGGAAACACTCTATGTTTTGCAGGTTTGGAAGTGACGACATGAAAGCGGAAGGGATGTAACACTGTTTTGCTGTATGATGAGACACCTAGCTAACAGGTGGGAACCCTCACTTTCATCGCTACCTTTCTGCTCTGCTTGTAATATGGAGTCATGTCAGAGCTTACTGAGCTCCAAAGAGGACAAATTGCTGGTGTCCACTGAGCTGGTGCCTCTGTGAATAAAATTTGCCAATTTATTTGCCATGTCACGTGGCACAGTATCAAAGGTTATGACAGCACATACAGTTTCTGGGAAACTTGCCTCGCAACAAATAAATTGGCAACTTTAGTCACAGAGGTACCAGCTAAGCAGGCACCAACAATTTTCCCTCTTTCAAGCTCAGTTACGTAGCTCTGACATGACTCCATACTACTAGCCGCACACGCATTGAATGTTAAAAGTGAAACTTTACACCTGTTAGCTAGGTGTCTCATCACACAGCGGAAGCAAAAGAATGTTACATAACTTCTGCTTTCAGTGCGAAACATGTCATCACTTTCACACCTGCAGATCATGTAGGGGTTCCATTTTTTGTTTAACTCCTGTATTTTTTAAATGTAGTTAGTGTACATATCTGAATTTGACCTGGTATTAGCCCTTTTCAGGCTGCATACTTCAGGGCTGGTGGAAAGTGAGAGCAAGAAGCAACACAAGTAGTCAATTTGTGTGAAGTCAAGAAGTATGCTAATATGAAAAGGAAGCAGAGTGACAAAGACATGAGCTCATCACTGGGCTGATTCTCATTTCAGTGTCCAGGCACAGGCTCTGGGCAGTTCCAGGGTGACTTGGAATCAGAAGACATTGGCATAATAATGCTGGACATCAGAATGAGGACATTTAGTAGAAGAAAAAAGTAATGTGGGAAAATCTTTGAAATTGGTGTGAATATCACCTCGGAAGCTGTTATCTAATTTTATCTTTTAATGAGCTACTAATTTTAGTCTTATTATTTTTGGTTTGAGTTCTACATTAAACTTTAGAATGAAACCAAGATGGCTTTGACAATGGAGCAACGTTGTGAGGCAGGAAAGGCGAAGAAAAAAACACATGGTCTATTAAGTCTCCTAACCACCATCAGTTATAATCACATGATCACACTTAACCCATACAGGTCACTAATGATATTTTATTTATATATTTAATCAGGGGATCTAATATATATTATATGCTATAAATATGGGAAACCAAATGTGTTTCTTTCTGCTCATTTGATTCACAGTTTGAATGCAAAATAAAAGCATAGTCATATACATAATATTGTGTAACATTGAATCATTATACCAGCTATGACCATGAAAAGGCAAGTTTAAAAGAAAAAGTTTTACAGGAAATTCTTTGCACAAGGTGGATAAAAATGAATCCAATTTTTATCGCCTCTAGCCCAAGCTTTCAGCCCTCTTCATTCACTTAGCCATCCCAGGTGTTTGTTAAATGGGAAGTCATTTTGAGGTTGTGATGAGAGAGCCTTTTTTTAACTAGAGAAAGGGCAGCCAAGCCCAATATTAAATGCTTTGTATGCCAAAACCTGTTGTGTTTTAACTATAAAGCATTGTTGTGGATGCTTTATATAGCAGTTTAACTAATGCGTTTGTACAATCACCACTGAGCTCTTTGCCGAGTGAATATTAAACATAAGGTTTTAGAGAAAAAAATGCATAGGTTTATAGTTCTGGGTGGGATTGCAACCTTTTCACACTTTCCTGTGCCTTAGCTTGTAAAAAGTATTATAAGACATTGATTGGTGTTAAAACACTTTATTCTGGTTTTAGCAAATTATGTAGAGACGCTTAGGGTTTGACCTTTTAACAACACTTTCTGTATAAGAAAAAGACTTTCCAAGTGCATTATACCGAAAATTCCTTAAATACTGCCCTATGGATTCAGGAAGGAATATAATCCTTGTGTATCTAGCATACACGCTTAACACCCCAGTATACTTAAGTTATCTGAATATATAAACAAGGAATTTTACAATAATAGGGGTCATTGGTTAAACTTAGACTTGCAAGAACGTGTTTGAAACCAGCCACATAAGAAATAGTTATTGTTACTTCTGAAGCATTCTGCATGTACGGTATGTAGTGAAACAGCTGTGAACTTAGCACATACATACATACCCATACTGACCCTTTGCTGGTCAGATAGCACTGTCTATTGGCTGCTAATAGGAAACTATGAAGAAAAAGTCATTTTTGTATACGTGATTTTTATCAACTACAGAAATATTAACCATAATGTTGCTAGGAGAAACTGAATTGCAATCAATTAAAGGTCTGTGTTGCAGCAATTTCATCAAATTGTACCTTTGTGATGGAGTGATTGATGTTTTTCAGTAGCTACTCATGTTATTTAGGGCAGCTGATGATGACCATGGCGCACCAGCATCTTGTAACTGCATGGTATTGTAGACAACAGTAGCAGCAACTATGCGGAAAATTAAAAATCCGTGGACAAAACAGTAGCAGAGATGTGTAGCTGCTACAAACCCCTGCTATAAAGTTGCTTGTGTGACAAGGCCCACAGGGTAAAGCGTATCTAAACACAAAAATAAAAAAAATGTAATATCTTGCAGTTTACTAATCCTTAGATATGGTATCTGCTTTAGTTTTCTGTTTTTTTTTATGATTGTCTAGAAGATTTAGATGGACTTTACATAAGTGACTGACAAATTAAAGCTGAACTCCAGCTAACACTTTTTAAGCAGTTACAGAAACAGTTTTATTTTCCTTTTGGGATGAAAGTTTTACATAAATTAATAAAATCTGACCATAGTAAGAACCCCTGTCAGTGTTAAATGGTTTGTCTCAACCCTGTAACTGCCACTTGTGTTGCATGGATTGGTCTGTAAAGGTGGAACTAAACCCTCCTATCCTTTACAGTCAAGGAAGCTGCTACCTTAGCCTTTGTTTGATCTGCAGTTTTCATGGTACTGCACAAGTGATCAGTTAGGACACCAGCCATATGATGGCTTGACAGATTGTAAGAAAGAACAAGTTCTTGTGAGTGACAGCTATCATTCAGGGAATGCCTTGGGAAACTGTTAAAGTGATGGGCTTAGCTCCGCTTTAAAGGAAGTTTAAAAATAACAGGCTTACTGACCAATTAGATTGCATTTGGTGCCTCTCAAAGTAGATGTGAAAGCATATCCCTGTCCCAGCAGGCTTGTCCTAATACCAATCCAGAGGGCTATTAAATCTATGACTAACCCCTAGTGTGTGGTTTCGCTGAAACGTGTGTTGAGGCCACTCTTTATCGTTTATTCACCCTGGGCTGGTTGGGAGTAGCAGCAATCCTTTGCGCTTTAAACTTTAGGCATAAATATGTGAAAATATAGAACAAAAGCCCAAAAAAGAAAACAAATGCAGCCACCACATTTAAGAATTGCTGAACTGTAATATATTAAATGTTTTCTTTTAGGTTTAGATACATTTTAGGTGGTGACTAAGTTTTAAGGGCTCATGTACACTGCACCTGATAAACTTCAGGAGCTGTTCAGCGTTTTTTCAGCAGCCCCTGAACTCAACCTAATGTTTTCCTATGTGTCCATGTACATATCTTCGTTTACAGGCAGTGGGGTTTACAGTCGTTTTTTTGACCCAGAAAACTTGCTTTCAGCAGATTTTATCAGCGTTTCAAACGCAAAATGCTTGTAAACGGGGCTAACTGCATTTATAGGCGTTTGCAAATTTTTTTTAACTCTTCCTTTCCAGATGCTCTCCAGAGCCTTTTTTCATCATGAAAAATGCATGCAAAGCCTTTTCCCAGTACTCAAATGGCCCTAGCACACCATACTTTGAGGTTTCACATGAAAGAAAATATGTTAGACACTGCTGCAATAATTTCTGCACAGAAATGAGCTGGAACACATCCAAACACCACAAAAAAAAAAAGACCGCTAATCTCAACAAATACTGCTCTCTCTGCTTCTGCTCTCTCTATTTCTCTCAAATGTCTGAAATAGTTAATTTTTTACTATTTTTCAGTGCATTCTGGGCATTTTGGAAGGTCTCCTAAGGTCATCTTAAAAAAAATGCTTCTAAACACAAACGCGCATAAACGCTCATAAAGGTCACATGCCTGATGAAGGGTCCTGCGAGATTCCGAAACGTTGCCTTGCTGTAACTATGTGATGGTTTATTAAAACCTTTCAACCCACATTGGTGATCCTCGGTGTGCTGGTGACATTTTTTCCTTCCTAAAGGCTCATAAACACGCATAAACGTGGTATGCAAACACGGCTAAACAGATGTTTTTTGACCTAGGTTTTCCAGCAGTCAGTTTCCATCATTCAGAAGTGTCCTGTGTACATGGGGCCTAAGTGTTACGTTTCGGAATTAGGTTCAAGGTTACCATTCTCATTGAGGAAGAAGGTAAGTTTAACTTGAGCGATTGGATTAAGCGTATGAGACAGGTTAGGTTTAAGCATTAGGTCAAGCATAAAGGCTAGTGTCAATGGTCATCAGTTTGACTTCAGGTTGAGATGCTTCTGAGATCATTGAAAATTCACTCACATTTGCATTTGACCTGCAGTTCATCTCTTTCCAACTGGCACTTGAAACTGCTACAAGACAGTTTTGCATTCCTAAAGACTTGTATATTTGGCGCCAACAAAGCCATTCAACCAACAAAGAGTTAGCTTAAAGCCAGCAGTCAAGGCATGTAGGGCTACACTTTATTCTTATTACAGTATATATACAGCCTTATTTACACTATTTGGTCCATTAGCTCTTGCCCATATCACAGAATTATCTGCAAAGAAGTGCTGCAATGCAAGCAAGTAAGTGTGCTAAACATTTGTTATGTTTTATGTCTAGTAGTTGTGCATACCAAACTAAGCTATTACATACTTATAACATTCTACGCATTTAATAATCTGCTTAGTCATTTTTAACAAGTTCATCTGGTGCTCAGCCTTCTTGTACCTTCTCAACACTATTACCAGCCTACCCAATTTTTTCATGCTTTTATGTTAACCCCTTGACACCGACCGTACACAAATTAGCAGCCTCACAGAACTGGGCTTTTTGTTGTGCGGCCGCTAATTTGCGTACCTGTCTTTCTGCTGGGAGCACACTCCCAGCACAAAGACCAGGGTGTCACTGAGAGCTCCAGGTCCTGTTCTAACGATCAGGACTTAGAACTGCCAATTCCGGGTCACCTGCTTGCTGTGATAGCCTCTGATTGGCTATCACAGTGATCAGTCAATGTGAATCCTGCCCCGCTTGTTTTCTCTCACTGAATGGAGGAGAGAGATACATTGTATCTCTTTCTGTCCTTTCAGAGAGAAAAAAAAACAAGTGTGTAAAAAATAAATAATAATAAAATAAAAATTCCTAGATCAAGGTTTGATCTAGGTCTGTGCCAGGGTTAGTGTTTGGGTCCAGGTCAGGGTCAAAGGTCAGGGTCATTTTTTTTGGTCAGGCTTTTTTTCATTTAATTAGTATCAGTGTCATTTGCTGTATTAAAAAAAAAAAGAAGCAAATTGCGCACTATTGTTTCCGGGCTGTACTGTGGGTACAAACAACAACTAACATACACGCATGTGGTATCTCTGCGATCATCAGGAACAGGAGAATTTATTTTGGGTTGTTCTTTGGTGGTAGGTCATGGTAGTAGCAAGAAATATACAGCTAAATTTAAAAAAATTTGTTTTTTTTTTTTTTTTACTATTTTGGGCCAGTTTTCCTTTGGTAATAAAAAAAAAATCATGAGATATCCATTATCATTTACCACCAAATGAAAGCCCAATTTGTTCTGAAAAAAAAAACAAGGTATAATCCACCTGGATGCACAATGTATTTTTGTTGATATGTTTTGCTAACACGTCAAAACTGCAAAATTGTGCTTAGGCGTTAAGATTTGTTTTACCCTTAGGCACGAAGGGGTTAAAGGCTAAGTTTGCCTTTTGGAAAAAATGTGCATACTTTTGCAGGAACAAAATGTGCATTTATTATTTATTCCCTCAGGAGCCTGCAAAGCATTGCACCTGTGATCAGGGGTATGGGTGTAACATGTATTATGCTCTGAAAGGTGAACTTCTCCTTTAAGGGTTAACTTTTAAACTTAATCACATAAATGCACAGGTGCTTCAACTATCTCAAGCTATACAATCAAAGACACGTTGCTGACCATTATTGTAAATGGAACCGTTTTCTGGCCCACACTGTCAGAAGTGAATCAATTTCAGATTCTCATAAAGGAAGGGACAAGTTTTCATTTTCCAAGGTTGGAATTAATGATAATTTTCACCCCAGGCCCTGTGCTGCCAAAATATGGGTTGTTTCTGTACGTCAGGGACATATGGTCAACTTATGTTCAGGTCATTCTTTTGGTAAACATGAGGATACTAGTCTGTTTTTATTTCCTAACTTTTGCTGTGGCAGTCCATTGCAATTATTTTGCACAGAGAACATCATAAAATAATCTTTCAGATGCCTGGCCAGAATAGCCAACCTACTTGCTTTTTCACCATCTCTATTAAACATTTGTTTTTGGCTTTGTGTAGAACAATGGAAATAGGCTGCTGGTCAAAGCTATTTCTTATGTTGTTCTTTAAGGTATTTTGCATTACCAGAATGCTGTCCTGTCAAGGTGTTTGTACAAAAGTAAGTTAAGGCTTGCTGCTCATGGTGTCAGTTGCTCGAAAAAAACATTTTACTGCACGTTTGTTGGAAAAGCTAAAGAAACCTAATTAAAGAAAAAAATTACTTGTGGAGGTCATACTTATCTGTGAATCAGGCAGGTATAAACACATTTTAAAAAGCTGGCATCAGTCAAAGAATGAATCGCTGTCTTATTTTCTGTAAGCCCTTTGTCTTAAATATGAATGTAGTGAGTGTGTGAGCAACACTTGTGATGGAGTAAGATTCATGAGAACAAATAGACATCACTGAAAAGATTGTAATACACTGTTAGCTTTATGTATTTTATTTGTCCTAAGGATTGAGATGAAGATGAATGATCCTTCCATGTAAAGTGCCATCTAAATCCAGGATGTTACCTTTGTGCTTAAATACCATATGGCAACAAAGGAATACACCCACATACACAAATTCTTACCTTTAAAGAGATTTCATGAAGATCTCATTTTCTACTTAATGTAAAGTATAAAAAAAATATGTTTTTAAACACAATGTTGGGCTGAAGACGGAAGATTTTAGAAGGCAGTTGGAAGTACAGGAAGGATGTTCCCAGATGTAACATATTTGCCAACCATCAAATCAAAATCTCTGTGAATCCCCTAAGAAAAGTAAATCTTTCACCCTTGAAAGTGCAAATATCATAAACCTTTTCTATAACCTTCCCCAAAACTCAAATCCTACCCCTCATTCCCAATATATCAAAATGTCCATAATACAAAATCCAAAATTGTCCACACTATCCAATCTTCCAACTGTGATAAATATCCGATTTGTCACTCCAATCCAAGATACCTCAAAAAAATAAACTAAAGGCAGAGTGGTGGCACTTATCTGGTCCTGTACACTTTCTCACTGGTCACATACTTTGAATCTGTTGTATTTCACTTATTGGAGTGATTATTTCACAGTATCACCAGTGGAGTTGTGTGGATTCTTAACTTCACGTGTTGATTTATAATATTGTTTATATTATGTTTTACATCACTAGTGCTTTTGCATGATATCACATAATATTATATTTTGAAAGATAATGCATTATATTTAGTTTATTTCTTTGAGGTATCTTGGATTGGAGTGACGAATCGGATATTTATCACAGCTGGAAGATTGGATAGTGTGGACAATTTTGGATTTTGTGTTATGGACATTTTGATATATTGGGAATGAGGGGGTAGGATTTGAGTTTTGGGGAAGGTTATAGAAAAGGTTTATGATATTTGCCAACCAACCCATCTCTAAAAAAGAAGATATCAGCTTAGGTTTGTTTTTAGATCCAGATAGGCAGGGTGGTAGAGCCATTGTCAGAGCCTGGGATCGAACCTGGCCCTTCTGCAGTGGGAGGCAATGTCTCTTCTCACTGAGCTATCTGGAATGCTGGACAGTTCCCTTGACAATTCTTGGATAATCCTGCCTTGTGCCTTGATTTCTCTTGAACCTTGAACTCCTTGCTCCTCCCATGAACTTCCTTATAAAAGCCATGTCCATGCACTTCCTCCTTGCCAGATTACTGTGCCTTACCAGCCAATATCCCGCTTACTGTTCCTGCTGCTGTCTTCATCTATGTTACCGACCTTTGGCTTGCTACTGACTACGATTCTGCCTCATCCTATCTACTATCATTGGTGACCGACCCTTGGCTTGTGAATGACTCCGCTTCTGTTTGATCTGCTTTTGGTTTCCAGCCTACTCATTACCTGGAGGGGTGATCCTGAGATCTGCGACCTGGCATTCACACGCAGCCAGATCCATCTCCACCATTAGGAGCTCTGGGGAAGACCGGTGGATGCTTAGACCCCACACCTCAGGTGAGCCTGCGTCATTCCCAGGGTGGGCCGCTGGTGTACCAATCCTGCTGGTTTCAGGTAAGCCTTACAAATGCTGTAGCAACTGGTCTCTGAACCTGACCTTATATCGTGACAGCCATGCTGCAGACAGCTCTGGTATCAGATTATCAATGGAAAAACAATTGCACTGGTCCAGATTTTTAAACTACCCAATTTCTATTTCCCTACATCAGCAGTCTCCACACTGCAGCCCAGGGGCAGGATGTGATCCTTTGTCTCTATCTGGCCCTTGGGGCACTATGACATCCACAACTGACACCAATGATGGGACACCATTCCTCCCACTGACACCAATGATGGGGTGCTATTCCTCCCACTGATATCAACAATGAGGTGCACCTAGCGGTGTCTCTCGTGGGGGGAGGAGCCGCAGCATGACGCCGTAGCAGCATGGCGGGGAGGCTACGAATGCCGGCCGGTTGGAGAAAATGCGAGGGAAAAGTGATGTCTTAACCCTGGAGGGGGCCTACCTTGCCCTGGAGTGAGAAGACGTGGAGCCAGGGTGTTCCCGATATTGGAGCTGTGGAGGCTTGAGGTGCGGTGACGAAGCAGTGTCTGTGCAGTGGGGGAGCGGAGTGAGAGTCCGCTCCCATGTGAGTCTGGAGCTGGTGTGAAGAGGACAGGTGGTGGAGGAGGGAGTGAGCTGAGGAGAGGACCCGGAGAGGCATGGAAAGACCCGTGGATACCACGGATACTGCCTGAGAACCGGAGGAGCGGCTGTCACAGGTCAGAAGGGGAAGGGAGCAGCAACAGTGGGTCCGGAGCCTGGGGATCTAAGGTTAGTCCCCAGATACATCGCTTCTCACCTGATAAATTCATTAAACCTAAAACAATTGGTGCAGGTTCTCAGGAGAGTTGTTGTCTGGGGGTGTGTGGTGGACATTTCCCAGTACAATGGATACATTTTAGGGAATAGTGCTAGTGATGACTGAAGCTGGCTTGGCATAGCAGGAATCTGTAGCCTTTGTGAGGCTCTGGGTGAGCGCGGTGGTGTCAGAGAAGTGGAAATCTCTGGGGTACGCCTGGCTGAAAAGGATTAAGTCACGGGAAGCAAGGCTATAGCATGGTATGAGCAAAACCTAGGCTGCAGCATCATATCAAGTACTATATAGTAGATGCACACCAAGAGGGATATAGCAGACGTATATTAAACGCTAAATAGCGGACCCGCATCAAGTTATAAAACTGCAGACTCATACCAAATTCTATACAGCAGACCTGCTCCAAGCGCTACAGAGTTGACTTATGTTAAGTACTATACAGCGGACCAGTATCAAGTTCTATACAGTTGATGCTTGTTAAGCACTATACAGTAGACCCACAACAAGCTTTCAATAGCAGACTTATACCAAATCTTATACAGCAGACCTGCACCAAGTTCTATATAGCCGACGTTTCTCAAGTACTATACAGCAGACCCACACCAAGCTTCAAACAGTAGACTCATACCAAATATTATACAGCACACCTGCACCAAGCCCTATACAGCGGACTCTTGTCAAGCATTATACAGCAGACCCGCACCACGCTCCAAACAACAGACTCATACTAAATTCTAAACAGTGATCTGCGCCAAGTTTCATATAGCAGACCTCTGTTAAGTACTATACAGCGGACCCGCACCAAGCTCCAAACAGTAGACTCATACCAAATTTTATACAGCAGACCCGCACCAAGTTCCATACAGCTGACCAACGTCAAGCACTACATAGCAGATCTGTATCAGCCTTATATAGCAGACTCACGCAGATTCTGTGCAGAAGACCCAAGTCAAGTCTTATAAAGTAGACCTAAGTCAGATATATACAGTAGGCCTACATGAGTCCTATATAACAAAGAAGCCAATAAACGGGGATCCTCTAAGGAAAGTGAGAAGTAAACCAACTAAAGGGGGTGGTCCTAAAACACCCCAGGCAAGCGCAAACTCCCTTACGATAAAAAAACACATGCTGGCTCAGGGGAAAAAAAATTCCAGACTCGCAAAACCAAGAGAATCAGGGCGAATGTTTTATTAATCTTGGGGGAGAACAATCTAGATTGTCACTTGGTAATATGGAGGATGTTCAAGAAAAAGAAAGACCAACTGCAGAAAGCAAAGGGGAACAAAGAAAAGTGGATCAGGAAGGGCCTGCAGTACATACCCTTTTAAAAAAGGACTTGATAGAAATGTGCACGAAATTGGAGACGGTTGTTAAGAAGGCGATCGGGAACCTCCGAAGCGATCTAGGTCAAATCCTGTCTCGTTTGCAGGAGTCGAAGAAAAAAGTAGAGGGACATACATTACAAATTGAGAAACTAGAAATGCAAATAGAAGAGAGGCATTTAGAAATGGGAGAATTATTATTTAAAATGGAAGACCAGGAGAATCTGAATAATCTGAGGTTTAGAGGTATTCTGGAAGAAAAAGGACAAGAGGAAGACTTGATGGGGAAAAAGAAAAGAATCTGTAACCCAATTATGGGAAGGCCAGAGACAGATTGTATAAAAATGGACAGAGTATATAGGGTCAGAAGACCAAAGAGTATATCAGCAGAAAGTCCCAGAGATGTGATAGCCAGATTTCAGGACATTGGAGACCGGGACCAAATATGGAAAGGGTTGTGGGGCTTCCCTGAAATAAAATTTGAAGATTCTGCCATACAATTTTTTGCTATTTCCCCAGAGACATTGGCGAGAAGAGGAGCCCTTGAAACCACTTCTAATTCACATGAGAGAGAAAAATATCAGATATAACTGGATATTCCCGTCTTGTTTGGTTGGGTGGAAAGATGGAAGAGCGGCAAGATTGAGATTCCCAGAAGATTATAACGACATTTGTGAAAAAATAGATTTAAAGAAAATGAATATAGAGGGGTGGTTTGATGGGATTAGAGAAAGGGACACCCGGGGTCCAGGTAAAGGGCAACAAGTAGGCAGGAGGTAGATCTTAGAAGAGAACGGGGGGGGGCACAGGATAGAGACGGGGGTGGTGGACGGTTATTTATATACTCTCCCTTTTGTTTTGTTTTTTCTGCCCTCTTCTCCGTCCGGTGGCCCCACTGGGCCACACTAGGTTTTTGTAGTCCCTCACTAGATCCCCTCGTTCAGAGAACCAGGGGGGTAGAGGAGGGTTAGAGTAGGCTGGCATGTCTGGTAGGCTCAGCACATGATCATTTGACAAGTAGAGATGTCACCTGTACAGATGAAAGGGAGGTGGTCATGTGGCGAGTCTCACCCCAATCAAGGAATTGCTAGGGGGGATCTCTATAGTCAAATTCCTAGGGTTAAGGTTAGCCAGGATGGGAGGAGGGGGGGTGAGGGAGGGAGGGGGGGTTTGGGGTGGAGGTAAAAGGGAGGGGAGGGAAGGGGTTAAGAAGGGGCTTGGTAGAAACTATATGTATCTAAGTGGAAGTGAATTGAAAAGCATAGGTCAAAATAAGATCAAAGGATATGAATGAGATTAAGTTTATAACCTATAACGTGAAAGGGCTAAATTCACCTAGGAAAAGACATAAGATACTTAGAGAGGTCCAACAATACGCTATAGACATTGTATTCCTCCAAGAGACACATCTAACTAGAAATATAAATGTGAAGTTATATTCGAAGTATTACCAAACTTGTATATACGCTGATTCACCCATAAAGGGAGCAAAAGGGGTAGCAATCGGTTTCTCAGTAAAAGTTGATTTACAACTGGAGGATAGAATGGAAGATTTGGAAGGTCGATTTTTGTTTATCAGGGGAAAGTTGCAAGGAAAGGACATACATTGGCCAACATATATTGCCCAAATAAAAACCCTGCGGGATTCCTGGAGGGGACCATAAGGAAACTTATAGAGTTTAAAAAGGGGAATCTGATTGTGGCGGGGGATTTTCTGTGGCGGGGGATTATCTGTGTTTGGATCCCAGATGGGATGTATCATCCGGGGGGAGGAGAGCAGGAGAGAGGAGTCTTAAATCGTTGAAGAAGTTATTGTATAGACATCAATTGGTAGATGTGTGGAGGATAAACCATCCCAGAGAAAGAGATTATACCTTCTTCTCCCATGCCCACGGCTCATATTCAACGATAGATTACATAATGGCGGAGCATAGACAGCTGGAGATAGTAAAAGGATCAAAGATAGAAGTTATGTCATTATCTGATCATGCCCCAGTCACGATGAGGTTTCAGTCAGGGAGAGGCGAAGATAAAATATTATCCTGGAAATTGAATGATTTGCTTTGACAGGATCCTGAAATTGAGAAGAGGATAAAAAGGGAAATTGAACAATTTTTTGAAATAAATGAGACTGAGGGAATGTACGAGGCAATAGTGTGGGAGTCACATAAAGCTTATATTAGAGGAATATTGATTTCCATTGGTATAGAGAAGAAGAAGGAAAGAGGGAAAAAAATAAAACAGGCCATAGAAGAATTACAAAAACTGGAACATAGCCATAAAATAGGAAAGGAGATGGATAAAATCAGAAGATAATACAAAAAAGAGATGAGTTGAAAGAACTGATGGAACAGGATTCCAGGAGGATATTTAATAGAATGGCTAAAGAAAGATGTCAATGGGGGAACAAGCCAGGGAAATATTTAATGAGAAGACTCAGGAATAAACAAGTGAGGAACTTCATTGAAAAAATTAGTGATAAGAAGGGAGAGAATTTGTATAAAGCATCAGACATAGCCAGGAGGTTTCTATTATAGTGAACTATATAACGTAGGCAGGGGTAAGCACTGGGGAAATGAGGAGGAGAGGAAAAGAAGACAGAATTACCTAAGTGATGTGGAGTTTATACAAATAGCAAAAGAAAAATTAGAAAACCTTGAAAGCCCAATTACCCGAAAGGAAATAAATGTTGCCTTAAAAAGTACGAACGTAGGTAAAAGCCCCGGGCCAGATGGGTACACAGTAAGATATTTGAAAAAATTTAAAGAAATATTGGTCCCCAAAATATGTAAATACATGAATGCGATAGGAGAGGGATCAGAAATGAGGGAAGAATCCCTCAAGGCTTCCATCACCCTCATTTTGAAGGAGGGGAAAGACCGATCCCAGTGTGCAAGTTATAGAACAATTTTACTGTTAAATGTAGATACTAAACTATATGCAAAAGTACTGGCAACAAGGTTGAAGGACCTGATGTCTGAATGGGTACATTTAGATCAGGTAAGGGTTTATACCCGGGAGAGAAGGAAGGGACAATGGACTGAGATCTTTGATGTTGGTACAAAAAGCTAAAAAAGAAAAAAACATCTGTGATCTTATTATCGATTAATGCGGAAAAGGCTTTTGACAGGGTCAATTGGGGGTTTGACGTATTGGAAAAATTGGGGATGGGACCTAGAATGTTGAATTGGATAAAAGGTCTATACAAAAACCCATCGGCAGCGGTAAAAGTAAATGGAACCTTCTCTCCGTTTTTTAAGATGAATAATTGAACTAGGCAGGCTTGCCCCCTCTCCCCCATGCTGTTTGTGTTGTCATTAGAACCATTGTTGGAGAGGGTTAGGAGAAGTAGATATATAAGGGGGATAATAATAGGAGACAGGGAACACAAAGTCGCTGCCCATGCAGACAATATGTTGTTCTATGTGGCTAACCCTAGGATAACATTACCCAACTTAATGAAAGATCTAAAACAATATGGAGGTGTATCTAATTTGAAGATAAGCCCGGTAAAATCGGAAATCCTTAATATCAATCTCCCAGACATAGAAAAGAAAAGGTTACAAAAAGTTTCCCTTTTTCCTGGAGGAAAAACAAAATTGGATACCTTGGCATAAAATTAACGACATCGGAAAAATGCGTATATCAAATAAACTGCCTTCCCCTGATAAATGAAATAAAAGATGAGTTGAAGAGATTAGTAAAAGGAGGGGCCTAGTGGATTGGAAGAATTAATCTAGATAAGATGGTGATACTCCCAAAAATTTTGTATAAGTTTCAGATGCTCCCAATATATTTACCTGGCGCCTTCTTTGTAACAATTAGAAAGATGATTACTAAGTTCATATGGGCAAATAAGAGGCCTAGGATTAGTTATACAGTGTTATGTAGAGCAAAAGTAAATGGAGGACTGGGTTACCAAATATAAAGAATTATTACACAGTGGTAATTTTGTCACAAGTGATAGATTGGTTTTTCAATTCACAAGGGAAAAGTTGGGTAAAAATAGAAGTGGAATTAAGTAAATCACATTTAGATAAAATAATATGGATACCTTATGGGTTTCGTACATTAGATGTAGAAACGAGTAAATTGACCAGGGTAGTATTGGAAACATGGGATAGACTACACAATAAGAAAAAATGGAAATTTAACTAACTATTGATACCCTTAGCGGGAACAGATTCTTTTGTACCAGGAAATGTTAAAATAAGTGGGAGATTGATAAAAGACAAAAATGCACGTTTGAAAGATATTATAAAAGGAGGGAGACTAGGCACGTTTCAGAACTTAAAAAAAAATAAGGATTTGTTTGTTAGATTTGATGAATGGAGGTATAACCAGTTATCACATTTTGTTGCAAATCTACCACAACCGTTAAGGGAGGAAGAAGAAATGAACCCATTTGAAAAATGTATGAATTCTGATGTAGGCCCAAAACATATCACTTCAAGGATATATAAGATCCTTATGGATTTAGAGGATGCAGAGCCCGCTGGGTATTTGGGTAAATGGGGAAAGGAGTTAGGAATAAAAATCAACCCTCAGCAAAGGAAAGGCATTTTTAATCTAACACATAAAGTAGTAAACATGCGTACTGTGGAGATGAATTATAAATGTTTAGCAAGATGGTATACAACACCAAGTATTGCACATAAGCAGCAAGAGGATTGTCCCCAATTGTGTTGGAGAGGATGTGGAGAAAAGGATAATATGGAACATATTTGGTGGAGTTGTCAAAGGATACAGGTCTATTGGAGGGAAATAGCTCATTATATCCAGGAAATATGTGGGGTAAATATCCAGGGAGATCCACTGAAATGCTTATTTTATTATTTTGAGACCAACTCAGAAGTACATAGGAATAAAGTACTGTATCATTTAATCAGTGCAGCAAAGGGTTTGATACCAAAGTTTTGGTTAGTGGCAGAGGTCCTGGGGATGGTAGAGTGGAGGGTATCTTCAGAATGGAGGAACTGAGATGTTTAGAAGTGGATAAGATGGGATTGTTTAAAAGATCATGGAGTGTTTGGATGAATTTAAAAACTCAGAAACTTATACAGAATTAATTACAGTAGAAGATGTAGCCTAAGAGGTTATAGGGATATTAGAAGGAAGAACAAGACATCAAGAAATAGATACAGACAAAGATAAAATTATGATGATGAAGTAGGTGGGGGGGGGGGGGGGGGAGACGGGTGGTGGGTGGGAAGTTGGGGGTTTTAGAATGTATTTATATTATGGTATAATGAGAAAAGGTTATTTTGGAAGATGGAATATGTTTTAATGTTGTTTGTATAATTACAAATTAAAAATTTAAATTAAAAAAAAAAAACAATGAGGCACTATTATTCCCACTGATACCAAGAATGGGGCACTATTATTCCCATTCCTGTTCCTATACAGTAGGTAGCTCATGGACATGAGAAACTGCCTTCTATGGGTACCTTTATATAAAAAAAGTAAACCCTGTAATATATCTTGAATTATAGTGCTTTTTCTTCAATGTGTACAGATATTTTGGGCCAAGAGGCGTCCCATTGTAATCTAATAAAGTGCCATGCAAGACTAGGTTGTTACTTTGCATCCTAAAAAGCACTGCCATGACTGTAGCAGCAAGACTATACTAATATCAAACCAACAGATTCTTGCAATCTATCCCATTCCTTACATAAGATTTCAGGCCAGCTTATTTGCTAAGCCATAGTCATCTTAATATAAGCCCTGCTTGTAAATGTAAACCATGTCAAACTTCAAGAGTAATCATATATTTTCCATCATGCTCTTTCACTTCATATTTAGATATTATTATATTTTGTTATTTACTCCCATAGATCAGTATAATATTCCTCCTGAATGAGGTTCTACTCCAACACATAGACATGAAAGAAGAACCACTCCATGTTCCCTTTCCCCCTATCTTTCAAGGAGATGTAAACCCATATAACTAAAATCTTATTAACATGATTTCAAAAGTTGATTTTAATCTTTTTAAACTGAACTCCAAGCACAAAAACGTTCAATTAAATATATTAATGAATACCCATAGTGAATATAAATTCACTTTGTGAGCACCAATGCCTTTGCAAACCAAATGATTACCTTGTAAAAATAGCAGCAATGTCATCAGCCTGGGCTGAGATCAGAAGTGTGGGAGGGACACAGTAAGACCACCTAATACAGGCTGCTTGCACATTAACTGCAGGAGGGGCAGATACTAGACCAGTCACCCTGCACAAGAAGAGCAGTGGCTGCACAAAGCTGCTGCATAAAGATGGGTTATGATGAATTATTGCTCAGATCTGGAAAAAATACACAAAGTACTCCAAGATACAAGTAAGAACACATTACTCTTGTATTCAGACAACATTTGCTTACCTCTGAGTTCAGCTTTCATATTTGCAGCTTTTGTTATATCTGGGGATCAGGTCAGAAAAGTCCTTGTTCAGACACTTCTTATTATGAGGTGATGACTGTCTCCCAACTGTTGACTGACCCCACCATTGTTACCATCAGGGATTGCTAGACCACAGCAATGATATGCAGCTGATGCTGGAGTAAACTCTTGTGAACAGGAAAAGGCTAGAGGTGATCAATAGTACTAAAATACAGAAAAGGATGAAAATGCAATTGTGATTGCTTATGATATACTTGGCATCAGCAAACTAAACATTGTGTTAGACTTTAGTATTCCAGAATTTAAATTCCTGGATTTAGCGACCCTGGTCACATAGCAAAGCTGTGACAGGTCTATGAGTGTATTGATCTTTTATATACAGCTAAAAGAAAAATGCAGCTGAGAAATACAAATGCCTTCTATATTGTTGTTATAATGAATGCAACATTTATGTTTAAGTAGGGATGCACCAATACCCTTTTTTTATCGGCGAGTACGAGTGCCGATACTTTCGGTCAAGTACTCAACGATACTGTGTACCAATACTTTGCAGTGCAATTTGTGTCCATACAAAATGTATGGATGCAAATTGCATCACAAAGAATAGCATGTGAATTGAGCAGGAATGCGATTCCTGTCCAAATTGCATGAGTTTTCCCTATTGCTACTGTGTAAACCAAGCTGTCATACACAGGAGTGGTGCAGGGAGGTTTCCTGCAGTGGAGAGTGGGCATGTGGGGATGTTTGCTATGAAAGTAGATGCTCCATTTTCCAGTAGGAGAGGAAAGAAATTGGTGGGGATTTGAAATCCCCACCGCTTTCTTTCCTCTCCTTGTAGGGATGACAGTTCAGGCTAGAGGGCATTTTATTGGTCAGCAGCGCCGTCACATGGACAGTGCTGACCAATCAGATGACATCTAACCCATACTGTCATAGCTGCAAGGAGAAGAGAGAAAGCCGTTTCACAGATCTGGGGATTTGAAATCCCCACCACTTTCTCTCCTCTTCTTGCAGCAATGACAGTACGGGCTAGATGGCATCTGGTTTGTCACCACCGTCCATGTGATGGTGCTGACCAGTCAAACACCCTGTAGCCCAAACTGTCATCCCTGCAAGTAGAAGAGATAAAACGGCAGGGATTTAAAATCTTTTCCACTTTCTTTTCTCTCCTACCGCTGAGAATATGGAACATTTGCTTCCATAGTATACAACCCCACATGCCCACTCTCCGCTCAGCATGAGATGCCTGCATTGAAGTTTCCCACACCGCTCCTGTGTGGGCTATGAGAACGCTGGGTTCACACAGCAGCAGTGGGGAAACCACATGCGATTTGGACAGGAAATGTGTTCAAATCGCATGCTAATCTTTGCGGTGCAATTTGTATTGACGCAAATCACACCACAAATCATCCGTTTCCGGTATCAGGAGCATTTTCACGAATACGAGTACTTGTGAAAAAATGCGGTATCAGTGCATTCCCTATATTTAAGTATGCAATATAAATAGCCTACATCTTTGTGCTGCTCTTAGATCCATTTTTTAAAAAGAGCAATTAATACTTTAAAAAGGTTTTGACATCTATTTAGAAACTAAGCCTATGTCAAACAATGTTTTATTGTGGTTTAGAAAGTAGCCTTCACACATAATTTGTTCAGGCCCAGCAGTGGTCTCTGCCTTTATTCTGCTAATTTTTATTTGAGAACCTATACATTTGGCTTCAAACTAATTAACAGCATTCAGCCAGCAGAGATATGTTTTGAGGACACATTTCGAAACATGAATCTCCAAGTTAAAGGCAATTTTTAATCCTGGATTTTTAATTTAAATTATTCAGGTTTATGTGTTTATTTTTGGTTTTCAAGCACTGGTCCCCTAATATGATCAACCTTTAAATTGCCTCACAGTGAACACCACTTTAACCATTTATTGCATAGGTTTGTTGGCATTCACTCTCACTTCTTTCTCCTGAAGCATATCGTTCTGTCAGTTGTGCCTTTGGCACAACATTTTGGTTGTATTTCTGCCAGCCCACCCAGACTTATAAACCATACAAGATTCCTAAATATTTCCTCTCATATAAAACACTTGCTAGGGATCCACATCCATTAAATGCTTATTTTCATGCTGAAATTCTGCCTTTGCATCAGTTTTTTACCAGATTCCCTTATGCTAGCCAAATAAAATTCTCTGAAGGAAAGAAACTTTATCTATATTGAATTTATGCCATGCACGTTATTAATATTTGCATTAACCAGATGGTAGAAAAGTCTAGTAGTTTATTAAGCTCAGAAAAAAATCGTAGTTATTGAGTTTGAGGGCCTTTATATGGTCCACGTGAAGCTTGTACATTAAATTAATGTATCTATAAATTTTTGCTGTTTAATAAATTCTGCCGTTCTCGTATCTAACCTATAGCTAAGGTTTTACAGCTCACAGATTTGAATGTAGCAACATACCTATGACATATTGCAACATATGGTGCAGTCACCTATGTGTATTTTCCAACCAGTGATGCAAACATTTGCTGTATTGAATAAATGCCGTTAAGACTAAATCTTAATAAACACACATGAAGTCCAAGTAGGGCAGACTGAGCCTTATTTAATAACAGGGCTCAAAGCTTTTGCAGGTTCTAGCATCTCAAAGCAAGACAAATTTTCCTGCTTATAGATTTTATTTTAGGTCGTCTAGACTAAGAACACATTAGTCAGCACCTAGTGAATTTACTTGCTCATAAATGCCATATATGGATATGATTTTTAGAATTGACATTATTGAATTCCTCAGTTTCTCAAATGGATTCTTCAAACTGGGCTTTGCAAGGTTTTTAATGAATCCCATGGTTATGCATTAAGATTTTGACTGCTTAGGACTGATTTACTTGCAGACTGATGAAAAAAGCGACACTTTAAAAACCTAGTTGCAGAAAATCACACACGTGCATAACCCAATGGTAAATGTGAAAGTGTGAGTGTACCACTAGGGATAGCCTCAGGTGAAAGCACAAGGATGTCAGTCTATCACACCATTGTCCATATGGAGATTTAACACAAAATGCAGCCTATGCAATGCTGGCAAGCCATAACCCAGAGTAAAATTGTTAGCCAGCTACTGCTCCTACATATAGCTAACATATTTTCCTTTCAATTTCTGCTTGCTTTGTTTCAGTTCCAATACTTGTGTTTTCATGACTTATGTAGTGCTACCCTCTTGAGGGCTGCTGTGTGCACATGCGCACTCCAACCCCCCATCGCAAACAGAGGAAGTGGAAGTCCTGCCATCCGACTGAGAGATGCTCAATTGCAGTCATGAGGCCGACCACCCTGACAAGCACCCTCAAGTGGCCGTCACCTCACACCGCACCTCTAATACATGCACGGCACCCAGCAGTGCAGGCATAGGAACAGAGGGCGGCATTTGTGGCCGCACATTGAAAACCAACCAGATTAACCCTTCTCCCCTCCTAGGGTAAATACACAGACATAATTAGAAAAGATACATATATAAACACAATAAAGTAAGAAATACCCATGCAAACAACTTCAGTATTTTTATAGACTCAAGTTAAGGACAGTGCATACAATCGGACCATTACATATAGTAGGGATATTTAATATATTAAACTCTAACTTTATTAAAGAAATCATATTAGGATATTCTAAGGATATTTAATATATTTATTATAATATATTTATTATATTATAATAACTTTCGGCTTTCTTATCTTTAAACATTAGGGAGGTCCTATCTGACTTATATAGGCTTTCCGTAATAGAGACTTGCTATATCCCCTTGCCAAAAGGCATGATTTGAGCTGTCCGGCCTGGATTTTAAAATCAGAGAGTTGGGTACAATTGCACTGAAGGCTTATGTGTTGCGTGTCGGGAATGCTGTGAACATTTGTGTTGGGATGGGCACTGTTCGTATACAGTATGGTGTTGCCCGCCATCTCGTTACAATAAAGATTTGTGGCTAAACATTTATTGTCATCAAGGAATATATGTAAGTCAAGGAAGGTGATAAGATGTGGATGAAAATTCACTGTAAATTTGAGGTTGTAGTTGTTTACATTAATTTTATCAACAAATGCACATAGATCTTGTACTGTGCCTGTCCATATTAGAAAGATGTCATCGATATAGCGAAACCATCCGAACACATGACTCATATAAATCCCAAGGGTCTCATCAGAGAATAATTCTCACTCCTACCCTCCCAGGTACAGATTGGCGTAGGCTGGCGCAGAGCATGTGCCCATAGCTACACCCTGCACCTGGAGGTAGTGGGAGCCCATGTAAGTAAACCAATTATGTGTGAGAATATAGTAAAGTAATTTGAGTATAAACTCATTGAACCTCCAATGGGATTGATCTTCCTCCTTCAAAAAAATTTGTACTACATCTACTCCCTGTTTGTGGGGAATGCTAGAAGAGAGGGCTTCTACATCTAAAGTTACTAGGAGAGCTCCTACAGTTATTGTTAGGCCCAATACTTGCTTCAATAAACCTAAAGTATCCTTAATCTATCATGAGGGCTGCTGTGTAGTGGGTATCCCTAAATCTCTCTCTGCACAGCCAGGCAACAGGTATTTCTCACACAGACCTGCATCCAAAGACAATGACCAGTCCATGGGCTTGGTTTTGTTGTTTTATTAGGGCAAATCAACTTGGATAGGGAAATATAGAATATGGGATGCCCAGTTTGGCTTGACTAAATGGAAGGGGGACATTTCTTTCCTATGTAAAAAGGCAGATCCTGGACTATTCTTTTCCTGAAAGCCATCAGTCATTGCAGATCAGTAGCAGCTGCCCTTTTTGGGCAAGGAACTAGCAGCCACTCAAAAATCAGCTTTACTTCTTCTAGGTACATGCATAGATGTCATCTCTCCCCCTGTAGAGCTGCTCCCAGCTCCACAGCCTGCAAACACTACCAGCCCTCCTGACTTCTCAGAATATCTCCCGGGACAAGGATACAGGATTGAGCCCAGCGCTGTCCTTAGAAAGCTTGCTATGTGTGGCAGTCTTCCTCCTTGTAGATCCCAGAGAGTGCTGCTGTACTCACTCCGTCCTCTTTGCTCCCTGCTGCTATAGATCTCAATCCCACTCACGCCTCACTGCTGAATGTATCCTTCTGAGCCAGCCCGAGCCCAGCCAGGATGTTGAGCCCCCTCCCTAGACCTAGGGACCCCTCCCAAGCACCAACAGTCTCCTCAGCACTCCATTTTCCACCTGACTCCTCTGTCAGCCCGACTCTCCCATATTTATGGGCCAGTCCACCATTTTATCAGGGCCTCCAAACCTGGGATTGGCTGGACTCCCATAAACATGCAGATCAAGTCTCCACCCCTTCCTGCTTATCGGCTTCTGAAAGGTTCTATGGGCCTCAATCACCAACCTCAATCACAGACTCACACAACAACCATGAGTCATACACAATGATTTTACCTGCAATACACTACACTAGTAGCACACTGGTAGATGCTACACCTATATTGATTTAGTCTGTGTTTTTCAAATGTAACTAGTTCAGCTCTTTGGACATGCTACAGTGGATATAACAAGTCTATGCACCCCTGTTAAAATGTCAGATTTCTGTGGTGTAAAAAAATGAGAGAAAGATAAATCATTGCAGAACTTTTTCCACCTTAAATTTGTCCTCTAAACTACAACTCAATTGAAAAACAAACTGAAATCTTTTAGGGGGAAGTAAACATAAAAAGCTAAAATAATATGGTTGCGTAAGTGTGCACACCGTCTTATAATTGATGAAACGACAAGAAGAAAACTGGTCTGGGAGGCTGCCAAGAGGCTTACAGCAACATTAAAGGAGCTTCAGGAATATCTGGCAAGTACTGGTTGTGTGGTACATGTGACAACAATCTTCTGTATTCTTCATATGTCTGGGCTGTGACGTAGAGTGGCAAGACAGAATCCTTTTTTCTTACAAAGAAAAACATCCAAGCCCGGCTAAATTTTGCAAAAACACATCTCCCAAAAGCATGTGGGAAAATGTGTTATAGTCTGATGAAACCAACGTTGAACTTTTTGGCCATAATTCCAAAAGATATGTTTGGTGTAAAAACAACACTGCTCATTACCAAAAGAACATCATACCCACAGTGAAGCATGGCGGTGGCAACATCATGCTTTGGGGCTGTTTTTCTTTAGCTGGAACTGGGCCCTTAGTCAAGGTAGAGGGAATTATGAGCAGTTCCAAATACCAGTCAATACTGGCACAAAACCTTCAGGCTTCTGCTAGAAAGCTGAACATGAAGAACTCCATCTTTCAGTATGACAACAACCGAAAGCATACATCCAAATCAAAAAAGGAATGGCTTCACCAGAAGAAAATTAAAGTTTTGGAATGGCCCAGCCAGAGCCCAGACCTGCATCTGTTCGAAAATTTGTGGGGTGATCTGAAGAGGGCAGTGCACAGGAGATGCCTTCGCAATCTGGCAGATTTGGAGTGTTTTTGCAAGAAACAGTGGGCAAATATTTCCAAGTCAAGATGTGCCATGCTGATAGACTCATACCCAAAAAGACTGAGTGCTGTAATAAAATCAAAAGGTGCTTCAACAAAGTATTAGTTTAAGGGTGTGCACACTTATGCAACCATATTATTTTAGTTGTTTATTTTTACTTCCCTCCACCTAAAAGATTTCAGTTTGTTGTTCAACTGAGTTGTACAGTTTATAGGTTACATTAAAGGTGGAAAAAGTTCTGAAATGATTTATCTTTGTGTCATTTTTTTATATCCACTGTATATACGTCACATAGAGTAATGAATTACGCACAAGCAGATGACTGCAATCACAGTCATCAGCTTGTGCTCATTTTGCTCAGCTAGAAATAAGATATGCCTGTGCTCAAATCCCAGTAGTTTGTACATGGTTATAATCTATCAGGTGCTAAAGGGATGTGACTACATGTTAATACTGGAAATTCTGGATGAACCCTCTGCACACTGCTATGTACCATTTCTAGAAAACTTTGCATAAAACAGGGATTTTTAGTTCACACAAATTCCAATGTGTTCTGCAAAATGCAAATTCTACAGTGGATATAGTGCCAAAACGGGGCAAATAGACACAAGTTGGAGCTACAGGTTCAGGTCTGGCCACTGACCTGCAATGCAATAGAAGTAAGACATACCTGTGCTCAAGAAATCCTGGAGTAACCCTCTGCACACTGTTAATTACCCTTGCCAGCAAACGTTGCAATAAAAATAGGGAGTTTTAGTTTAGTTGCAATACATGTTTAAGCTACCCAACTGCGTCAAAGTAATCCCTCTATGGCCAGTCCTACTCTGCTCTGCCACACACATGCTAACGTGAACACAATGCCAACACGGGGCAAACAGAAAAAATAGTGGGGAAGAGCTATTGGGTTTGGGTTTGGCTACTGACTTACTATGCAACAGAAACAAGACATACTTGCACTATATTGCCAAAAATATTGGGATGCCCTTCCAAATCATTGGATTCAGGTGTTCCAATCACCTCCATGGTCACAGGTGTATAAAATCATGTACCTAGGCATGCAGACTGCTTCTACAAACATTTGTGAAAGAATGGGATGCTCTTAGGACCTCAATAAATTCAAACATGGTACTGTGATAGGTTGCCATCTGTGCAATAAGTCCATCTGTGAAATTTCCTTGCTAGTAAATATTCCACGGTCAACTGTTAGTGGTATAACAAAGTGGAAGCTACTGGGAACAATAGCACCAAGTGCAATGCAAAGCATAGGATGCAGTGGTGTTGTAAGGGAATTCCTGTACAGCAACTGGCACATAGAAATGTGCATGCATGCAATATCGTGCATATAAATGAGCACAGGTGCATTGCTAATAGAAATGAATGCGTGCACACGGGAGCACGCATGCAGGAGCGTGCCCACAGTTTCTGGCGCCAGACAAACTATTTAAAGGAGGCTCTTACTCTCCGTCAGTGCTGACTGGTCTTCAGCTAATTCCTTGTGTCCTGCTGTATTCTGTGTGTATCCGTTACCGACATGGTGTGCCATTGACCTGCTCTTGGATTCTGCATATGCTTCTGCTCATCGGATTCTGATCCTGGCTTCCTCCTGACCTTGTCTTTGTCTGATTGTTCCGGTACCTCATTGCCTGCTTGTTGCTGACCCTGGCTATTACTCTGACTACTTTTCTGGCTACAGTTTGGCTCTACAGTCCTGCCGAGTGCTTGTCCTGGCTATCCATTATATCAGCCCCAGTTGTCATGCTGTGTTCCTGCCCCACGCTTATCAGAAGTTCCGGCAAGTCATGTACCCATATCTTGCAGTTCCAGTGGAGTGCTTCCTTAACCTCAGCTGGCCGTTCCAGCATCTCCTCTGTACCTGACTGGATGCCCTGCTTGATTCACCGAGGCTACACCACCAGCAACAAGTTCTACAATCAATACCCACAGGCACTCGTGTTTCTCCTGTCCTTCGGCACCATCTGTTCCACCTTCAGTGTGGCCTGTTTTAGAGATACAAGAAAGGCTGACCTCGTTAATTCAGACTTCTATCAGGTGACAGTACAAGTCAGACAGTGAAGGAGTCTGAAAGGGAGGCCTCTCTGCTCACTACACTCTGCCAGACAGTCACTGCACTATCCCATGCTGTGCAGGGGCTGCTCAATTATACGGCAAGCTGCAGTTCGAGTCAAGCACGTCCTCTTGCTCTGATTCTCAGAGGGTCAAAGATTCATCTGCACAGTCTATGACCTGTACCTTTAATGAACTGCCTCCTGCTCCTGAACCCAGGGTCCACCTACCTGAACATTTTTCTGGGGATCATAAGAAATTCAGGACCTTTCAGAACTCCTGCAAGTTGTACTTCTCTCTTCTGCCTCGAACTTTCTCATCTGAAGAGGTGAAGGTGGGATTCCTCATCTCCCTGCTCCTGGAGGAGCCTCAGGCCCGGGCACATCACCTTTGGGAACTACATGACCCTGCTTTGACTTCTGTGAGCTCCATTTTTTTGGCCATGTCCCAGCTATATGCTGATTCTTTTCGTCATCAAACTGCTGAGGCCATGCTGAGCAACTTTCAACAAGGCCTAAGACCAGTGGAGGACTATGTTTCTGACTTTCGTCTATGGAGTGTAGATAGTGGAATAATTCAGCCTTGCGCTTCCATTTTCATCATGGTCTGTCTGAACCTATTAAAAATGAACTTACCAGGGTGGGAACACCTACATCTTTAGACGATCTGATTTATCTCAGCATCCAGATTGATCGTCGTCTAAGTGAAAGACAGTCTGAAAGGAGGAAGAACCTCTGCCATGCCCCAGCTAATTCCTGGGTTCCACCCACTTCCTCTATTTCGACCATGTCAAGGGACACTGCAGCCATCAATAAAACTCCTCAACCCAATTCTCTGAGGCCTCCTCTGTCTGAACAAGAACAATTACGACTTTGCCATTGTAACCTCTGCCTCTACTGTGGGAATGCAGGGCACTTTTTGCGAACTTGCCCCAGAAGACGCATTAGAAGATCTTCTTCCCCAACCCGCACAGTGGCCACATTGGACTCTTGTCGAACTCATACTACTCTGCCAGTTTCCCTTCAGCTACCAGCAAAGGCTCTTCCTGTTTCTGCTATTGGGGATTCTGGGGCCTGTAGCTGTTTCATGGACACCTCGTTTGCTGCCCAGCATGAACTACCTCTCTGTGCCAAGAAGAGTAGTTTCTCAGTCCATCTGGCAGATTGTTCCAACATTAAATCTGGGCCTGTCACTCTAGAGCCTGTACCTATCCTATGTTCTACAACCTCAGAGCACTGTGAGTTCTTACGTCTGGATGTTATCACTTCTCCCTTGTTTTCAATCATATTGGGTCAGCCATGGTTGAAGGCTCATGATCCCTGCATCGACTGGTTCACTGGGGAAGTGACTTTCCAATCCAGTTACTTCAAGAAGTTCTGTCTTCCCTCAGTACCTAAGCCAGGAGAACCACTCCTCAATATTAATATAGACTCTGAAACTGTTAAACTGGATCCCACTGCTTACCATGAGTACCATGATGTCTTTTATTAAAAAAAACGCTGACTCTCTTCCTCCTCATAGACCATACGACTGTCCTATTGAGCTTTTACCAGGAGCTGAAATTCCCTTTGGATGAATTTACCCATTTTCTGAACTAGAATTGGAGGAGCTACATAAATACATTGATGAAAATCTTGACAAGGGGTTTATCAGACCCTCTACATCACCAGCTGGGGCTGGTATTTTCTTTGTTGAAAAAAAAAGGAAAAGCACTCTGACCGTGTGTGGACTACCAAGATCTTAATAAAGTAACCATTAAAAACCAGTACCCCTTGCCACTCATTCCAGAACTATTCCAACGATTGCGAGATGCACGAGTATTCTCCAAGCTGGACCTGAGGGGAGCATACAACTTAATTAGAATCAGGGAGGGTGACGAGTGGAAATTGGTCTTCCGAACTCGCTTTGGGCACTTTGAATACCTTGTGGTGCCCTTTGGTCTCTGTAATGCACCAGCTACTTTTCAGCACTTGGTGAATGACATCTTTCGGGACTTCCTGGACTTGTTCATTATTGTCTACTTAGATGATATTCTAATTTTTTCTGCTTCACTAGAGATTTATCAGGTCCATGTAAAAAGGGTGTTAAGTAACTTAAGAGAACACCGCCTTTATGCAAAACCCCGAAAAATGCAAATTCTAAAGACCTTCTATTCAGTTCTTTGGACTTATTATCTCTGCAGATGGCATTGCCATGGATCCTCAGAAGGTATCTGCAATACTAGATTGGCCAACCCCCACTGATAAGAAAGCAGTGCAGTGGTTTGTGGGGTTTGCCAACTTTTACAGAAAGTTAATTAAAGACTTTTCCGGTTTCATTTCCCCGATTACCCAGCTGACAAAACAACGCACAGTTTTTTCCTGGACCTTAGAGGCTTAAGCTGCATTTTTAAGACTGAGGGGTCTCTTTACATCTGCACCCATCCTTAAACATCCTAATCGTGCATTGCCATATGTCCTGGAAGTGGACACTTCTGAAAATGCCATGGGGGCCATACTGTTGCAACAACAGGGAACTAAGTCCTTACTCCATCCTGTCTCCTTTTTCTCTAGAAAGTTAAGTTCTCCAGAGGGGAACTATGATGTAGGTGATCAGGAGCTACTTGCCACTAAATCAGCTTTGGAGGAATGGCGTTACCTGCTGGAGGGAGCAGCACATCCTGTTTTTGTGTTCACAGATCATAAAAACCTTGAAGACTTAAGGGGAGCTAAATGTCTAAGACCCTGCCAAGCCACATGGGCACTTTTCTTCTCTAGGTTTAATTTCCATATTACATATCGGCCTGGGTCAAAGAATTGGAAGCCTGATGCCCTTTCTCGTATGTTTCAAGATACTGGGGTGCCTCCTGAACCTGACACAATTCTACCTGCTCAGAACTTCTTGTTAATATAAGCTTATCTCGTATCACAGATAAAGACAGCAGTCCTGGATTATCCTCCACCTTTGTCTTCAACTCAATGAGAGTCTCTACTTCCACAGTGAGCAGATCTTTGTTCCAGAGTAATTTTGAACAGCAATTCTTTACACATGTCATGATCATCCTCTGGCAGGTCATTTTGGAGTTCATAAGACTTCACACCTAATTCTTCGCTCATTTTGGTGGCCAGACCCAATGCAAGATTGCAGGGACTATGCTAAATCATGCAGGGTATGTTTACAAAATAAGACTGATAGAACTAAGAATTGAGGTCTGTTAGAGCCGCTTCCTGTACCTAACAAATTATGGAGCATGATTTCCATGGACTTTATTGTGTAGCTACCCCCATCAGAAGGATTTACCACCATCTTTGTGGTTGTGGGTGATTTGTCCAAGATGGCCCACGTTGTGCCCTTCTGCTGCAGAGACTGCATCTGCCTTCATCGTGGAGGTATTACGCTTGCATGGTGTCCCCAGTAACATAATTCTGACCGTGGGGTAATGTTCACTTCCAGGTTCTTGCGGTCCTTATGTGAAGTGTTAGGCATTGAACATTTTCTGTCTTCGGCATACCATCCACAAACTAATGGTCAGACGGAGAGGACAAACCAGACCCTAGAACAGTACTTGCGTTGCTTTTCTTCCTTTGCACAAGATGATTGGGCGCCTCTTCTTTCTTTGGCAGAATTTGCTTATAATAACTCAGTGCATTCTGCCACTAAACAGACACCATTCTTTGCAAGTTATGGATTTCATCTTTCCTTTCTGCCTGATTTCAGTACCAACTGTGAATGATCGCCTGGAATTTTGGAGGTCCAATAACCAGTTCCTGCAAGAAGCCATTGCTAAATTGCAAGCAAACAATAAAAGGTTTTTTGATAAGAAGAAGGGGGGTAATCTGGATCTAGAACCTGGAGATAAGGTATGGCTATAAACTGCTAACTTAAAATTGGCCTGTTCCTCAAAGAAATTAGGGCAAAGATATATCGGACCCTTTCCTGTAAAGAGGAGGATTAATGCTGTAGCTTTTGAATTAACTCTGCCTGAGAGCTTAAGAATTGACCCTGTGTTTCATGTTTCGTTATTAAAATGGACTGTTTCAAACCCATTTTCTGATCGGGAACCAGAGGCTCCAGCTCCACTGCTTGTTGAAGGAAATGAAGAATAGGTTGAAGCCATCCTAGATTGAAGATAACTCTTGGGAACCTTCCTCTAACGTTCATACTCCACAGTTGGTGCAGACTTACCTTCGCCTTCACCCAAAAAAACAGACTATGGTTGGCTTCCGGAGGCTGCCCCTAAGGGGGGGGGGCAATGTAAAGGAATTCCTGTACGACGACTGGCACATAGAAATGTTCATGTGCACAATATCGCGCATAGAAATGAGCACAGGTGCATTGCTAATAGAAATGATCATAGGCTCGCACATGCGTGCAAGAATGTGCGCACACAGGAGCACGTATGTGGGAGCGTGCGCACAGTTTCTGGCACCAGACGGACTATTTAAACGAGGCTCTTACTCTCCGTCAGTGCTGAGTGGTCTTCAGCTAATTCCCTGTGTCCTGCTGTATCCTGTGTGTATCAGTTACTGACAAGGCTTGCATTGACCTGCTCTTGGATTCTGTTTATGCTTCTGCTCATCGGTTTCTGATCCTGGCTTCCTCTGACCTTGTCCCTGTCTGATGTTCCGGTACTTCATTGCCTGCTCGTTGCTGACCCTGGCTATTACTCTGACTACTCTTCCAGCTCCAGTTTGGCTCTACAGTCCTGCTGAGTGCTTGTCCTGGCTATCCATTATATCAGCTCCGGTTGTCACGCTTATCAGAAGTTCCAGCAAACCACTTACCCAGATCTTGCAGTTCCAGTGGAGTGCCTCCTTAACCTCAGCTGGCCGTTCCGGCATCTCCTCTGTTCCTGACTGGATGCCCTGCTTGATTCACAGAGGCTACACCACCAGCCGCAAGTTCTACAATCAATACCCACAGGCACTCATGTTTCTCCTGTCCTTCAGCACCATCTGTTCCACCTTCAGTGGGACCTGGGTTAGAGATACAAGAGAGCTTGACCTTGTCAATTCAGACTTCTATCAGGTACGTGACAGGTGTAAAGCATGGTAGGCCACGTAAAATGACAGAGCAAGGAGAGTGCATGCTGAAGCACACAGTGCGCAGAAGTTACCTACTGTCTGCAGAGTCAATAGCTAAAGACCTCAAAACTTCATGTGGCTTTCAGATTAGCACAACCTTGTGGAGTGAGCTTTGTGGAATGGGTTTCCATGGCTGAGCATCTGCATCCAAGCCTTACATCAAGTGCAATGCATAGCGTCGAATGCGAAGGGGCAAAGCACGCCGCCACTGGACTCTAGAGCAGTGGAGATGTGTTATCTGGAGTGACAAATCATGCTTCTCTGTCTGGCAATCCAATGGACTGGGTTTGGCAGTTTGAATTAGAGTGGAGACTGTGAGCCAGGCCTTCTCGTCTGACATCAGTCCCTGACCTCACAAATGCGCCTCTGGAAGAATGGTCAAACATTCCCATAGACACACTCCTAAACCTCGTGGACATCCTTCCCAGAAGAGTTGACGCTGTTATAGTTTCAAAGGGTGGGCCAACTAAATATTGAACCCTACAGACTAAGACTCTGATACCATTAAAGTTCATGTGCGTGTAAAGGCAGGCGTTCCAATACTTTTTGAAATATAGTGTATTTATACTGTATATATATATATATATATATATATATATAAAATGTGTGCGCAGTTAATATTTAGGAGCCTTCAAAGTATTGCACCTTTGATCAGTGGATTGGTTGGGGGGGGGGGGTGCATCTCTGGTTTCTGCAGTCTCTTCCTTAGCTCTATGTCTCTATGTCTGTACTGGGGTAGAGGCTTTTATTTGGAGAGCTGGAGGTGTCAATGGATGAGTGTTGTGATTACTGTACTCGTGTTCCAATGAGAGCTAAAAGTCCAACTACTGCAGATGTAACATTATTCAAAAGGGGGAGTTAGCCTTTAAAGTTCACTGAATTAGGGGTAACACATTACATCTTTCCAGACAGACCTTTCCTCTTGTGTACAGTGTCTAAAATAGCCCAAGGCCTATCAGCAAAAGCATCCATTTGTCCACTCTGCTAAAGTAGACCTGTCATGAGAGAAACTCAACGCTGTAGTTCTAACTTTCTTCTCAAAAAGGTTAGTTGACTAGTTGTAATGCTTGCCTCATTACTTTCTAAATTACATCGCTAAACTAGATTGCAGATGGGAAAAGTCAGATGTTCTTAACTCCATATGTGTTCTAGTCATTAACTCAGTAGAATGCATAATTAAACAAGAAGATTAGCATGACAGTCATAGGTTCATGGGGGGAATTAAATAAAGCATTTGCACTACTTTCTGGTGGTATGACCCTTTAAAAGGTCCTGTGCCAGTTTCATAAAGCCCTGCTGCCAGTTTTGGTTGCTTTACCATAATGTGTGACAGATTCAGATAGTGCCTAATAGTGCCACTTTTACAAAGTGGTGTCATGGCTACACCAAATAAAAAAAAAGATTTCCTCCACATTGTAGAAAACAAAACTGGAAGTAGCTGAGACTAACTCTAAGAGCTCAGAGTGCCTGTCTCTGTACAGTATGTAGCATGGCAGTATGTTTGCCGCTACTACCTCTCCCTTCCCCACCTGTCACTGACTGTCAAGAATGCGGTTGGCTTCACAGCCAACATGCACCTAGCAGTCAGTGATGCTGACAGTGGGTGGAGCCTGATGGAGAAGCTGAGGGACTAGCTCCCCCTTAGGCATGCTCTCTCCTTGTGATTGACAGCCAGCAGTGGGTGGATTCTATAGCCAGTTGTAGACTGTCTTTTGATATGGATCTGCCCACTGCCTGCTGTCAGTCATATGGGGAGTGGACCTGATGGCAATGAGGAGAAGATTTCTACACTATGCAGCAACCAATTGGACACTTTGGAAACTTCAACCCTAACAACTAAAGAACTGAAGCTTTCATTAAATTAATCCCTGGTAATTCTGCCATGAAGGTCTTTGTTCAGGAATTTCCTGTTTTGAGGTGACAACTGTCTCTCAGTTGTGCTCCTGCATTGTTACCTTGTCACATGCACTTTTCATGGACCATTACTCATGCATGGTCCACTAATGTCACCATCAGGAAGTCAGTCCAGAGCAATGATATTCATGTAGACAAGAAGTGATGCTGGAGAGAGTGCATGTAGACAAGAAAAAGACTGGAGGATATCAACAGCACTGGGAGGCAAATAAGGATAGCAAAAAGGTGAAAAGAGTATTATATTGAATATAAATGGTAATTATTTATGAAACACCAGGGTTTATTTACTAAGACTGAAGAGTGCAAAATCTGGAGCAGCTCTGCATGGAAACCAATCAGCTTCCAGGTTTTATTGCCAAAGCTTTGCTGAACAAGCTGAAGTTAGAAGCTGATTGGCTGCCATGCACAGCTGCACCAGATTCTGAGTGGTCCAGTTTTAGTAAATCTATTGTCCAGTTAGGATTTACACCTACTTTAAGGGTAACAAATTTACAAACTGGTTAGGGGGGGTTGCCTGATATTTGTGGGTATCGGCTACCCTCAACCCACTCTTCCCTAGATCAGATCTTGAACCTAGTAGATAGGTTTTTTCACCTCTAATGAATATTTAAAAAATTGGCTTTATCGAGCAAACACAGTCACAGTTTTACTAAAATTCCCTCATATTGTAGTCATCCTCTGGTTGAAGATATTTGTGGGGCTCCTGAAATAATATCTGATAAAATTGAACAATAGTACATGTAAATGAAAGTTTCACTTGGAAAGTGTAAAAAAGGACTCTCCTGAAATAAAACCTTCAGGACTTTAACTGCTTCTATCAACATGCCAGTTTGACGAGCATGAGGCTTCAAACCTGCAGCTGTGTTTAAATCACTTACCCTGCAGACTACAGTCAATTCCAGAAGCAGCCAAGAAAAACAGTGTCATTTCATAAATGGGGAATGAAAAGGAAATAAATGGTTTGTTTCAAACTGGCAATGAGAAAGTCGTGTTTTAGGCACACATCTCATACTTGTAGGAAATACGTTCTCGGTTGTTGAAGAGCTCCCCAATGGATACATGTGCTCTCTTCTTACAAAGTGCTGTGTGCACTGCAAAAACAGACATATTAGCATTTATTGTTTGATTATTTATTTCTTAAGGGCTGTATCTTAACACCCAACATTTTTCTGGGAAAGCAGTTAAGCAAATAGATTGTAATCCACATACATCCTGACAGCATATTTTCACTCTTAAAGATTTAGCAAAAAAAAAAAATACATTTATGTTTGTCTGTGTTATCTTAAGAACAAAAGTAATTTTGTAGAAGCTGGACTAAGAAAGCTCTATTTGGTATTTGTCGTTTGTGGTGGGTGGATTATAGATGACATGATCTCACACAGCCGAAGGTTATATGCAATATGAAGACAAATATAATTATTGATAGCAAACACAGTAGCCAGGTATAATGCTGTCTTAACTCCCTTTGGGGTTTGGCAAGCCAACTTTTAAAGATAGTTCATACAAAAAGCAAATTGAATGATCAAATGTTTTACCACTCTGCGATTACTGCAGGTGTTTTCTTTCAGCAGACCTTTTGACTTGCATCTTAAAGAATACCTTGTTCTAGTTTCAATGTGTACACAGAGAATAAGGTGCTTTCTTTCTTCAGACTTATTGACGTCGAGGAGATTCAATGGTGCATTCAAGATAAAAAAAAAAATACAGAGCATAAGTCTAATTAAATTATAATTGAAAAAAGTCACACAATTTGTTAGCCAATATTTTTCCTTTTTCTTTTGTCCAGTTTAAAATGATACTGTATTCATTGTAATAATTAGTACTTGGTAAGCAAACCAAAATTGACAAAGAATTTATAAATAAATCACCCACAACTGATGCCCACCATTTCCCAGGCACCCTTTTTATCCCCACAATATATGACTGAATCCCTGTTTTTACTAGGGCTATATGATTTATGCTGTTGCTCCCAGACCTCGCCTGCTCCCTTTGGAAATGTGATTAAAAAACAGACCCATGAGACTGGCTCCTTAAGATTTGTAGGTTAAATAAATACATTTAGTAATAATTTTTGCCTATGTGAAAGAAAAAGAGAAGTAGGGTGCTACTAAAGGTATCCACTGGATAAATGCAGATTGAAGATAAAGGTCACAGGCTCACCTGATTCTATGGCCAGGTGCACCATCCAGTTTTCACTCACACTTTTAACATGTATCAAGGTTAGACATCTGTAAATCCACATGTAGCATGTACTGATGATATATATACTTGAAATACACAAACATTAAGAGAAGGGAATAAACGCCCAAGCACTAAATGCGGTTTTGGGCCAAAACGTTCCTTTCCTGGAGGAGAATCTTCTGCATTCAGGAGAGGGAGGTTTACCTGGCCCTAAACTCTGCTGCTGTTTAAATCTGATAAAAGTATGTGTGCATGGACACATAGGCTTTTACTGAGTTGCGTTCAGGGGCTATGGCAAGAAATGCCAAAAGCTCTTGAACTTACGTTTATGAGCTGCAGTGTGCACGAAGGTTAATGGCCAAATTCCAATGTGTTTGAGGCAGAATACTGTTTCCTCTTCATGGATACTCTAGGGACAGCCTAGGTACTATCACTTTTTTGGAACGGCTTTTTAACCCTTTTCTGCCTGATTACAGTAGCCCTTTGACTGAGCCTTTATGCTCCTGGGTAGTACAGACTTCCCCATCACATGATCATTGTGGTTGGCTGTGTGAGGGATAATGGAACAGCCATTTTATATATCAAACATTTAGTTTAGATTAAGTGGATATATATTGAATGTATATTTTGTTATTAGAAGTCTTATTGTGTAACAGCTGTATTTCTTGTGTTAGAATGCTATTTACACCTCCAGCTGGGAAGATTGCTATCTAAAGAAGCAATGGGAAGTAACATGTTTGTGTGAACCTCCACCAGAAACCAGAATGTAACTTCAAAGCAGCCATAAAGCTAGATTCCCACCCATCTTAGCACATATAAATTGCATTAGCTTTCCAATGCAGTTTAGAGCATTACTTTGAATTTGTTCTCCCTGCATGGAGGTCTAGCAACATGCTTGTATAATAAACATCTACTTTTAAAATTTTGCTTCAGCAGTCAAAGTTACTGAAACCCCTTATGTTTTGGGGTTTCCCCAACAAAGGTTTTTTATCTTCCTCACAGCTATCATAGTGGTCACATGGTTGGGAGCCCATCCCTCCAGCTGCTGGTCATAACTGGGAGTTGTCTATGACAACTTGGAGTGTGTTCTCAGCACAGAAACCTTGGCCACCCTCTTTATTTTTGCACATATGTGCTTTATGGTCAGCAAGAGATTAAAGAAAAAGTTACTACTTTGCCTTGAGTGCTTTTAAAGCAGTGAATAATCCGTGTGGTGGTCTATGACATAATTTTCTCTCTCCCTGCTGGCTGAAGCAGAACTCTCAAGTCCAATTTGTGGCCCCGAATTGCTGATTTCTGACAGTTGGCAGTGGGAATTAAGAAGGCGATAGTACTATAGTTCCCACTGTGTTTTGCAGGAGATGCTTCATTGTGCACCAGTAAAATAAGTTTGAAAGAGACTTTCACTTGCCCCAGTTTTTTTTTTACTTAATTTTGGGTGTGCCTGCATTTACAGTATTCTCCTAAACCAGCCATAGATGGAAACCAGGGGTTGCAAGAAAGAAAATCACTTGATTCCCCTATCAACATGGTCAGTGTTGATGGGGGAATCCCTCCTGCAGAGCCATTGTGCTCCCTCCTGCCAGAAAAACAGTTATTACTGCTAGTGGCTATAATAGCCACTAGCAATAATCTCATGTGAAATCTGACAGGCTGGTTTTACCCAAGCTGATCAATTGATGATTAACTTGGGTACATTTAGCCTGCCCATACATGGTTCAAATCTTGGCTAGTACCTGCTGAACCGCCGAGATTTGAATTGACTATGGCTGGCTTTAGTCCCCCTGCAATGTTCTACAAATACCTGTTAATCCTGCTAGTGCACTCCACAACAATGTCAGATGCAAATTAAATGAGATTTGGATCAGTCTGGAAAGGTAAATGAAGATTTTTGTGTAATTTGTGAGGCTTGTGCATCACATAGTAACTAGATTGACACATGATTAGATTGATACAGGAACCTTTAGTTGTGTTTTTATAAATACCTGGAATTTTAAGATGGATTTTAAAAAACATATAGGATGAGGGGTGAGTAGACCAGAATACTGACAACTGTTTTCAGTTCTTGATCATGGCACCAATCTGGAGATGGATTTATAACTACAGTACAATTTCATTGCTATGGAAAATTTACATCTTTTTATAACACATGTAAAAAGTAATACATGTCTATGCTGACATAGTTGTGTAGATAGTAAAACTGTCAGGTGCTTCACACAGAGAAAAGTTGTTTCTTGCTGTTGGAGTTTGTTAAGAGGACAATTCTCTAAATTCTCCTTTAAGGTGCATTATAGAGTGTATATTAAATGAGAGCTTTTACTTAAAGCTGTGTTCATTCAATGGTCAATTCATTGTCATTCATCGATGACATTTGTTGAAAAATTATGTTTATGCCTCAAAAACTGCATTTATTTGCTGCTTATTTGGGACTTCTTGATTTACAAAAATGTGAATGCATATTTGCACCAATGGTTAACAATTCTGTATTTTTGAAATATGCCATATAGTGTAAAGCTAATAATACTTACTAAGCCAAACGTAAATCTTACTTGACTATGTTTGTTGTCTAATTTGACAGATATTGTTACAAAAGCTGAACTGTATAGGGGAACACAGCAACTATCATATACTGTAAGTACTGAATATATGAACATATTTAGTTGGTATACTACTACAGTTTAATATTTTTCTTGCTTGATCTGATGATGATTCTAGTGCTGGATATATTCATAATTAACAGACGGATATACAGTAGTTTTCCGTGAATAACTGTTTTTTGTATAGGCAATTTTAGATACTATGCCATAGCATCTCATACATCAGGAGTAAAGGGTATTCTACATCCTCATTAAGATAACTATTGGCAAATGTGTAAAAACATTGACCTTTTTCTCTTTATGTTGTTTCATTGGCAGATTTTTCAACTTTGCATGATAGGTTTGCTTTAAATAAAAATTATGCTGAATTGTCCTTTAGAGGCTAATTTAGAATAAAATACAAGAATATCTAAAAATCCATGAAATGTATCTATTCTAGGTGAATAGTATTTGCTTTTTCTTTGATCTTATTTGTCAGGTTCTATCCACACAGCCCCAAAAGCTACATTATAATAGACCACTTTCAATTTCTGTCTACCTCCGAAGTCCTTGCACCACTTATACATTACTGCATGAGAAAAATACTTTAGGAGTTTTCCAACACTGGCAGCATTTAACCAATCTGTTGGTAAAATTCTTTAACTAAATAAAAGAGTTGGCAAACCAGCACAAGCTCATGTGTGTTCCTAGGGCTATGACCCAAATAACTTTAAAAATGTGGGGCCATCGCCAAGACTTTGATACAAAAGGATTTGTATGAAATGCCAATCTTTATTCTTCAGTTTAGAACAATGCTCAATTTCAAAGGTGTATGACATATCACTTATCCTATTATATAGTATATAACACAAAAGTGGAAAGCTGGATCAAAAAGCACAACATACAGAAATAATAATGAACGCTAGATAACAATAGTGCAAAGTTGCTACAATGTTCCAGCTTATAATTATTCAACATTAAGTACACAGAGAAGTGATAAATACATGTTCAGACAGTTGAAAGGACAGACAGAAAGTCTAGAATGTGCAATTAAAATTGGGGACTTTTTATAATACAGTTTTCTAACATGTTACATGTTTCCAAAAGTCTTAAACTCTTTGCATGAAAATATTTTGTACGGCTAGGCTGGATCTGTGAAACTGAAACAATAAAGAATTATGGTTTCAATACTCTACTTATTTGTTTTTTTAAAAAGAAAAGTTATGTTATATTATGTGACTGTAAAAACCTGTAGTCACGCTAATGCTATAGTTGCAGTACAAGACTAAAAAATAAAATGTTTTAATTATGCAATTAATTTTAGTCATGAAGAGAATATGTACATAATATATATACACATATATATATATATATATATACACACACACACACACACACTATATTGACAAAAGTATTGGGATGCCCTTCCAAATCATTGGATTCAGGTGTTCAATCATCTCATTGGCCACAGGTGTATAAAATCAAGCACCTAGGCATGCAGACTTCTTCTACAAACATCTGTGAAAGAATGTGTCTCTCTCAGGAGCTCAGTGACTTCAAGCGTGGTACCGTGATAAGTGACCACCTGTGCAATAAGTCCATCCATGAAATTTCCTTGCTACTAAATATTCCACGGTCAACTGTTAGTAGTATTATAACAAACTGGAAGCAACTGGGAACAACATCACCAAGCGTCGGATGCAGTAGTGTAAAGCACGCCGCCACTGGACTCTAAAGCAGTGGAGACATGTTCTCTAGAGTGACAAATCATGCTTCTTTGTCTGGCAATCCGTTGGGCGTGTCTGGGTTTGGTGGTTGCCAGGAGAATGGTACTTGCCTGATTGCATTGTGCCAAGTGTACAGTTTGGTGGAGGGGGGATTATGGTGTGGGGTTGTTTTTCAGGGTTTTGGGCTTGTCCTCTTAGTTCCAGTGAAGGGAACTCTTAAGGTGTCAGCATACCATGACATTTTGGACAATTTTATACTCCCAACTTTGTTTGGGGATGGCCCCTTCCTGTTGCAACATGACTGCGCATCAGTGCACAAAGAAAGGTTCATAAAGACATGGATGAGCGAGTTTGGGGTGGAGGAACTTGACTGGCCTAACCTCAACCTGATAGAACATCTTTAGGATGAATTAGAGTGGAGACTGTGAGCCAGGCCTTCTTGTCCGACATCAGTGCCTGACCTCACAAATGTGCTTCTGGAAGAATGGGCAAACATTCCCATAGACACACTCCTAAACCTTGTGGACAGCCTTCCCAGGAGAGTTGAAGTTGTTATAGCTGCAAAGGGTGGGCCAACTCAATATTGAACCCTACGGACTAAGACTGGGATGCCATTAAAGTTCATGTGCGTGAAAAGGCAGGCGTCCCAATACTTTTTGAAATATAGTGTGTGTGTGTATGTATATATGTGTGTGCTGAGCAACATCCCTCCTATCTCTGTTGAAGATGATTTCTATTACAGCAGTATTAATTCCAAAAACAAAAATGTAATATATTGCAGCTTACCAATCCTTAGATGTGGTGGCTGTCTTATTTTGTTTAGGCTTTCACCCTCTGTTTTCACCTGGTGATCTGGCCAGTAACACATCTCCTGTATTAGAGTGCCCCCACTCCAGATGAATGAGCACTGGAGAACCTTTGGACATTGTCAGCCTGGGGGGAAGGGAGTGTTAGATGTACTAGCAGATCTAAATACACTAACAAATTGAATTCAAACCCTAGACTTTTTAAGTAGTTACAGTAAGCAGTTTTTTCCTTTTGGGGTAAACGTTTTCCATAAACAAATAAAAGCTGATCATTGTAAGCCCCCCACAAGTGTTAAATGGTCTATTTCATCCCTGTAATGGATACATTCTGCTGGAGAGCATGTGCTTTTGAAAACCAACAGACTTACTGGCTGGATCATCAGAGGAAAATAGAAGAAAGATATCCTAAAAAAGAAAATGAATGCAACCATCACATCTAATAAATTATAAGCTGCAATACAGTAAATGTTTCCTTTTGGGTTTAATACCACTTTTAAGTTTGCATAAGTAACAATACAAGAAGAAAAAGCCACCTTAACAATAAGGGTCAAAAGACAAAGTTACAGCATCATGAAAGGTACCATGGTATGGCAGTACAAACAGTTTAATAAAAAAACAACATCACAATAATGCAAATGATCATAGTGGGGAAATTCATATAGCACACAGGCTGCATGTATGAAAATTAAACCCTCCTTCTCTTTTAGTAGAGATGATGTTTACTTCGATTTTCTGTCTGTAGGAACAGACAAGTTTTGAGCTAGCAATGAAGGAATGCTGCACACAAAAGTGCCGCTAAATAATTCCCTTCTCTATTAACCACTTTTCCTCCAGAGGATTTACTCCCTTCATGACCAGGCCATGTTTTGCGTCACGGCGCTACGTTACTTTAACTGACAATTGTGCGGTCATGCTGTGCTGCACCCAAATAAAATTTATGTACTTTTTCTCCCACAAATTGAGCTTTCTTTTGGTGACATTTGATCACCTGTGTGTTTTTTTATTTTTTTGCATCATAAAATTTTTTTTGACTTTTTGCTATTAAACATGTCCAGTAAAAAATAAAAAAAATAAAATGTCCTCATAAATTCAGGCTGAAATGTATTCTGCTATATGTCTTTGCTAAAAAAAAATCTCAATACATGTAAATTAATTAGTTTACGTGAAAGTTATAGCGTTTACAAATGGGAACTGACTTGGTGTCACTGACATCCCCAGTGACACCAATACAGTGATCAGTGCTAATAAAAAGCACTGACACTGTACTAATGACACTGTGCATGAAGGGGTTAACTGTGTGCTGTTTTACATCATGTTTTGTGCTTGTGCTTCACTGTAAGCACACTGCTTTGCATGGCTGTGCTGTGCTTGTTTTTTAACAGTTCTCCCCCCGTTGGAGATCCTCGGAAATCACCCGGCGCCGGTGAGTAATCACTGGCCGGGACCCGGTGATTGCCAGGGTAGGGTGCGCATTCGCCTCGTGCACGCCTTCTACCCGGAAATGCAAAATCATTATCATCAGTATATATACGTGATTTTACGCACAGCTGCCACCCTGTGGCAGTATTTCTGCTATGGGGCTGAGCTGAAGCAGTTAAATAAAAGCCAACTGGACTTTTTATAAATCTAGAAGAAAATATTTAGTGGTGTCCCAGTGTGCAACATGTCTTGATAACAAGCTTGTGATATAATCCAGTGAAAATGAGCTGACCCTGGCATCTGGCATAAGCTGTGGAATGTGGAAAGAATCCATGCTTTGGAGTGGTATCAACTACAGATAAGCTGAAATGCTGAGCTAATGCTGGGGTTTCCTATTAGGACTTTCAGCATGCTCTGCAACCTGAATCACACGACTGCACCCTTTATTGCATGCTTATTAGGTACATTTCTGTAATATATACACATTTACCCATGCTTTATCCATTTAGAAATGCTGCTTATCAGGCCCGAACTGACCATAGGGCACATTAGGCATGTGCTTTGTGGACCGGGCTTAAGATGACCGGGCCACACAGCGGGAGGTAAGCTGCGACCGCGGTCTGGACGGGGCTAATACAGACAGCGGCTATGCCCAAAGGAGGGCCAACAGGAGGAGCAGCAGTGACGGCTCCTGAAGACAAGCAGGAAGTGCTGCTGACACACGGACACCTCCTTGGCCGGCTGCTGCACTAAAAGGGAGAACTTCTTCACCCATGGCCACCGGCACACTGTGACATGTCTGTAGCAGCGGTGGATGGGCTGTGTCTTTGCTGGAGGGGCTGTCTCTTTTCTGAATGAGCTGTCCCTTTGCTGGTGGGGCTGTCTATTTGCTGCATGAGCTGTCTCTTTGCTGGAGGGGCTGTCTCTTTGCTGGAAGGGCTGTCTCTTTTCTGGATGAGCTGTCTCTTTGCTGGAGGGGCTGTCTATTTGCATCATGAGCTGTCTCTTTGCTGGAGGGGCTGTCTCTTTGCTGGATGAGCTGTCTCTTTGCAGGAGGGGCTGTCTATTTGCTGGATGGACTGTTTCTTTGCTGGAGGGGCTGTGTCTTTGCTGGAAGAGCTGTCTCTTTGCTGGATGGCTGTCTCTTTGCTGGATAGGCTGTCTCTGCTGGAGGGGCTGTGTCTTTGCTGGATGTGCTGTCTCTTTGCTGGGAGGGCTGTCTCTTTTCTGGAGGTGCTGTCTCTTTGCTGGATGCGCTGTCTCTTTGCTGGATGAGCTGTCTCATTGCTGGACGGGCTGTTTCTTTGCTGGACGAGCTGTTTCTTTGCTGAACGGCTGTATATTTGCTGGACAGGCTGTCTCTTTGCAGGAAGGGCTGTCTCTTTGCTGGAGGGGCTGTGTCTTTGCTGGAGGGGCTGTCTCTTTGCTGGATGAGCTGTCTCTTTGCTGGACAGGCTGTCTCTTTACCAGATGGCTGTCTGTTTGCTGGAAGGGCTGTCTCTTTGCCCAGTTGGGTCCAGCAAAGAGACACCCCAATCCAGTAAAGAGACAGCCCAGTCCAAGAAGGGACATCCCCATCCAGCAAAGAGACATCCCTGTCCAGCAAAGAGGCATCCCGTCTTTGCTATATGGGGATGTTTCTTTGCTGGATTGGGCCATCTCTTTGAATATATAGGGGGCACTGTGATTAGATCTCTAGAGGCACTGTAATGTAAAGGGGCACTGTGATATAAAGGGGACTGCGCTGTAAAGGGGCACTGTAATAGACAGATATGAAAGAATAGGAAATGGATATTGTAACAGTAACTAAAAAAAGGCAGTAACCCAATGGTAGCAAATAAAATCTATTTAATCCTAATCATTAAAATCTCACATAAGCTTTAGTATGATAATGTCATTTCAAATGTAATGTCATTAAGAGAAGGGTTAAAATCCCTGGAAGACTACCTGCTTATTCCTTAGTCAAAATGTTAAAATTTCCCATATTTTTAGACCCAGTACTAATGGTCACCAGGATAAACAGAGAAAGTAAAATCTCCCTGGCAAGAGCACAGACAATAGGAAATGCCAGATGGTGGTTTAACCTCTTACCCCTCTATCTAAAACTTTCCTATATTTTCGACTTTAGATACACTTTAATGTCCTTGTTCAGACACTTCACTTTTGTGGTGACAACACTGTTCCTGTCTCCCAACTGAGCTACTGCATTGTCACCCTGCCTCTAACGGAGATCCCTTTGAGAATGTGTATGTGCACGAAACGCGTCAGCCCACGTGCTGACGTCACGCCGCCACGTCCAATTGATGGTCCGGTGGCCATCTTTGTAAGTGTTTTTATCTATTGTTTTGTGAGAAAGCTCCACATGGTTGCTAGCTTTTAAATAAACATACTACACTATATGATGCTGTCTCCGGGCTCGGTTTATGAGCTTGTACTCTAGGAGGAATCCTACCCCTGAATAGACTGTTGGCTGGAGATGGATATGGATCAGATTCGCCCTTAAGTGTCAGTCTGTTCCTTTCTGATTTTCTGCCGGCTTCTGGAGAGATCCCACCCCTGGATAGACCGCTGACTGGAGATGAATATTGAGCAGAGTTTCCCTTAAGTGTCAGTCTGTTCTATGCTGGTTTGCTACTTGCTTCTGGTGAGTGCATAATGGTAGAGGAATAACGCGGAAGTCACAGAAGTCACTTATACATATATTTTCTTCAATTGATCACATCACAATTTTGGGACTATTGCTTTTTTCCCTACTTGGGGACTAATATTTTTGTGCATCACTTGTACTTTTGGCATTTAGCATGTTTGATATTTATTCTGTGTCGTGACACTGGTTTTATTTTAATTTATTCATTTTCTTCAGCGCTGCACTTTTATTATCATTATTATTTGTTTAGTGGAGACGGAGGGTTTACCACGTTGTGCTAGCTGCTTCTTTTATTTGTTCCTTGCGCTCACTATTTACTTTTTTACTGTCATTAAGTATCTGCTTGCTCATACATCCCGTATACTGACAGGTCAGAGGGAGACCTGAATGGCACCAGCAAACTGCTGATTGCTGGGGCAATGCTTTACAGGCTCCAGAAAAAAAAAATAAATGCACATTTTATTACCTGCAAAAAAATGTGCATTTGTTATTTTTTGTTAAAAGGTGAACTTATCTTTTCAGGTGTATTTATATATGTACATAGGGAAACAACACAGACAGTCTTTGCTTCCTGCTTTTCAATGCTAAAGAATATGGTTGATTCAGTAAATGAATTGAGCATTTTCACTTGGATAGGGAATATTCACTTTGAAAAGTATATGTTCACTTAGCTTTGTAAATAGGATGAAGCACTGTTCACTTTCACATGCAATTTCACTGTATTTACTAAGCTCAGCAAACATTCACTTTGTTAATAGAACAGTTATTATTTTTTTTAAGCTGGCCATAGACCGTTTGAATCTTGGCCAGTTCAGCAGGGGTCGGACAAGATTTGAACCATATATGGGCAGGTTGAATGAACCCAGTTTGATCGATTGATCAACTTGGCTACAACCAGCTTGCCAAATTTTACATGTGATTATTGCTAGTGGCTATTATAGCAACTAACAGTAATCACTGTGTTCTCCCGGTGGGGGAACACAATGGCTCCACGGTAGGGATTCCCCCATTGATACTAACTGTGTTGATGGGGAAATCAATTTTCTTTCCTACAAGCCGTGGTTGGAGGAAAGAAAATTTCTCTTTCTATGGCTGGCTTAAGTAAATCAAATCCCAGGCTGTATAGCTTTTTCACAATGCAAGTCTTTTAACCAGCAAACTCATTAAATACATTGCACTTCCTGTGTGGCTGATACCTTATCTCAACAGTTGTTGAAGCTATGAGCTATGTCTTGTAGCCACTAAGAGCTCGGTATATTGGCTAATATAAAATTCTCTATATTTAATGCACTAGCAATAACAAAGAAAAGCAAGCTTGTCATCATGTAAATGTCATAATAAATACTATTTTAACATAAATAATGACATAAAGTGTGCTCACTGAAAGTACACTATGTATACCCTATAATGGTATTCAAACTAGTATGGGGAGCCCAATAAATTTGTGAAATGTAAAATAAACTGTACATTTTCCCTGTGTTGTACTTGCCTGCTGCTAGAAGTGAAGACAACTCCTGCTTATCACTTACATCTCTTTAAACAAACTGAGATGTATGAGTGAGCTGTATTGATGGAAGGTCTTTAACATGGAGCACGTTTTGTTAGATTTTGCTAGGCTCTGGTCTTCAAAATCCGTATTTGGCCATAGATTTGTTTACTCAAGCAGTGTTACTCATTATAAGAATGCACAATGGTGAAAGAAAAAAGGTTGGGAAGAGTTCATTTAATCCTTAGCAATATTTGTTTTAGCCTATTCAGGTCACTTAAGAAAAAGCCTTCCTTTGTGGACTTGTGATCCCAACAGACATTCTAAAACAACAAGTCTGGGGGAAAGTTTTATAATTGGTGGTGCAATAATTCTTTGATATAACTAACAGCCTGGCAGTGTGGTCTTGAATGGGTTTTTAGGCTTTGGCTTCATTTGTAGTCATTCAAAATCAGTTTTTGCCTCTTTCTGCTCTCCTTTTCTTCCTCTCTTCCTTTTCTTCTTCCTTTCTCTGTCCCCCAATATTCTTTCCTTGTATATTTACTTGTCTTTGTACCTACCTGTGGTAGAGAGTATTGTGCAGTTGTAGGCTCTTTTCTTATTGATTTTACCATCCATAGGCTTATACACATGAATTGATTGTGAGGCATTCATTTTGTACATTCACTGTATATTCACATAGTAACTGTAGTGTACACTTCCCATGCATGCCTACCATGTTCCCTGTATCTGTGAACTCTTCTATTCAACACTGTGTTAAAACTTCAATAAAACCATTTAAAAATATCCTTTTTGCAAGAACAAAGTTAAAGTGTTACTAAACCCACAACAGTAAAATCAGTCTGTACAGTTGTGGCCAAAATTATTCAACCCCCAATGCTGTAAAGGGGTTTAGGGACTATAGTGTACATTTGGAATTGTATTCAGAATCAAATCCTACAAGGACGTTGTAACTACCCAAATGCAACTAAAATGACATCAATTGTTTATGTAATACAGTAGTAAATGGTTCTTATGTGGTTTCTTCATTGCCACAATTATTCAACCCCTTAAAGACTACCACTCTGAAGAACAGAGGTTCATACAGGTGCTTTCCATCAGGTATTGAAAACACCTGTGGATGTCACCGAGCAGCAATCAAGCATAATAAGCACCAATTAGGCAGCTTTAAAATGACTGTGATACTCAGCTCCTTCTAGACATTTACTGGTGTGGTTACAAACATGGTGAAGGCAAGAGAATGGTCCAGGAAGACAAGAGAAGAGGTGATTTCTCTTCACAGGAAGGGCAATGGCTATAAGAAGATTGCAAAGATGTTAAACATACCAAGAGACACCTTAGGAAGCATCATTCGCAAATTCAAGGCAAAGGGCACTGTTGAAACGCTACCTGGTCGTGGCAGAAAGAAGATGCTGACTTCGACTGCTGTGCGCTACCTGAAGCGTAGAGTGGAGAGAAGTCCCCGTGTGACTGCTGAGGAACTGAGAAAAGATTTGTCAGATGTGGGTACAGAAGTTTCAGCCCAGACAATAAGACGCACACTGCGTAATGAAGGCCTCCGTGCCAGAACTCCCAGGCGTACCCCCTTGCTGTCTCCAAAGAATAAGAAGAGTCGACTGCAGTATGCCAAAAGCCATGTGGACAAACCACAAAAGTTGTGGGATAGTGTTCTGTGGACTGATGAAACAAAATTAGAACTGTTTGGGCCCATGGATCAACGCTATGTTTGGAGGAGGAAGAACAAGGCCTATGATGAAAAGAACACCTTGCCTACTGTGAAGCATGGTGGAGGGTCAATCATGCTTTGGGGCTGTTTTGCTTCTGCAGGTACAGGGAAGCTTCAGCGTGTGCAAGGTACCATGAATTCTCTTCAGTACCAGGAGATATTGGATGGAAACGTGATGCAGTCCGTCACACACCTGAGGCTTGGGAGACGTTGGACCTTTCAACAGGACAATGATCCCAAGCATACCTCCAAGTCCACTAGAGCATGGTTGCAGAGGAAAGGCTGGAACATTTTGGAGTGGCCATCGCAGTCACCAGACTTAAATCCGATTGAGAACCTCTGGTGGGACTTAAAGAAAGCAGTTGCAGTGCGCAAGCCTAAGAATGTGACTGAACTGGAGGCCTTTGCCCATGAAGAATGGGCGAAGATACCCGTAGATCGCTGCAAGACACTTGTGTCAAGCTATGCTTCACGTTTAAAAGCTGTTATAACTGTAAAAGGATGCTGTACTAAGTACTAAGATTGAATGTCACTTGGGGGTTGAATAAAACTGATAATGCTGTGAGCACAGAAAAGACATTTGTGGTTATTTCATTATAACTGTTATGTTATATTTGTCTGACCTACAAGTGCCTCTTTAATGTAAATGTAAGCAAGATGACTGAATGATCAAAAGCAATGTCAAACTGGCCAAAACACTCAATTTCAGTGGGGGTTGAATAATTTTGGCCACAACTGTATATGCAGTAAAGCATGCTCACTGTGGAACCTAAGAGGTTAATCCTCTACATTGTGTAAAAAAGCTGTTTGATCCTTTTTTCTCTGCCCCTCCTCTTGTTGAAACGACCACCTGATACAGACTGAATCCGTAGTCACGTGCACATGCTCAGTTTGGTGTGTATTGCTAGAGAGGTGTTTTTTTTCTTGGGAGAGTGCATGTGATCAGCACAGGGCCAATCAGCACTGTCCAGATAGAGGGTCAGGACTTTCACATCCTCCTAGAGCAGAAAGAAAACTCCTCTTAAAAGCTTTAACAAGGGCTCTGATGAAGTCGCAAGACTGCTGATGAGAAAAGGTGTTTATCGGTTTATATTTACTAAAATAATTGCATTTCCATGTTGTGTGTACTGTGGGAGACCAGATAGAGAGAATGCAGGGTCCTGGGTTTAGTAACACTTTAAGTTCAATTACAATGATATGGTGAGCGGGGTCTGTAGCTGCCATCATCCCTTAAAGGTAACAATGAAAGAAATATCCCCTATAGGTGGGACTTTTTAAAGGCAGCACTGATTAACGAGCCAAAAAAAAACTTTGAACACAAATTAAAAACATAATATTTTATTAAAAATCAATTCACCCTTTTGCTTCCAGAGCCGTTTTTGCATACATGAAATCATTTTAGGCCTGAAGATTACACCAAATCCCTCAAACATTATATATATTCTGAGAGCAGACACCCTAGTGAATAAAATAGTGGTAGATCTAATTTTCTATGTCACACGATATTACCGCAAAGGTCTAGGAAAAGCAAAATTTCAGTAAAAACACATTAATGTGAATTTTAGGGCAAACAAGCGCAATAAATTACCCAGATTTTTGGTACAATGTAAAAGATGAGGTTTCACTAAGTAAATAGATACCCAACATGTCAAACCTTAAATTTGTGTTCGCCTATGAAATTATGACAAACTTTAGAACCCTATATTTTTTATAGGCAATGCTTCAAAAGCCCCTACAGGTCATCAGCTTAGTGTTATGGAGGAGGTCTTGTGCTAGGATTATTGCTCTCACTCCGGCGTGTGCAGTGATATATAACGTGTGTTGCAATTGTTTTCACTCATAGGCGCCCTGACTGTACCTTTAATATTAGAAGGACAAATAGTAAACAGACCTGTTTGGTAAAAAGGGGAGAAAGAAAAAAGGAAGACAGGGAGTAGAATCACAAGATGAAAATAAAGACATTCAGGAGAAGGAGAGAACGTCTAATAGGCTACCCGAACAATACTGTCAAGAAAAGAGAGTGATACCTTTACATGACCATAACTATCCAGATGATACCTACACTACAAAATTTGCCACATATCAGACTGATAGGGATACAATTAAATATCAATTGTAGGAGAGTGGTAAATAGGTGGAACATATTACTCTTCCCATCCACTGGACATGAACCCATCTAATAATCATCTAAAGGAGATGGATTTAGGCCTAGGGGTAGTGTAGATCCAAATTTTTATATCCATCTGAGCTCACGTTGGAGGAGTATTTTATTCCAATGTCCTCTCCGTAAGCCTGGATGTATCTGATCAAGAATAAGAAACTATATTTTAGAGAATACTCCCCCATGTATATCCCTAACATGTCATCCCAATGGAAGATCTTTTTTTCAAGATCTCATGCAAGAAATGTGGCGATATGATCGCTTCCAAAATTTGAGCTTGTTCTTACCTACATAATAGCTTTTGCAATCACACTGGAGTAAATAAATGACCCCTTTAGTTTTGCAGTTAGCAAAATGTTGGGGTTCAAATTTCAGGCCCTGTAGTAGTATGATGGATTTTCGGGTGTCGATAAATTGGCAACAAATGCAGCCCCCACATTTAAAGGTTACAGGGGTCACTTCTGTTAATTCCCCTGTACTCACTTTGACAACATCATTTCTAATGGATCTTGCCCTTTTAAAGGTAAATGCTGGTTTATCTGATACAAATGGACTCACATTAGGGTCAATTGTTAAATTGTACCAATGTTTCTGTATGATTTTATGAATACTGATTTATGATTGAATGGAAAACCTAGTAATGATTTTCTTTCTTGGTAATTGCCTTATGATAGAGTAAATCATGTCTGGTTTGATTGCTTGCTCAGTTAAATGCACTTTTAGGGCTGGTGGGGGATTATCCACACAACAGTAAATGTTATCTTAATATATCTGCCTCTATCTCAAATGTGTGATCTTCAGAGCAATTGTGTCATATCTGCAGATACTGGCTGTATGGTATGAAGTTCACTCGGTGCTTGGGATGGAAACTGGATGCATGCAGAATGGAATTGCCGTGGATTTGCGATAAAGATGACCATTTTTATCCTTCTAGATCATTGTGTCCAAGAATGGTAAAAAAATCTAAATTGTAAGTCATAGTAAAACTTAAATTTAAATAATTAGAATTGATGATTTTTCATGAAATCCTGTGATTTGTTAAGTGGGCCATCCCAGATGACAAGAATGTCATCAATGTACCTTAACTATGTAAGGACATGGTCCTGGAAGGTAGTGTCAGGGAATGAGATTGCCTGCATGGATCCATTCGCATCCTGCTCTGGTCTGCTCCTCACCAGTCCAACTACTTCACCGGACGATTCCAGGACCTTTTACCCCACCGCGCTCCTGCGACTGCTGTCTCACTCTCAGCGGTTCCCGAGCCAGGGTTATACGAGAGGTCTGCCTCTTCACGTCAGGCTCACTACTAAGGTACGTGACAGGTAGCCAGGGCATAAACTGGGGCACAGCACATCCCCATCACTACACCCTGTATCTGGAAGAAATATGAACCATTGAAGCAAAAGTAGTTGTGATTGAATATATAGTCTAGTGCTTCAACAATGAATTCGCTAAAAATGCGATCACCACAACTGCGTTGAGATAAAATGTGTCTTATGCAGGTAAGACCTTAATGGTGAGGTAAACAACTGTAGATTGCTTCTGCATCTATGGCCACCAAATAAGCAGATGATAAAACATGTAAATCATCAAGAACTTGAACAAGAATTTATAGAATTTATTGTGAAATGTACTGACAAGATCACTTGTAATGGGGCGGTACCAGTCTTTATTCTGAAGAATCCTTATAAACATTTCAAAGTAGCATTGGATGTCCATAACAAGGACATTGCCACCCTTGCCAGAAGGTTTAATAGTAATATTGTCAGATTAGATTACTGGAGTCCTGATCTTCCATGAGTGCAATTAATTCATCCAATGTTTAAAAATATAGCGATAGAACGTTTGGATGCCTACATCATTAGTTTGAGGCTATTTTAGGCCATTGTTGAATCTATGGTTAGAATTTTTTCCTTTTTTTTTGTTTATCTCTAGATCCATATATTTGGATATTGTTCAGTCTCCATAGGCAATAAATATGCTGGTGTCTTAAATCCAGTGACTAACTGGAGATGTGTTGCTAGTGACTTTATATATATTCTTGAAAGCTATTGGGTTGTAAAATCTTGATATTTGAGGTAAGACCTATATACAGTTGCAAGAAAAAGTATGTGAACCCCTTGGGATTACGTGGAGTTTTGCATGAATTGGGCATAAAATGTGCTCTGAACGTCATCTGAGTCACAACAATAGAAGGACACAGTCTGCTGAACATAATACTACACAAACATTAGATGTTGCCATGGTTTAATTGCACATAACATGTAAACATTCACAGTGCAGGGAGGAAAAAGTATGTGAACCTTTGGACTTAATAACTGGTTGACCCTCCTTTGGCAGCAATAACCTCAACCAAACATTTCCTGTAGTTGCAGATCAGAACTGCACAACGATATGGAGTAATTTTGGACCACTCCTCTTCACAAAACTGTTTCAGTGTAGCAATATTCTTGGGATGTCTGGTGTGAATCGCTCTCTTAAGGTCATGCCACAGCATTTCAATCAAGCTGAGGTCAGGACTCTGACTGGGCCACTCCAGAAGGTGTATTCTGTGCTGTTGCAGACATTGTTTTGTTGAATTACTTGTATGCTTTGGGTCATTGTCCTGTTGCATCACCCATCCTTTGCGGAGTTTCAGTTGGCGGACAGATGGTCTTGATAAACTCTGGAATTCATTTTCCCATCAATGACAACAATCCGTCCAGGCCCTGAGGCAGGAAAGCAGCCCCAAACCATGATGCTCCCTCCGCCATGTTTTACAGTGGGGATGAGGTTTTGATGTTGGTGTGCTGTGCCTTTTTTTCTCCACACATAGTGTTGTGTGTTCTTCCCAAACAACTCAATCTTGGTTTCATCTGTCCACAGTATATTTTGCCAGTAGTGCTGTGGAACATCCAGGTGCTCTTTTGCAAACTGCAAACGTGCTGCAATATTCTTTTTGGACAGCAATGGCTTCCTCCATGGTGTCCTCCCATGTACTCCCTTCTTGTTTAATGTTTTCCTTATTGTAGATGTGTCAACAAAAATGTTAGCATGTGCCAGAGATTTCTGTAGGTCTTTAGCTGACACTCTGGGATTCTTCTTTACCTCATGCAGCATTCTGCGCTGTGCTCTTGCAGTCATTTTTACAGGACGACCATGCCTAGGGAGAGTAGCAACAGTGCTAAACTTTCTCCATTTGTAGACAGTCTGTCTTACCGTGGACACATGAACATCAAGACTTTTGGAGATACTTTTGTAACCCTTTCCAGCTTCATGCAAGTCAACAATTCTTGATTGTAGGTCTTCTGAGAGCTCTTTTCTGCGAGGCATGGTTCACATCAGACAGTGCTTCTTGAAACCAGTAAACCCAAAACAGGTGTGTGTTTTTTAAGGGCAGGACAGCTGTCAGCAACACATCCAATATCATCACACCGATTGGAGTCAAGGTTGGCTGACTCCTGGCTCCAATTAGCACTGGGAGAAGTCATTAAGCTAGGGCCTCACATACTTTTTCCTCCCTGCACTGTGAATGTTTACATGTTATGTGCAATTAAACCATGGCAACATCTAATGTTTGTGTAGTATTATGTTCAGCAGACTGTGTTCTTCTATTGTTGTGACTTAGATGACATTCAGAGCACATTTTATGCCCAATTCATGCAAAACTCCACGTAATCCCAAGGGGTTCACATACTTTTTCTTACAACTGTACATGGAGATAGGTCTATATTGTCACTAAGATGTTTTTTATAAATATATAGAATAGATCATCTTAAATTTTTCCATTTGTTATACAGTAGAATTTTGAAAGTGTTGCTAATATTGTGGTGTTCCACGATTAAGCCCCTCCCCATGGGCCCAGGCAGTGACCTTTCTGATTTTATCTCGCAACTCAGAATGGGTATTTACCAAATAGGGTTAATTATATCAACTTTTCAATGTCATAAAATTGATGTATATGATTGCTTCTAGTACGATTATTGTTACATGATGTCATTAACTAAATATATTTTCTCCTAGTTTATGTATAAACAAGATCCAAGGCCCTGAGGAAGTGATCTTTAATAACGCGTTGGCCATTTAAGACTAGGATCTTATGAACAGATATATGGTTATACTTCAAGTGACATTATTCATTTTATAAATCTTTTATGATGTGTGTTTGTGATACAAGTATATGGTAACGATAAAATACTGTTTTTATGTATTGATATTTGTCTTTGTTCTACACTTAGGGAGGTACATTTATAGTCCCAATTCTAAGTGTCGTACTTCTTCACTGTAAAGGCCTTTTTTATAACTCTGAAAAGTACATTATTTTTCAGTTTTTGTTACGCAAAACTGTTTACCACTTACCTTTGTACCATTTCCAGTTAGTCACTGGACTTGAGCAGTTTAAATTTCCATAAAAAATGGAATATGGGGGTGTTCTAAAGCTTTTGACTGGTAGTGTACTAGATAGAATGGTGTATTATTTTATGAGTCATAATTATATATATATCAGCTGGCATATTCACTGCCTAATGTTTATAAAGCATATGGGAGACCTAGGGCATATTGGAATGCTAAAGTGTTAATCAGGGGAGTGGATACTAAAAAAATGCTTCCTTTTTCTTGCAGTATACTGTAATGATTATATCCCTATCCCAGTATGTTTCTCTGAAGCAGAATTTGAGTGATTGTTCCTAAGTATTGTCACTTTAAAGGAGCACAGAAACTGCTTCTAATAAAAAAAGGTATATTTAAAACTATGGTTTTGTTGCATATTGTGACATATCTAGAATTTATTAACCTAGACTTGTATAGATAGATCAGCTTTGATGTTGGACTATGCAGTTTACGAAGGTATGACATCCAAAAGTTAAATGAATTCCTTCTACTGCTTTAGTGAATGTTTGGCATGCATTCATTTGTACATCTATATGTACATATAGAAACACTTTCTATGTAAGCTTCATGCCACCCTTGCATAAAAGTAATTTACTGGATCATAAGTTTTGCCAAAAAGAATATACATTTAAAAGGCTACGCATGTATAAGCATTTTTGCAATCTGGGAATTCATCTGTAGATCACTGCTAGGAAAAATGGGAGTAAAAGTATGCTTCTAAAGCACTCTGTCTGGCTTCTACATGTTTCTGATTAATAAAAAAGTTACAGACATGACATAAACCATTACACAATAGATGAACACTCATTGCCACCACTTTGAAAGCATATCCACCCATTAATATTAAACATTTAATAAAACGTGGTCCGCCTAGTCTATCCTTAAAGTAAAACTATAGACAAAACTTTTTTTTTTCAGTTTGAATACAGAAAGGGAGGGTTAAAACCCCCATCATTTTTTTTTTGTCTTCTGTGTCCTATTGTGGGAGATTTACCTTCACTTCCCATCCCATAGTCAAAACAGTAGGTGAGAGGAAATCCCTGCAAATTAAGCCCCCCAGGTCACCTGAACCCATTGGAAGATTGCCCTCTATTACTTTTCTGGGAACAACCCAAAATTTGTGATTTTCGTTTTCTTTCTCTTCTGATGATAATAGTAAACAGGACAAATAGAGAGGGTGATTCTCCCTAAAGGGTACAAAGACAGCAATAAAAACCTGACAGGCGCTCTGATCCCTCTCTACTCTATCCAACACTGCAAAAATATGTTTTGCCTTTAGTTATACTTTAATCATGGAGGTTAGAAATATAAGGGGCTACTTCATTATAATGTTAGTTGGTGGACCCAAACTTATGATATCATTATTGCAATTGCAAGAGAATAGCCACACACACCACAACGTGTATAAATTCTATTCCCATGTATTGAAGGTGTGTACAAGTTTTTATAGACAGTGGATAGTAACTTGGTTACATAACACACAGCGCTATATAAATATCTGTAATTAATGAATAAATAAATAAATGTCACAGGAGATTTAAACAGAGAACATTTGTGCATGTGAAGATAACACACGTACAGTAACCCTGACCACTCATAAAGATTTGATGTCATGCACATAGGTGTGTTGATTTACTAAAGGTAAAAAGACTCTACACTCTGCAAGTGGAGTTGCTGTAATTTTCATTGGCAAATGTAATATGATAAAGATTTTTGTTGCAAAAAAAATATCCAATAAGGTGCAAGAAAAAAAAGCATTTTTCCTTGTACATGATTGGATGATGGAAATCAGCAGAGCTTCACCACTTTTATTAAACTCTGAAGAAAAGGAGTGCAACTGCACTTGCCAAGTGCACAGTCAATTTCCTTTAGTATATCAACCCCATTGAGTTTTTAGGATCGTCACTAGTCACAGCTCTCCCTCACTTTTTCTGTGCTGCAAGCAACATCAGTTTAGCTGTTGTAAAGCCTGATGGACATCTTTGTAGTAAAGCCAGTCTTCCTCCCATCTTGGAGTGGATTTATTGCTGTCCTTCATCTGCAGCCCAGCCAACAGCCTGAAATTACCCTGCATGCCTAATACAGTCTTCCTTAGGTTCCCCATACATGAATCATTTTTTTTTTCATTTAACTAGGAGGGTGAAGAAAAAAAACTTACTTGATTACCCCATTCATATTCTCCCTACTGAGTTATTGTATTTTGACAGAGGGGAGACATCCCCGCTGTCAGAATACATTGATCACTGTTACTGGCTATAGCCAACAGTGCTGACCAATTGCTAAAAATCCAACAGGGCGGTTGTACAGACGTGAATCGGTAGATCCACTTCTGTACAACCGCCCTGCCCCGGAATTGATCCTGGTCCCTGCTGAATTTCAAGATAGATAAAGTTTGAAGTACTGCAAAAATATCCATAGTTTTAAGAAGTTGATATTATAGTGATAGAGTAATTGTTTCCAAGGGCAATAACAATTATGCCATAATACAAAATACTAAAGTCTAATTACTCATATTATTGTTGCTATCAGGGGTGGACTGACCATTTGGAAACTTGGGCACTGCCCGGGGTCAGTAGGGGGCCCCATGAGATGCCCCTGGTATCTTTTTCATAGGCTTTTTTGAGTTTGGGCAAGGACACAGGGGCCCCATGATCCCCTATTGCCCAAGGGCCCCATGAGTTGTCAGTCCGCCCCTGGTTCTACACTTTTTTCTTTTTACCAAATACTAGACCGCCTCATTCAGCTCTTGCTAGCTGTTGCAGTGAAAATGGTGGTAGGGCTTAGTATTAACATTAAAGCCTCTAAATCTTATACCTCTAAAAATATAAATGAATGCAGAAAAGCACTGGAGAGCTACTAGTAGTTAGAGTAGTTAGCTGGAAAATAAAGGTTAAAAGTTAATTCCTCATACTATTGCATCTTTCCTGACAAATTCAATCTGCAGTGCTGGTGCCTAATAGTGTACTATGCTGACAGCACTTAAACCGGCCATAGATGGAGCGATTTTCTTTCCAGCAACCACGGGTTTCAGGAAAGAAAATCGCTTGATTCCCCCATCAACACAGTCAGTGTTGATGAGGGAATCCCTTTGTGGAGACATTGTGTTCTCAGAACACAGTAATTACTGCTAGCAGCTATAATAGCCTCTAGCAGTAATTGCATGTAAAATCTGACAGGTTTGCTGTACCCAAGTTGATTGATTGATCAACTTGGGTACATTCAGCCTGTCTATACATGGTTGGAATCTTGGCCGGTTCAACAGGAACCGGCCAAGATTCCAGCCATGTATAGACAGGCTGAATGTACCCAAGTTGTTGATCAATCAACTTGTTGTTGATCAATCAATCAACTTGGGTACATTCAGCCTGTCTATACATGGTTTGAAACTCGACCAGTTCCTTTTGAACCGCCGAGATTCACACCGCCTATGGCCGGCTTTAAATAGCATAAAAAGCCGGCACGCAACTAAAGATCTACAGTTGTGGCCAAAATTATTCAACCCCCACTGAAATTGAGTGTTTTGGCCAGTTTGACATTGCTTTTGATCATTCAGTCATCTTGCTTACATTTACATTAAAGAGGCACTTGTAGGTCAGACAAATATAACATAACAGTTATAATGAAATAACCACAAATGTCTTTTCTGTGCTCACAGCATTATCAGTTTTATTCAACCCCCAAGTGACATTCAATCTTAGTACTTAGTACAGCATCCTTTTACAGTTATAACAGCTTTTAAACGTGAAGCATAGCTTGACACAAGTGTCTTGCAGCGATCTACGGGTATCTTCGCCCATTCTTCATGGGCAAAGGCCTCCAGTTCAGTCACATTCTTAGGCTTGCGCACTGCAACTGCTTTCTTTAAGTCCCACCAGAGGTTCTCAATCGGATTTAAGTCTGGTGACTGCGATGGCCACTCCAAAATGTTCCAGCCTTTCCTCTGCAACCATGCTCTAGTGGACTTGGAGGTATGCTTGGGATCATTGTCCTGTTGAAAGGTCCAACGTCTCCCAAGCCTCAGGTGTGTGACGGACTGCATCACGTTTCCATCCAATATCTCCTGGTACTGAAGAGAATTCATGGTACCTTGCACACGCTGAAGCTTCCCTGTACCTGCAGAAGCAAAACAGCCCCAAAGCATGATTGACCCTCCACCATGCTTCACAGTAGGCAAGGTGTTCTTTTCATCATAGGCCTTGTTCTTCCTCCTCCAAACATAGCGTTGATCCATGGGCCCAAACAGTTCTAATTTTGTTTCATCAGTCCACAGAACACAATCCCACAACTTTTGTGGTTTGTCCACATGGCTTTTGGCATACTGCAGTCGACTCTTCTTATTCTTTGGAGACAGCAAGGGGGTACGCCTGGGAGTTCTGGCACGGAGGCCTTCATTACGCAGTGTGCGTCTTATTGTCTGGGCTGAAACTTCTGTACCCACATCTGACAAATCTTTTCTCAGTTCCTCAGCAGTCACACGGGGACTTCTCTCCACTCTACGCTTCAGGTAGCGCACAGCAGTCGAAGTCAGCATCTTCTTTCTGCCACGACCAGGTAGCGTTTCAACAGTGCCCTTTGCCTTGAATTTGCGAATGATGCTTCCTAAGGTGTCTCTTGGTATGTTTAACATCTTTGCAATCTTCTTATAGCCATTGCCCTTCCTGTGAAGAGAAATCACCTCTTCTCTTGTCTTCCTGGACCATTCTCTTGCCTTCACCATGTTTGTAACCACACCAGTAAATGTCTAGAAGGAGCTGAGTATCACAGTCATTTTAAAGCTGCCTAATTGGTGCTTATTATGCTTGATTGCTGCTCGGTGACATCCACAGGTGTTTTCAATACCTGATGGAAAGCACCTGTATGAACCTCTGTTCTTCAGAGTGGTAGTCTTTAAGGGGTTGAATAATTGTGGCAATGAAGAAACCACATAAGAACCATTTACTACTGTATTACATAAACAATTGATGTCATTTTAGTTGCATTTGGGTAGTTACAACGTCCTTGTAGGATTTGATTCTGAATACAATTCCAAATGTACACTATAGTCCCTAAACCCCTTTACAGCATTGGGGGTTGAATAATTTTGGCCACAACTGTATATCAAAAGTTTATTGATTAAAAGGTAAATACATGACAAAGACCTTTATCTTGTTAGATGTATTTGCCTTTTAATCAATAAAGTTTTGATATGTTTCTTTAGTGATCTTGCACTTTTTCTACTATTTGAGGACTCTTTGTGGGTGGACAGGAACCCTTGCTGAGGCACCTGCATTCCACAAGCCTAAAGATGTGGATCTCTTTTGTTGCTTGTTATGCTTACAGTTTTTCTGCAACCTGATTTATACATTTTTATTAATGGTTTTCAAGAAAATAGTATTGTGTTGCAAATTGTTAGACACTTGATGGCCTTTAAAAATCAGAGTATGGACATTTTAATGTATAGAAACCCCAAATTACTTCCATGGTTAAAGTAGTAGTAAACTTATTTTATTATAAATTTTTTTGGCCCCTGCAGCTTAATTGTTTATTTATTTTAATTTGGGCCCCTGCAGTGCAATAAAGTGCTAGTATGCACACAGCACATTCTCAGACGTTTAAAGTTAGGTGCATAGGCAGATGTACCTCCGATCCTTATGTTACAGAAAAAACAAAATTAGATGCCCATGGGACTTTTAAAGAGGTACATCTGCACAATAAACATATAAAATCTTTGTGTTTTATTAAAGTGGTAGTAAAGTTGACTTAAACAAAAAAAAAAATCTTCTCCATGCAGTGTAATGTAATAATGTGCTAGCATGCATCGCATCGCTAGTATGTATGCATCGGAAGTCTCACCCGTGGCACAGAGCTCTGAAGGAACGGCACGGGCATGCTGTTCCTTCAGAGCGCATGCGTTAGTGACGTCACCGACTGCAGGGACACTGAATATCTCCTAAATGGTGCACATTTAGGAGATATTTCTTGTACCTAAAGGTAAGCTTTATTATAAGCTTTCAAAATCAATACATAAACCGTATATACACCGCGCAAATGTGATGTGAATATATATAAAAACTAACACCCGAAAAAGTGCACAATAAATCACTCACCTAAATAAATAAATGAGTGCATAGAATGTGTAAGCATGCAGCTGCCTGAATATTGAATAATCCAATAATCACCTTATGACGAATAAAAGAAGTGCAAAAAAAAAAAATAACACACAATAGCAAAGTGAAAATATGAAACAAAATATAACACTTCAATAAATATATACAAATATTTAAAGCATTTGACATAAGTCCACCAACTCAAAAATGAAAATTGTGATGAAGCACAAAGTCCTTATTGATCCACCAAGATCACCATGTGAGCAACATAACGATAATCCTCCTTGCTGCTCGCGAGCGATACGTCACTTCCGGCGGGGGATGTAAGGTGGATGCCTTATTACAGAATATGTCGTGCAGCTCGACCTTACATCACCCCGCTGGAAGTGACATATCGCTCCCGTGCAGCGAGGAGGATCGGGTGAGACAGTTATTGTGGATATTTTGGCATGCTTTCATGCATTTCATGTGAGTGCAATACTTTCTACCCAATAAATGGTTTTTAATGGATTCACGCTATGAATTTCCTTTCACGTCTTTCCTTTATTACGGAGTGTAATAGTTTGGAGAATGTCCCACCATCTTATCGTCTCTAATTGATGAAGGGCTTGTTGATTGATGATCTGTACTACGCTGACACTCACCACAAGTGCTATTGCCTATCAGGTTGGATGGGCCACAATATCTGGTGGGTGCCATTGAATTGGGGGAGGTTTTCATCTGGAGCACGTCGTGATATTTGAGTGCATTTTATTCAACCAATTATCATTTTGTCGTTCACATGGTGATCTTGGTGGATCAATAAGGACTTTGTACTTCATCACAATTTTCATTTTTCAGTTGATGGACTTATGTCAAATGATTTAAATATTTGTGTATATTTATTGAAGTTAATGTAAATGGTATAAAGTGAGCGCTCCTAAGTAAGCAGCTATGGCACTAAAGGTAATCACAGTATACCCACAAGTAACAGATAAAAACAGAGTGCAGCGCTAAAAAATAATAAATACAAACGAAAAAAGTCCGTAATAATTATATAGATGTATATATTAACGAATCCCAAGGAATAGCTGGTAAAGCCCGGAGACAATGGAAAGAGTGCGCACTCACCGGACGCGCATGGGAAATGCGCATATAATAAATATCCCCTGGAATCTTATGGAAATGAAGAGAATAAGCTCCAACTCTGTAAATCATTCAGCCTGGAGATGTGTGAGAAGAGTCCGGAGATCCCCTTTACAGATGGTATGGTAATCAGCCAGGATCCAGAGCTCCGTCCCTCCGGTGGTGGTAAACACACACTACAGGAATCCTGCAAATGGATTTAGCTCCCAAACAGGAACCAAAAAACAGGTGCCCATAGTGTAGTAATTCAAACCAATTTTAATAAATAAAAAATCAGGGTAAAATACAGGGTAGTAGGCTGTGTACAATGAATATATTAAAGCAGAGTACGCAGCAAAAGGTACTGACCCTAAGTTAAAATGGCCGCCGAGCTATCTCGTGGCTCCGGGCGGGAGATGACGTCATGCTCTGTCGGTTCCTCCTAAGGCCTTTCGTGCCCAAGCACATCATCAGAGGGGATACCAACTTTGGTATCCCCTCTGATGATGTGCTTGGGCACGAAAGGCCTTAGGAGGAACCGACAGAGCATGACGTCATCTCCCGCCCGGAGCCACGAGATAGCCCGGCGGCCATTTTAACTTAGGGTCAGTACCTTTTGCTGCGTACTCTGCTTTAATATATTCATTGTACACAGCCTACTACCCTGTATTTTACCCTGATTTTTTATTTATTAAAATTGGTTTGAATTACTACACTATGGGCACCTGTTTTTTGGTTCCTGTTTGGGAGCTAAATCCATTTGCAGGATTCCTGTAGTGTGTGTTTACCACCACCGGAGGGACGGAGCTCTGGATCCTGGCTGATTACCATACCATCTGTAAAGGGGATCTCCGGACTCTTCTCACACATCTCCAGGCTGAATGATTTACAGAGTTGGAGCTTATTCTCTTCATTTCCATAAGATTCCAGGGGATATTTATTATATGCGCATTTCCCATGCGCGTCCGGTGAGTGCGCACTCTTTCCATTGTCTCCGGGCTTTACCAGCTATTCCTTGGGATTCGTTAATATATACATCTATATAATTATTACGGACTTTTTTCGTTTGTATTTATTATTTTTTAGCGCTGCACTCTATATTTATTGAAGTGTTATATTTTGTGTCATGTTTTAACTTTTCTATTGTCTTATAATTTATTATAAGCTTACCAGTAGGTGCAAGTGTCCAGTAGGAGCTCACTCCTACTTTGAATATCCATTTAGTTAAAAATATACTCTATACAAAAGTTACAAAAAAAACAAAAAACCCCAAAAAACTGATTTACTACTGTCAGTCTATTCCAGTATAGACAATAACTGCATAGATCACATATATGCACAATGTTCCAACATGCACAAAATTGGATTGCATGAAAATAAATGGATGAACGAGTTACATCATAAATCTCAGCATGTTTTGTGAACACTAATACACTACTTTAGGGGAGGATGCTACTGACAAGGGTGTCTAAAACACATTAAACAATTTCAGAGAAATCATCATACACAAGTCCACATGTGCATCTCATGGTTTTTTTTTTTTTTTTGCAAAATTATGCACAAACCAAATGCAAAAATAAATTAAAACCAGAAAGCCTTGTGGATGGTAACCACCAGAGATGGTAACTGAAATTTCTCTGCTTCTAGTTTCTGGTGCGTTTCCAATAGAATGAGCGGGGAACAGAGAGATCTGTAAATATTAGGTCAATGTGGAAGGCATGGTAACTTGTGTTTGGCTTCCCCAATCCAATACTAACCCTGCCTTCACATTTGAAGCAGAAAAAGTACCCTTTATTCCTTGAAAGTCAGTATTTTCCCTTTCTACCTTTTACTTTTCATGTCTATTGCTTTTAGTTTCCATTACCTTAGATTTTTTTTTTTTTGCTGCTATCCCTCATTGCTCATCCTCTCTTTTTGCTTTTATTATATTATTTAGCAGTTTTTGTATTTATAAATTGATTATGGGTGTTTCTATGTCACTTTATGTTTTGTTAATTTTTTTTTGTATATTATAATGTTGCTTAGAGTAAAAATCTTGCACTCTGCATCATTAACTACTGTACACTTAAGTTTTCTTCTCAGGAATGGATTGAATAATATACTCATCTTCACTTTTTTAAATATATTTCTTGAACATAAAAAATGCACTAGACATTGGACTTTATAGGTACCTAACAATATACCTACTGTATAATAATATACACTATTAAAATTATACACAATTATTCACAAAGTATTAAACATACAACACATTTGATATATACCATCTATTTACTGGATGTAATCTCATGATGGTTTTATTCATATAGCTTCACAGAGCCTGAGGAAGTGGAATATTTGGAATCCATGACATGCATTGTGACATAACTGTTGAGATCCCCCTGCTACTGTCATCTAGGATCTTTAATATATACAAAGAATGTATATATTCTCAGAGCAGGGTAGGGAAGCCAATATCATGCTGTGACACAAATATTTTTAATGTCAATACATTGTGGATTAGTAAAAAGGCCACGTGTTGTGCTGTAATTTTAATACTTTGTAAAAATAAATTTGTATACTTTTGATAGCAGTATACAGTACATTATTATATGTATATTGTTAGTCGCCTATAAAGTCCAATTTCTAGTGTATTTTTTTGTTTAAAGTTGCAGGTAAGTTGATGCATTTCTGTGTGGTTCCAGTGGTATATATAGCATTTATAATGTTTATATTGAGTTATGCTAAGTTTTTTTTTCTTGGTTTGTATGGCTGGTTCATGCAAACTTTAAACAGACCATAACAGAAAAAAATGCTCAAGCATAGGTTAACTTCAAAGATTTCCTCATGTCAAATTGGGTTGTAGATGCAGAAATATAGGCATTTTAAAATGTAAATGTCAACTTTCCTGGAAAATTTGAAATGGTCCAACCCTCCTACACCCCCAAATCTCCACATTGTTCTTTTCATGAGGTGGAAGGTCTCTTTGACCAATTGAGAGGCTGGAACAAGATCGTTTCCAGAGACCTGGAAGAGGACACAGCAATGCTTGACTTTTATAGGAAAAGTTGTTTTATGCATATTGACACCTACTGCTACTTTTATATTGTGATAGGTAACCCTGCTTATGCATTTTTCCATCATAGGCTGATGAATTGTCCATGTTTGTGATGGGTTAACTCTAAAATGCAGTATAACATTTAAACTGCAACATCAGAATCCTTAGAATCTTTTATAACCAGAAAGTTTTTTACTGTATATTTTGTTTTGAAATAATATTTTGCAGGTAGTATTGTCACTAATCCTTTGCTGTTTCACCTCCACACACTTTAGTTTTTATTGTGAGACTGCAGTTTCTGTGGCCAATTAAAATAGCTCAATGTGTCTCTGAATGTTTGCTTTAAAGAGCCTAATGACATAATGGAGAAAGACCTTATCTTGCTTCTGTTTCAGCACCTTAGTCAACCATTACCAGGTTAATTTCCTTATATGATAATGCGGAAATAGCGACCTAAAGGGGAAAATATCCCAAGACTGGAACAAAATTGGGAAACATTTTTTATCTAGTGCCTCTGACATCATGTTAAAGGAAAATACTTATAAACCTTGCGATGCTGGTAACAGACTCTAGCCAGAGTCCAGCCAAATTGTCCAAAATACTCCCATGTTTTTCTGACCTCATGCTTAACCATTAGCCGCCTGGCCTATAGCCGCTTGGCGACCGCAAAAGTGCTGCAGATTTCCGGGGTATACGCCATTTGGCGTCATCCCGCACATGCGCAGTTCGCGCGGTTGCAGAGCCGCGCAGCGGTGCAATCTGTCACCGGCCGTGTACCTCGGACACGGCTGATGACAGATCTGAGTACCGGCCCCCCCTGCCGGTACCATGTGACCTGCTGTGGTCAATCACAGCAGGTCACATGACAGTTGCATACAATGGATGACTTCATTCATGCCATCCATTGTATACTAGTGCCTAGCTGTGAATGGTCAGCAACTAAGCACAGAAAAAAAAAAAAAAAAAAAACCAACAAAAAACCTGAATGAATCGATGTCATTCAGGTAAATGCTTGCTTATAGCAAAGTAATTCTTTGCTATAAGCAAATTGTGTAAAAAAAAAAATACTTATCACTTCCCCAAAGTAGTACAATGTTACTATGGTAACATTGTACTACTTTGGTCATAGTAAAATATAAAAAAAAAATCTTAAAAAAAAAAAAAGTAATGAAAAATTTAAAATAATAAAAAAAAATATATATATATATTTTTTTCATACTGTCACCAGTCCGTGTCCCTGATCACCACCATGCCAGTTATATGATGACGTTGCACTGCACTGGTGACAGTATGTAAAAAAAAAATAGTGAAAATAATTTTTTACATTTTTTCATTTTCCGAAAAATTATGACAAAAAAAAATACAACCTCAAAAAATTCGCCATTCCTCTTATGAAGTACGTCGGACTGTCTACTCTGCAAAAAGTGGTCATTTGGGGATATCTGTACTATTCTGACTTTCTTGAACCTCAAGAAATTAGATTGGCTGTCAGTACTTCAGGATTGATCAATTTTCAGATCTATACCATAGTTTGTGAACTCTATAACTTTCCTACAAACTAAATAATACATCCTAATATGGGTTATTTTCACCAAAGACATGTAGCAGAATACATCTCGGCCTAAATTTATGAAGAACAATTATTTATTTGTAAACTTTTATAACAGAAACAAAGAAAAACGTGTTTTTTTTTTTCAAACTTTTTGGTCTATTTTTGTTAATTTAGCAAAAAATAAAACTCCAGCGGTGATTAAATACCACCAAAAGAAAGCTCTAGTTGTGTGAAGAAAATGATAAAATTTTAGTTTGGGTACAGTGTTGTATGACCGCGCAATTGTCATTCAAAGTGTGAGAGCGCTGAAACGTGAAAAATGGCCTGGGCAGGAAGGTGTAAAATTGCCCGGTATTGAAATGCTTAAAGACTGCTTGGCAATTACTTGTTCCAACCATTTATGGTGGACATGTGGCACAGCCAAGGAATATTAGCAGAATGTCTGTTCACTTTTATGTGGCTTTTTAAATCATTATTTCTGTAGACAAGAGTGCTTATCCTTTCAATAATCTTTCATGTCAAGCAAGAAGTGATAGTACCTGGTTTATTACTATTTACAGTAAGAAACTTATGGGCACAGTTTTGGAAACTTTTTTTTTTAAATTATGAAATTAATATTATATGTTTTTAAGATGACTATTAAATGTTATATGTATATATTTTGGGAATTTTGCTTTGAGTGTAGAGCTTTCAAGAACTCATTCTACTCACCAATGTGTTATTATGGCTCTGATGCTTACTTGTATGTAAAAGAAAAGTTCTGGTATGGAAGGATTTCCCTCACAGGGTTCCTCACCATCTTGCAAAACACAGCACAATGCAATGTTTCATATACTCCTGGCTATTTTAGTCCCCACAGGATCTACAGACGGTCACCACACAGACAACATTCTTCTGACTATTAAGATGCCTAGCTTGGACTGTAAAGGCTCCCTGCCTGTTCAAACAACGTCTCTCATTGTGCATTATAGACTCCAGATAGGCATTAGACAATGGTGTAGTTATAGCACCTGGCAGTGTCCACACCCACATGCTGCTCCCTACATTACAACTCTCCTGGGGATGGAGGGGTTGTTCACAAGGACCAACAACTCTTAACTTCACTGTATCCCCATTGGGAACACAATCCCTGACATAGTTATCAGGACATTTCTACCTGAGTGTAAGTACTCCCCTGCTGTGTCGTAGCTCTTTGCTGACTAAAGCATGCACACCCACTGCAGAACATGCATGGCTCTTCACAAAAATCATTTCGCCCATGTTCAGTTCAGAGATAGCTCTACTTGCATTGCTGCTCATATGGCATTTAAATGGGAACTTCACAGTATGCAACCAGAGGTACATTCTATGCTTGTCTGTCACACCAGCCATATTAAAATCGGAGAATATATGAGGCCTTGTATCTTTTGGGGTATGAGGGTGACTCTTAAGCTGGGGCATCATCTTATAAGCAGTGGAATATCATCTTTTAAGCCAGCCATAGATGGTTCAAATCTCTGTTGGTTCAGCAGGGACTGGCTGAGACTCAAACCATCTATGGGCAGGCTGATTGTACCCAGTTCAATTGTTTTATGACTTGGGTACAACCAGTCTGTCGGATTTTTTATGTGATTATTGCCAGCTGCTATAGTCGCTAGCAACAATCACTGTGTTCTCCTGGCAGGGGCGGCCCCTGCGCTGTCAAAGAAAACAACTGCTGCAAAAACGGCTGCAGGACTCAGTCTCAGTCTTCACAAGAAAAATGTAAAGGTCTCTCTCATTCAGAATCAGTGTCCAAGATGGGATCTAACAAAGAGCTATTCCTTCAGAGCAAAAACATGTAGGACTCTGCAACAAAGTTTGTTAAAATCTATGCAATGTGCATAAATCACTCAGAGGGAATTGTTTTTACTCAACAAAAGTGGAGTTGCTCTTCAAGTTTTTGGTGAATAAAAGAGTGTTTTTCCTTTTCTAAAGAATACAAGCCCAGCATAACATGTATACAGGTTGGTATCCCTATAGAGAATGTACCAAGGACGTTTGGGTGGTCATACCAGCCCATAAACACTTCAGCATCAGACATGTGCTTCAAGAGGGAGATCCAAAAAGGATTAGGACCCCTTTTCAAAACACCAGGCTATTTCTGCTGGATAACAGGCTATTTTGATTCATTAGTGCCTGCTTATAACAAAAACTGAATGTCAGTTTTGGTGGGACTAAACACAAATTGGATTTTAGTTAGAGTGAGACATCATCAGCTTCATCTTTATTTGTTGCCAACCTACTGTTGTGGTTGTTAATGGTGAGTGAGTGAAAATAAAAACCAGTCTGTACTCTGGAAACCATTCCATTCTTAAGTACATGAGTACGCCATCACATTTAGTATGTGCCCTTACATAAATTATCTTGCATATTTTGTTTGGTCAACCTCTAAATCCATTCACATAAAAGTACTTAAGGTGTACGTGAAGTCAAAACTTTTTTTTAATACAGTAGAGAATGTTTATGACCCCTGTCAGTTTTAATTCCTCTATCTGTCCCACCAGGGAGAGTTTCCTTTCATTTCTATCCCAGAGACTTCTCCAAAGCAAGGCGATATCCCCTCTAAGACAAGTCTCACCAAAACAGAATTACGCTTTGAAAGTTTTATCCTCACCTCCAGTTTGTGTGCCAACGTAAAAACATGGGAGTGTCTAAGCATAGTCAGGAAGTGCACTACTTTTTTTCAGGGTAATTCAAGACAAATGGTTATTATTTCTGGGCATGTTTAGGCACAATAACAATTCTGAGTGTTCTCTGTAAAATAGAAATGGTTACTTTTTTTAGTTCAGATCCACTTTACAAAAACGCCTAAGTCTTTTCTGTATATGGCCATTTCAGTCTTCAATTTTATATTCCTTTTTGGCCCCTCATTCAGTTGAGACACATATACGACCTAATACAGAAATTTTGTATGTAGAGCCCACAGTTACATTTTTTAATGCATCTTACTGTTATATCTGTTAAGTATGTTTAACTTCATCCCATTTGGCAGTGACCAGTAGTGATTGGCCGAACACCCCCGTGTTCAGTTTGCGGTTGAACGTTCTAACCTAGTGAACGTTCAACCAAGAACTTCTAAACTCAAAGTCTATGGGACTTGAACTTGTAAATTCAAAAGTGCCCATTTTGAAGGCTTATATGCAAATTATTGGCCTTAAAAGGGGTATAGGGACTTGGGTACTGCCCTAAAGTGACATGTATCAAAAAGTGAAAAAAATTAAACATTTTTAAAGGGGCAGTGTCATGCCTGGGGGGTCCCATTAAACTACCTGCAAAGTTGCACATATGTACAAAGTATATAGTGTATAGTATAAGTGTACTGCTGCAGCAGGACTGGCATTTTTTTTTTAAAAGTGACATCATCGTTAGCTCCATCCAGTTGTTTATATGTGACCAGCAACTGTCAGACCTGAGGTGAGTGCTTGGTGTGACAGAGTGGCGGACTTTTTTTTTTCTTGGCGAGTCGGCATCATTGGGACAATGCTGGACACCATGATTGACGATGGAACCATTTTTTTTTGCTTATTTTTAATGAGAGGTCAAAATCTCTTCTTTTGCTTTTTGTTCAATTAAAGGAATTTTTCAAAAGTCTGGCTTCTTTGTTTTTTCAAAATGTAACCCTTTAGCGAATGGGTAGGGGTACAAGTACTCCTTATTCATTCACAAGGGGTGGGGCAGCAAAAGGGTTCCCCCTAATTTAAAGGGGTACACTGATGCTAATGAGCCTCCCTGTCTGCAGACCCCCACAACCACCGGGCCAGGGCTGTGGGGAACAGGCCCTTATCCCCCTCAGCACGGGGATACTGTCCTAATGCCGAGGGCACATGGCTGGTAAGCAGCAAGGGGGTGTGCTCAAATCCCCCCCCTTTCCTGCCCTGCCAGGCCTGTGCTTGGATCAAGGGTCTGTCGTTGCTTTCAGGGGGAACTCCTTGCACTTTTTGAAACATTTTTTTCACTGTGGGGTCCCTCCTAACCTTCCTACCAGACCTAAAGAGCCTGCTATGGATGGGGGGGGTTTCTTTATTTAATGTATTTTATGTTTTATTTTTATCTGGCTTTTTAAATTATTTATTTATTTGTTTCTTTTCGAGGAGAGTATTCTTACCTCTATCTTCGACAGTGTCCAGAATCAGTGTAAGCAATCTTATATAGTGTAGGGTGTGGACTTAGCCGTGAGCTATGATTGGCCAATGGGCATAGAGCTCCACTTCAACTCAGATGCCAGCAAGGTGGAGATGGGGTTCTAGTATAGGCTGGTATTATTACAGTAATAATACCAACCCATACCAGAACACCGCCTATTACCTACAGTAATAATACTAGCCCTTACCAGAACCCCACCTATTACCTACAATAATAATACTAGCTCATACCAGAACCCCACCTCCACCTTGCTGGCGTCTGAGTCAAAGTGAAGCTCTGTGCCTGTTACTGATCCAGCCATGGGCCCATCCATTTGGTCCGTCAAGAGTCACTCTCCTCATCAGTCCATGAAACCTTTGAAAAAGCTGTCTTCAGATATTTCTTGGCCCAGTCTTGATGTTTCAAGTTATGTGTCTTGTTCAGTGGTAGTCAGGTTTTAGCCTTCCTTGCCTTGGCCATGTCTCTGAGCACTGAACATCTTGTACTTCTGGGCATTCCAGGTAGGTTTCAGTTCTGGAATATGACAGCACTGGAGGATAATGGGTTCCTGGGTTTTATTTTTCTCAAATCTTTGGTAATTAATTTGCGTCTTTTTTTTTTCAACGTTTTTCCTTCTTCTCATTATTATTATACAGGATTTATATATAATCCTCTGGAACTTACTACCCCAATCCATTAGACTGTCACCTACCCTCATCACCTTTAGGCGCACCCTGAAAACCCATCTCTTCAGGGAAGCCTACCCCGCCCTCACCTAACAGCCGATCTCCGCCACTCCTCCTACCACTCCATCCCCCACAGCCACTTCCTCCTGTACCACTATCCCCTCCCTCCTAGATTGTAAGCTCAAAAGAGCAGGGCCCTTGACCCCCTCATGTTTTGTTTTGTTACTGTATTGTCTCATGTTCTGTCCCCCACTATAATGTACAGCACTGAGCAAACCTTTTAGCGCTATATAAATACTGTATAATAATAATAATAATATAGCGCCAACGGTTTGTGCAGCACTTTACAAAATGAATGTAGACATTACAGTTACAATACAATTTGGTACAAGAAGAAACAGAGGGCCCTGCTCATTAGAGCTTACAATCTAAAATGAAGGATTGAATGATACAAAAGGTAATAGCTGTGGGGGTTGAGCTGATGAAGTAAACAGCAGTTTATTAGTTAGAAGCAGGAAAGGCTTCTTTAAAGAGAAGGGTTTTCAGGGATTGTCTAAAGGTGGATAGATTAGGAGATAGTTGGACAGATTGTTGTAGGAAGTTCTATAGGATGGGAGAAGCTCAGAAGAAGGTGACACAGGAACTAGAGAGCAGAAGTTCTTGGGAGGATCAAAGAGAGTGGTTTGGTTGCTATTTTGAGACCAGGTTGGTGATGTAGCTGGGGACAGAGTTGTGGATGGCTTTGTAAGTTGTTAGTATTTTATTTATTTCAGGTACTAATATGGCGCCGTCAATTTACACAGCGCTTTACACATATATATATATATTGTACATTCACATCAGTCCCTAACCCTCAAGGGGTGTACAATCTAAGGTCCCTAACTTACATTCATACATACACATACTAGGGCCAATTTAGACAGGATCCAATTAACCTACCAGCATGTCTTTGTAGGGTGGGAGGAAACTGGAGTACCCAGAGGAAACCCATGCAGGCACAGGGAGAACATGCAAACTCCAGGCAGGTGGTGCCATGGCTGGGATTCGAACCAACAACCTTAGTACTGGCAGGCGGAAGTGCTAACCATTTAGCCACTGTGCTTTTGAATTTTATTCGTTGGGCGAGTTGAAGCCAGTGGAATGTTTGGCAGAGAGGGGTAGCAGACACTGAATGGTTGGTAAGGTAGACGAGCCTGGCAGCAGCATTCATAATGGACTGGAGGGGGTATAGCCTATGTAAAGGTAAGCCAATAAGGAGGGAATTGCAGTATTCGAGGCGAGAGATAACCAGGGAGTGAATTAGAAGCTTTGTGGTATCATTGGTTAATAAGGGTCGTATTCTGGAGATGTTGCGAAGGTTGAGGCAGCATGATTTGGACAGGGATTGGATGTGGGCCTGAAAGAATAGTTCAGAATACAGGGTTACCACTAGGAGTAGAGAGATAGATTTGTGTCATCAGTATAGAAATAGTATTGGAAACCATGGGAAGTTGACCCAAGGAAGAAGTGTAGATTGAGAAAAGGAGAGGTCCAAGAACAGAACCTTGGGGGACCCCAACAGTAAGAAGAGTAGGAGAGGAGGAAGTAGAGCTGTAAATGACACTGAAGGTGCGGTGAGATAAGTAACATTTGAACCAACGGAGAGTACATTCAAGGAGGCCAAGTATACAGTTGCAAGAAAACGTATGTGAACCCCTTGGGATTACGTGGTGTTTTGCATGAATTGGGCATAAAATGTGCTCTGAACGTCATCTAAGTCACAACAATAGAAGAACACAGTCTGCTGAACATAATACTACACAAACATTAGATGTTGCCATGGTTTAATTGCACATAACATGTAAACATTCACAGTGCAGGGAGGAAAAAGTATGTGAGGCCCTAGCTTAATGACTTCTCTCAGAGCTAATTGGAGCCAGCAGTGAGCCAACCTTGACTCCAATCAGTGTGATGATATTGGATGTGTTGCTGACAGCTGTCCTGCCCTTAAAAAACACACACCTGTTTTGGGTTTACTGGTTTCAAGAAGCACTGTCTGATGTGAACCATGCCTCACAGAAAAGAGCTCTCAGAAGACCTACCATCAAGAATTGTTGACTTGCATGAAGCTGGAAAGGGTTACAAAAGTATCTCCAAAAGCCTTGATGTTCATGTGTCCACGGTAAGACAGACTGTCTACAAATGGAGAAAGTTTAGCACTGTTTCTACTCTCCCTAGGCGTGGTCGTCCTGTAAAAATGACTGCAAGAGCACAGCGCAGAATGCTGCATGAGGTAAAGAAGAATCCCAGAGTGTCAGCTAAAGACCTACAGAAATCTCTGGCACATGCTATCATTTTTGTTGACACATCTACAATAAGGAAAACATTAAACAAGAATGGAGTACATGGGAGGACACCACGGAGGAAGCCATTGCTGTCCAAAAAGAAGATTGCAGCACGTTTGAAGTTTGCGAAAGAGCACCTAGATGTTCCACAGCACTACTGGCAAAATATACTGTGGACAGATGAAACCAAGATTGAGTTGTTTGGGAAGAACACACAACACTATGTGTGGAGAAAAAAAGGCACAGCACACCAACATCAAAACCTCATCCCCACTGTGAAACATGGCGGAGGGAGCATCATGGTTTGGGGCTGCTTTGCTGCCTCAAGGCCTGGACGGATTGTTGTCAATGATGGGAAAATGAATTCCAGAGTTTATCAAGACATTTTGCAGGAAAACGTACGACCATCTGTCCGCCAACTGAAGCTCCGCAGAGGATGGGTGATGCAACAGGACAATGACCCAAAGCATACAAGTAATTCAACAAAACAATGGCTGCAACAGCACAGAATACGCCTTCTGGAGTGGCCTAGTCAGAGTCCAGACCTCAACCCGATTGAAATGCTGTGGCAAGACCTTAAGAGAGCGATTCACACCAGACATCCCAAGAATATTGCTACACTAAAACAGTTTTGTGAAGAGGAGTGGTCCAAAATGACTCCAGATCGTTGTGCAGGTCTGATCTGCAACTACAGGAAACGTTTGGTTGAGGTTATTGCTGCTAAAGGAGGGTCAACCAGTTATTAAGTCCAAAGGTTCACATACTTTTTCCTCCCTGCACTGTGAATGTTTACATGTTATGTGCAATTAAACCATGGCAACATCTAATGTTTGTGTAGTATTATGTTCAGCAGACTGTGTTCTTCTATTGTTGTGACGTAGATGACGTTCAGAGCACATTTTATGCCCAATTCATGCAAAACTCCACGTAATCCCAAGGGGTTCACATACTTTTTCTTGCAACTGTATATAGTTTTTTTTTTGAGGAGGGAGTGGTCTGTCACAATCATGCACAGAGGGAGAGGTGCGGCTCTCCATTTTGCTCCAAACTTCTGCATTTTGGTATTTCTTTTAAACTTCTATGCTATCACTTGAGGGGGGGAAGGTGTAGCAGCTGTGGACACCAGAGCCAGGCACGGCTCTCATTGTGTTAAGTCTTAATGTTATCCCCTCATTCCCCCTCCCTCAGGAATGCAATCAGTGTATGATGCTGAGCCCGTGCCTAACAGTTCTCTGCCCAAACAAGGCTTGGCTTGTCCATTGTAGGAAGATACCAGTTGATTTTGGGTAGAAAAAGAAGCTGTTATGCTTTGTGTATAGACTGAGAAGTGAGGACCGTCTGCATTTTAATATCTAGCAGACAGAGAGAAAGCAAAGTCTCCTGCGATGAACCAACGGAACTAGCAGTCGAGACCAGAAATCCCTTTTAATCTCATCAGACTTGAAACTGCTTAACCGCAGGCATCTTTGTGGGCAAGTACTTATTTACCTAAACTTCTTTCTGTTATCTGTTTGCTGTGCTGTTGTGCTCTGTATGTTTATATCTATCTATCTATCTATCTATCTATCTATCTATCGGTTACATCTTTTTTCTGTAAATATTTCTACTGCACCCTTTTGACCTTTTAGTAATAAATCTTACTTTCTGAAAGTGTTGAACTGTTTCTATAGCTCTTGAATATAACTTACGAATCCCTGCCGCTGAAGAGCGCTACTATGAGTGTTTAACCCTCTGTATAACCTGTCTGTAGAGATAGCGGGATACCAACGATTAACCAATCATCCTAGTGTATTGCTGGAGTTTCCTCTTTCTCTGTACAAAAAGGAGGTGGTGGCAGTGTGAAGGGTTAATTGCGTAATTAACCTGACCCAGTAACAAAAGCTCCCAGGCTTCAGGTGCATCGATTGTGGTCCAATCAGCTGGAAAATTGGTGTGCAGGGTGCAGCTGGGTGTGGCATTGTTACGCATGTGACATCGTGGTTTTAGATTGGCTAGTCCTTCGGTCACGAGTTTGGTGAGAAGGGCTAGGGTCTGACACCGCGTCCGTCACATGGTCAACTATGTCAAAGGCAGTGGAGAGGTCCAAGAGTAAGAGTTCAAAATAGTGACCATTGGTTTTAGCTGTTAGTAAGTTGTTTGTGAGTTTTAGGAGAGCAGTTTCTGTGGAGTGTTGTGGGCAAAATCCAGACTGAAGAGAAGGTTATTCCTAATGAAGTGGCAGCTCAGCCAGTTGTAGTCTAGACATTCAAAGAGTTTGGAGGCAAAAGGGAGTAAGGAGATGGGTCTTAGGTTGCTAAGATTGGTGGGATCCAGTGAGGCCTTTTTAAGTATGGGGGTGGCTAGCTCATGTTTTAGAGAGTTGGGGAAGATGCCAGTAGAAAGGGAGAGATTGAAGATATGAGTTAAAGAGTGAAGGATAGAGCCAGAGGTTGACCGTATTATTTGCAAGAGAACAGAGTCCAGAGGACAAGTGGTTAGGTGGGCTTTAGAAAAAAGTTTACTAACTTTCTCTATAGTTGCTGGGTTTAACAAGGGAAGTATTGATTGTGCAGGAGGACAAGGAGTGTAGGATGAGGGAGATATCTGTACAGTGGAGATCTCATCACAAATTGTACCAGTCTTATTTTTGAAGTGATTAGCGATCTTTTGGGCAATGAGTGAGTTAGTGGGTGGAGGTAATAAAGGATGAAGTAGAGAGGTAGAAAAGAGTTGACTGGGACTGCATGAGAGGGTGTTAATGAGAGTGATAAAATAGGTCTGTTTGGCAGTGTGGAAACAGGAATTGTATTTTTGAAGGGCAGATTTATATTAGTTGAAGTCTTGCTGGGTCTTAGTCTTACACCATAGATGCTCAAGAGCACGGCTACGTTTTTTGAGGCATCTGGTACTGTCTGTTTGCCAGGGCGGTAGCTGTCGGGGCCTAATTCTGTGTGTAGTGAGGGGGGCCAATGTGTCCAGGGTGGATGACAGAGAACTGTTGTATACAGAAGTGGCCAGGTTGGGGCAGGACAGGGCTGATATTTCGTCATAGAGACAATCTGTTGCAGAAAAGAGAAGAGAAGGGTTAAAATAGCGAAGGTTTCTACGGCTAACTGCCCGTAGCCAAGTAGAGAGTGATGCTAATAAGGGAGTGGTTAGAGAGAGGAAAATTAAAGTTGGTGAGGTTGCAAGGAGTGCATAGCTAGGAGAATACAAGGTCGAGACATTTAACATTAGAGTGAGTAGAAACATGCGTCCATTGTTTTAGGTCAAAAGAAGTGGTTAGGTTCAGATGTTTAGAAGTAGCAGGAGTGTTACGTTTAACAGGGATGTTGAAGTCACTGAAAATAATTGTGGGAATTTCAGTAGAGAGAAATTAAGGTAGTTAGGCAGAGAAGTCATCGAGGAAGCTTGATACCAGTCCAGGAGGCCGATAGATCACAGCAATTCTTAAAGTAACTGGAGAAAATAGACGAATACAGTGAACTTCAAATGAGGAGAGGGACAGAAAAGTAATTGAATGAAGGACCTGAAAAGTACTTTGAGGAGATAGAAGGATTCCAACTCTACCTCCTTTCCATCCACTAGGCCTGGGAGAGTGAGTCCAGAGGAGACCACCGAATCCAGAGGAGAAGGAAAGTCAGATTCATGAAGCCAGGTTTCCAAAATTACAAGTAGGTTAAAGGAAACCCTTGCAACCCTGTTGACTATTTGCAACAAAACGTTTGATAGTTCTGTGATCATGCCCCAATATCTTAGCAATTTCATTAGTGTTGTATCCCTTTGAAAGATTTTTTTTTACAATTTTTTACTTTTCAGAGTCCATGAATATTCTTTTATGCCTGAGGAAAAGAAGTTGCCTAATAATTATGCATACCTTGATATAGGGTGTTGATCTCCTTAGGCCACACCCTCCCTCATTATACAAATACACATCACCTGATATATTTAAATCCAATAAGCATTCAAGTTTATACAGCTTAGAGTTGGACAATATGAATAAAAATGATGATTTGGTAAGCATACTCACTTGCCTAATAATTGTGCACACAGTGTATCAGGGATACACTAAACATGTAGGTGATACACTACCAGTAGCATGTTGAGCAAAAAGGACACCGTAGACACTGCCCACATTAAATATTTTGCTAACCATGTGGCATTCTCCTCATGGGACATAATGATCATAAGGGGCACTCAGTCAGGGAATACTTATGGGACACTGACAAGGACATACTGACTACACAAAATACGGAAACATGCTCTTCACATGGGCTTTTCTATCAATGACATGCAGAGGACATTGTGTACTTTTCTAAGGGCACACTGAGTACAAATGGCAATCATTTGGTGACAATTTGACCAAGAGATAGTCTGCCAAGTCTGCAAAACATAGGTTATTCTGCCAGGTATATGTCAGCCACATGGTAATCTCTTCCAAACACATTTTGAGCAGAAAGAGTACTTTTCCAGAACATGCTGAGCACTAAAGGCACACTGACAGGGGCATTCTGCACTCAAGGATAGGATAAGTACACAGGATAATCTGTCCAAAAAATTATGACTATGAATGCTGAGCACAAAGGATAGATTAATAGGGGTATGCTGAGCACTACAGACCTATCTATATCAAGCACATCCTTACTACAGCAGATGATGCTAGGAATATGCTTAGTAAAAGACACTCAGCCAGGGACATGCTAAACACATGCAGAGCACAAACACTGTTCTGTCCTGCATGTTGAGCACAAGGGTCATTCTGCTAGTAAAATCCTGAGCACAAACAGCATACCTAAACCGCAAAAATGGTAGGGCCTTATTAAAATTTGCAAATCCAAACATTTTTATTTTTATATAGATAAGTAAGCACTTTATTCACATTTGTTCATTGTATCAGTAGTTATGTTACATGTACTGTATTCCTTTGTGTGAAGTTTACTTTAACAAGTGGGGTGTATTTAGGATAGTTTAGTTGATTTAGTTTATTGTTCTTTGTAATGTTGTTTCCTTTTGTGTTCATTGGATCATTATTTGTAATGTGTATTATTATTTGTATAAATGGGACTAATTATGGGCCATTTTTTGGCACAAGAACAGGTGTATAGTAGTTGAAATGAGTCTGTGCAATTCTCACAAGCCATTTAAAGATCACTGCACCCTTTATTAAAGGCCACTGCAAATCGCTGTTAATTTATATTTTGGGTGTAAATGTGTGTAGTACACCTATAGATTTGAGCAGCAGCACATTTCTGTGTGTTAAAATTTATACTGTACTGTATATTTCACAAAAAAATAAGGGTGTGCGCAAGGGTATCTTTATTTCAACACTGCACCCTTTAAACCACCATAAACACCATGCTTTCACCTTTTCAAAGTAATCCAATGCATTTCACCAAAATGGCAAAACTTTTTCAAAATCTCCTGTTGTTACTGAAATTTCTAGGATATGGAAACTCCCAGTTTTGCTCATTCCCAAAATGAAGGCTTCCCCAGCTGACCTCTCCTGCAGAAAATTCTAGCTGCTTAGAAGCAATACTGAGTGAATGATTTCATTGGTTCTTGGTTTACTGACGTTGGACAAATTATGATGATTTGACTTTGCTGGCTGCATATTGTTAAATAAGAATTCCAGCCAAAAATAAGAATACAAGAAGAAGAATAAAAATGAATAGCCAATTAAAAGATAAAATCACACAAAGCATGTATTCCTGAAACATGCAGCTTCATTCCAGAGATTTCTCTGGTGGTATTTTTTTCTACTCCTTGTTGTTGTCTTCAGTTTGATTGACAGGATTATTTAACCAACTACTTATGAGCCCAGGTCATCTGGACCTGCTCCCACCATGTGACTGGACAGTAAATGGTGAAGTAGCACAGTGAGTCCTTCACTCTTCTCTCTTCTTCTATCAGCATGCTTCTTGTCAGAACATGAATGGCTTTGTTCCTTGTGCTGCTTCATCTTCTCACAGTCTTGCTTTACTATACATAGACTGAAATAACCTTTTAGCAGGTCAAATTTAGGAACTAACACTGTTTGCACTTAAAACATACATTTAATTGTTTATTAATGATTATGGTGCTGCATTATTTTGTGAAATTAACATGTCAGCAGCTTAGAAGGCTTTGAAGCCAGAGATGGTCATTCAGCTGACAATTTAACCAATACCCGCCCAGCCAATAGCAAATTGACAGCCGAGCAGGACTTTCATCGATCCAGGTGGGCATCATATAATGTCCTCCTGGAGCGCTGTCTTGTGCTTGCCCATGGGGCCATGCTGCGGCGAGATCTGTCCAATCTGTGTACCAGCCTTTTGCCAGTACCATGTGACCTGCTGTGATCAATCACAGCAGGTCACATGACAAATGTAAACAATGGATGGCTTCCTTTCGTGCCATCCATTGTATACAATTGTGTTGCTAGCTGTGATTGGTCACAGTGATCACATGGTACAGATTGGACCAATCACAGTGCATCTGTGTCATGTGATTAGCTGTGGCCAATCACAGCTAATCACAACAAGAACACTGAATGAATCGATTTCAGTCAGTTAAATGCTTGCCTATAGCAGTGAAACTCAAAAAAAAAAAAAAGACTGATCACTTCCCTATGATAACATTATTTTACTCGGGTCACAGTGTTGTATAAAAAATAAATAATAATAAAAAAATATATATATATTTTTTCTCAGATTGCCACCAGTCAATGTCCCTGATCACCGCCACACAAATTATATGATGACTGCACTGGTGACAGTATGTAAAAAAAAAATATTTTTCATTTCTTTATTTTCCAAAAAACAATGAAAAAAATTACAATTTCAAAACACTTGTCATGCCACTTACTAAATACCGCTGATTACTTTCCAAAAAGGGGTAATTTGGTGTGTTATCTGTACTGTCCTGACATTTTTGGGCCTCAAGAAATGAGATAGTACATCAGGACTGATCGATTTTCAGATATATACCATAGTGTGTGGACTCTATAACATTCCTACAGACTAAATGATATACACTACTTTGTGTTATTTTTGCCAAAGAAATGTAGCAGAATACATTTTGGCTTAAATTTATGAAGAACAATTCATTATTTGCAGAATTTTATAGCAGAAACGATGAAAAACGCGTTTGTGTTTCAACATTTTCGGTCTTTTTTCATTTATTTTAGCAAAAAAATAAAAGAAACAGTGGTGATTAATACCACCAAAAGAAAGCTCAAAATGATAAAAATTTTGTTTAGGTACAGTGTTGCATAACCGCACAATTGTCTTTCAAAATGTGACAGTGCTGAAAGCAGAAAATTGGCCTGGGCAGAAAGGGGGTAAAAGTGCCCGGTATTGAAGTGGTTTACCACCTCCCATCCAGGCTCCAGCCATTGTATATAATCGGCCGGACGGTGGCAGTGCAGGGTCGGGTGGCTGTTTATAAACGGCCTCCCCGCCCCCTGCTTGTGCGCGCTCCCTGGGAGTGCGCAGCACCGCGATCCGGTGCCTGATGTGTCCTCTGTGTGAGGTCCCGATCATGTGATCACTTATTGGCCAATCAGTGATCACATGCAGAGTAGTAAGCAAGATGTCACTTCTGACATCATTGCTTACTACGTGTGAAATCTGTGAATGATCACAGAGGTCACATGGTACAAGGCTATTCACAACAGCCTTGTACCATGTGGCAAGCTGTGACCAATCACAGCTCACACAGTAGTTCTCAATGGCTGCAAGAATGCAGCTAGAGAGAATGAGAAATGATTGCTTTTACATCCTATATGGGTGTAAAAGCAATTAGTGGAAAAAAAAAAAAATCTTCATCACCCCCCACAAGTAGTACAGTAGTACAGTACATGGTGACACTGTACTGCTAGGGTGACAGTATGTAAAAAAAACACAAAAAACCCACATAAATAATAATATAAAAAAAATGAAATTTTTTTTTTTTAATTTATAATTTTTGGTTATAAACTAATTTGGGTTATTTTATTTTTACTAAAAAGATAACTGAATACATTTTGGCCAAGATTTATGATGAAACATTATTTATTTGCAAAATGTTATAAGAAAAACACCTTTTTTGACTTTTTCATTTACATAGCAAAAAAAAAAAAAATCCCAGTGGTGAATAAATACCACCAAAATAAAGCTTTATCTGTCTCAAAAAAATGCTAAAAAATTCATATGGGTACAGTGTTGCATGACCACGCAATTGTCATTCAAAGTGTGATAGGGCTGAAAGCTGAAAATTGTCCTGGACAGGAAGGGGGTGAAAGTGTCCGGACTTGAAGTGGTTAAGAAAGAAGTCAGCAATATCAACCATCTATCTCACAGTACAGGTTTCCTTTTATATATGGTCATTATTTTAAATACAGTAATAATAAACGATGCACAGGTTACCTACCTGTAGGTGGCAGCATTTCTTTACCTTGCAGCAGTTTGGCATGTGCCATTTACCAGGCTATTGTTACCAGATGCAGCATTTCAAAGTCTGTTTTCAGTGTATCTGTAATGCCTACAGTTAAGAATAATAATTAGCAAAGGTTTATTTTATGCAATGCTTTCTCAAACTGTATTGCATTTCAGTATGCCACTTTCTTTATCTGTGATTTACTAGCCGAGGATTCTTTTAAGTAAAATAAACTGTAAATGAGTATTATATGTGTGGACATTAATACTTCTCATTACGCAGACATTTATTTTATCAAAAGGTTCTGTGTAGCATGTGATTTTTTTTTTAATTTTGTGCATTCACGTTCTGGTGCCGTGCCTATTATTCTTATCCCCAGAATTTTCTTTTATCCAGCATTATGTTACCCAGGATCTATTCTGTTGCTGCATGTGTTTTGATTTATTGCACAGAAAATGTTTTCTTTTAACAAGAATATTCGTTTCACAGTATTTTATTGGAGACTGTTTTACCACAAATCCAAAGCTTTTCCTTTTTTATAAAAGGTTACTCTTTGGCCAGAATCATTCCCTTCTATTAAACTGTTTATCTGTTTGATTTAGGGTATTTTTATATTGGGAATATGTTATTACAGTGTGCAAGATCATAGCCTTTGCCTTTCATATTGGTTTGCCATGCAGTCAATTCTTCCCTTGTTGAAAGAACCAAGAATTATGATAATAACTAAGTTAATTATGAGATGTTATTCATTAAATTTCTTACTTTGGTATCACTCACAGAAAGTGATAGAATAAAAATGTAAGCTAAAATATAAATCAGTCTTTTGGCTCTACATCTTTAACCAAACAAATAGGAGCTTTTTTTTGTGGGCTCTTTGTGAAGTGATTATACTACTACTATACTAAACACTGGAGAATTCGGTTCTGTGATTGTAGTGGTAATTGAAAAATGTAACAATATACATTACATGCATAAAACAGGATGCATATCTAGTTTAAGATGAAAAAAAAGCATCATGCACAAAAGCGATAAAGTACATATTCTCATCCTAATCAGCAGTGAAACCCCAGTTTTGTTCTTCACATTTTATAGGTGAACTAACTAGCATTTAGAATACAAAAAAGTCCATGTTTCCATTGTCAGACTGCAATACCAGGTTTTTCCTGCAGAGGTGCTGCAGATGAACTCTAGCATAGCAGGTTCTTGCTTAGCTAATATTGGAGAAGAATATATTTATGTGTAGGGCCTTTCCTATTGCTACATGAAAGGGTCTTAAGCAGCAATTATGTTTATTTTAAAATGGAAAACCCCTCCATCGCACATTTGTATATTGTTACAATTGGATAACTAAATATAAAATATAACTGTATGCTTAAAAGACCACTATAGCAAACAATATATTTTAACAACGGTATTTAGTTAGGACAAAATGTAACACTGTCAGAGGTCCTGAAAACAGTCACCTTTTATTTATGGTGCAATTATTTTTTAACTGTTGCTGCAACTGCTCCATCACCTATGACAAAAGTTTGACCCAGCCCCTGCCACTGTCATTTAAGCTGGACAGCTTGTATACTGTACATAGAGAAAAAAAAACATATCAAATTATATATTATATATATTAAAAAATAAATAAATTATAAACATTACGCACATTCAGTTATTAATATTTTATGCATATTATTTACTGCTATATTAAAACATATTTTTAATGTTAAGTGATATCATTTAAAGAAGCAGTGTTTTGCAAAAAAAAAAAAAAAAATATATATATATATTTTCCTTTGTATAATATTTGACAAAAAATATCCAACCGTGTTTTTTAAAGCTTGCGTCTCTTCATTCATCATTCATTCATTTATCCAATAAAAGTTATCACTTAAAATGCAACCTTTCTGGCTTGATTGGTGCATAACATGTACAACACTCTGCTATCGCCATAACAGTTGTTTTCAGCCATATTACTATTATGTTGAACATTGCTTGCATTAACAGCTTTTCAATACATGTGTTGGACCACATCTATTTTAATTTTATTTATACCAGTGGTTCTCCACCTGTGAAACCTCAGGACCCACATTTGTCTTTGGTCATTAGGTCGCGACCCAAAAATAATTTAATTTCTGAAACATTGTAATTTATTCCACAAAACAACTTGTGCAGTATTCTACAATGTATATGCACCCTGTAAACAGTGAACAAACGGCTTCCAAAACGGATAGTGCAGTAATCACAGCACTAGTGAAAATGAAAGTCCCTGCCCCGGTCCCGGCTGTCTTAACATATATATTAGTGCAGCCAATGGTTTTTATTAAGCTATGTTGTCAGGACACCAGACGTTTTGTTGGGGCATTAGAGAGGCCTGGGGGGTACTTGCCCTGCGGCCCAGTCTGCCCCTGGTTGCTACCCACTTTGGGGTCATGATCCATTACTTGAGAAACATGGATTTGTACCATATCAATCAAGTGTATACTGACCAAATAGTTGAACCAAAAAATAAAAAATAAAATTGTGTTTCATGCCCTGCTATCATAGAAGGCTGATATATAAACTATTAATAACTTACCATACCCCCCTTTTTTTTTGCTCTCGCTGCTTTATTACTTTCGTTTTTTTCAGTGGTTTTATTTTTGTTACTGAGCAAAATGCATAATACTCACTAAAAAGATGGTTTAAAATATGTGGAACATCTGGTTTCAACAATATATGCTGAAGATCATCTCAAAAAAGAGTGAACAGAGTATAATCTGGAGTAAACACATCAGGAACCATGGGCTGATAATATACAAGGAAGTCCCCAAGTATTTTCAGGGAATTCCGCTCCATGAAGCTTTGGATTTTGTGTGGCGTGTATTGCTGGTGTCGGCTTTAGACACCATATTTTATTGCCTTTATGGAGAGAGAGGAGGTCCATTTGATATCACAGTTCCCTCATCCATACGGCTTTGCTGATTGCAGAGTATTGCTCCCTTATTTTGGAAACCTCAACAGATCATCGCTCCCAGAGCAATAGCGATTGTGCTGACTTATAATTTGATCAGCATATCGCTCTGGTGAGTTTATTTAATTTATTCGGTGGTGGATTTCCTCACGGTGTCAATTGATTATACCAAGATTGCAGCATTATATATCACTTTCGGGTGGTTGGACTTTATATATAATTTGTGGACATTTATGAGTTTTTTGCACTTTCTTATTGTTTGGTATTTGATATTTTCTGTGATATTTTAAGCGCATCCTTTCATTATTGATTATTCACACTTGATTTGGTTAAGGGTTGCAGCTGAGTTGGAGATTTCTTTGTTTTTGGAGCTTTTCTCAATTATTATACATTTCAGGAGAGGACCTATGCCCCTTTACCAAAAGGGGTGTGGGACCCAAAATATGTTAGTGGTCTTTCATTAAAGGTTTTTCACTGGAGGTGTTTGTCCCTGATGATATGCCCTGATCAAATTGCTTTATTTTAAGTGGAATTTCATTCTTATGATTCATTGGAATGTGTTTTTATCTGCGCAATTTGGTGCTATCTGCTTTGTCTTTTTATTCAGGCAGTTCTGGAGACAGGAAATGCTACGCTAAGTCTTAGGATGCAAAACACTTATAATCTGATTGTATATAAGAGCTGTTCTGGAACAGGTGTCCCTGTTGGGAGGTGTACCTTCTACTTCTGTCCCAGTGACAACTAGAAAGTTTTAGATTTCCCATGACTATCTGTTCTGGAGACCATTATCTCTAGGTGATAATGAAAGGATGAACCTTCCAAATGCGGACATATCATGATCTGACAGATGGTCTAACATTTCCCAACTCTACCCAAGTCAAGAAAAAAAGTTGACATTTCATTCTAAATGCATACCTACCAACTGTTCCAGTTACCAGGAAAAAAAGGACTTGTTAGTATAGGGCATGGTTTACGTAAATATGGTGAATACAGTGACATAAATTCAGGCTGGCCTTGATGTGAAAGTTTTATAATTATACAGTATGCATGCCAATTTTTGAACAAAGGCAATAAAGTGTTAGGATACAACCAAAATATAGTAGCTGTAAAAAAGTTTTTAAATGATCTTACAATCTGTCTTCCTTTTATACAGGGAAAAAGTAACAGGTTTGCTTTACATTTCCCCACTCCAACAGAACAGTAACCTTTCCTTCACTCCCTCGCCACTATAATTCTGATGCCAGTAGCAAATAAATCGCCGGGTACTTCTGGGTAGGAGGAACCTGTGACTCTTTCCTCTTCCTCTCATAAGGCAGTGTTGGTGATTGGTCAAACACTGTAATATGGGTAAACAGTGGGCTTCATTAGGCTTCCTTTCCCCATACTCACCAGCTACAGAGACCTTGAGGTTGTGAAGGAAATGTAAATATGTGCTGCTGGTAAGTGGACATTAATGTAAACCCCTTGCTTTGTCTTCTATGTGTGAATTATAGGTTTTCTTTAAAGCATAATTCCAGCTGGATATTACTTTATATAGTTAGTGCCAAGCTGGCTCCAATACAACTGTTTCCTTTACTAATTCACAAGGCCACTGTTAGTGCTGTATAAACTGTATGTACCATCAGCTACATACAGTGTACAGGCAGTCCCCAAGTTATGAACAAGATAGGTTTGGTAGGTTTGTTCTTTGTATGTAAGTTGGAACAGGTATTTTTTTTAAGAACCAGCAAACACAAATGCTCCTGCGCTTGGGGATGGACTCGATGCAGGCTACAACCACATAAAGAATGTCCTGGAACATGCACACCTTGCTACCCTCAAATGGACCGGGGAAATCCAAATATACTGAATGAGGAAAGAAAAAACAGAGGGCGCACAGGCCTAGTGCATTACCATAAAAAATGTTTAATAAAAAATAAAGTATGTGTTGTACTCACAAACGACAATATAGTCAAGGCACATCATAAAGAACAGCTGGGTCAACACCGCCCTGAGTAACAGTCCGCAATAGGGAGTATAGTCATACAAAAGGCTGACGCGTTTCGAGGACTTGCCTCTTCCTCAGAGCCCTGTATTTTTTTTAAGTGTAACTCCAGCCAAAAAATTATTTTTAAGTTTTTGATAGCATAAGGAAGGGATAACTGGCCATGCAATTATGCGGGATTGTTGACAGATCCCCCAAACAGTAGGTGGCAGTATATGGTGAGCAACAAGATGGCCAGTTTCTGGGATCAGCATTACATAAAGCTGCCTCCGTTCTTAAGTAAGAGTCATATGTAAGTTGGATGTTTTTAACTCAGGGACTGCCAGTACAGTGCTTTGTTTCAACAACAGTATGGGGACTTCCCAACCTGTTCCAGCAAAAAAATCAAGTCAGGCTGAGTGCTGCTCAGCTATTCACAGGAAGCCTTGTAATTTATCAATGAATACAAAGTTTTCTCTGACTGGCTGAAGTTGGGATTGTAATGTCATCAGCCTGTCTCTCTACCTCATTCAGAAGATACCCTGTGTTCACTGATAAAATACACTGCTCAAAAAAATTAAAGAAACACTTTTTAATCAGAGTATTGCATAAAGTCAGTTAAACTCCTGGGATATTGCTCTGGTCAGTTAAGTAGCAGAGGGGGTTGTTAATCGGTTTCAGCTGCTTTGGTGCTAATGAAATCAACAACAGGTGCACTAGATGGGCAACAATGAGATGACCCCCAAAACAAGAATGGTTTTACAGGTGGAGGCCACTGACATTTCTTTCCCTACCCATCTTTTCTGACTTTCACTAGTTTTGCATTTCGCTATTCTAGTGGGCCCTGTGCTCCATAGAGCTCAATTGGCATAAGCCATTGAACACCAGAATTGGCAGGTCTTCCACTGGTGCCCTGTGCTTTTCACAGATGAGAGCAGGATCATCCTGAGCACATGTGACAGACGTGAAAGGGTTTGGAGAAGCCGTGGAGAACATTATGCTGTCCGTAACATCGTTCAACATGACTGTTTTGGTGGTGGGTCAGTGATGGTCTGGGGAGGCATATCCATGGAGGGACACACAGACCTCTACAGGCTAGACAATGGCACCCTGACTGCCATTAGGTATCAGGATGAAATCCTTGGACCCATTGTCAGACCTTACACTGGTGCAGTGGGTTCTGGGTTCCTCCTGGTGCACAACAATGCCTGGCCTCATGTGGCGAGAGTATGCAGGCAGTTCCTGGAGGATGAAGGAATTGATACCATTGAATGGCCCCCACTCTTGCCTGACCTAAATCCAATAGAACACCTCTGGGATATCATGTTTCGGTCCATCTGGCGCTGCCAGGTTGCACCTCAAAATGTCCAAAAGCTCAGTGATGCCCTGGTCCAGATCTGGGAGGAAATACCCCAGAACATCATCTGTCATCTCATAAGGAGCATGCCCTGATGTTGTCAGGCATGCATACAAGCACGTGGGGGCCATACAAACTACTGAGTACCATTTTGAGTTGCTGCAATGAAATTTCATCAAAATGGACTAGCCTTCTGCATCATTTTTCCATTTTGACTTTTGGGGTGTCTTTGAATTCAGTCCTCTGTAGGTTGATCATTTTAATTTCCACCAAACGATAGGGTATCCTTACGTTCCTAACACATTACCCAATCCATATCAGTATAGATATCCAGCATGATATTTTTCCCCATTGAGATCTGATGTGTTTTCAAAGTGTTCCTTTCATTTTTGTGAGCAGTGTACAATGCTTCCTGTGAATGGCTGATCAGCACTCGGACCAACTTGATTTTGTTTTGGGAATGGGTTGGGAAGCTAGAACATGTATACTGTAGCTGATGCTACATACCATTTTTACAGCACTGACAGCTGCAGTCTGCATTAGTAAAGGAAAGAGTTTGTTTGGGCCAGCTTGGCACAAAGGGACTATTTAAAGTGATAGCAAGACTGGAATTAGACTTAGATTGGATGGATGCAATTTACATAACTACATAGCAGAGTTGCTGGTGCCACTGTCTGTTCTTCAGACTGCACAGAAAGAGATTGCTTCCTTATTCTTCATTGTGCAGCCAGAGATAGAGAAGAGGGAGAATACTAACCTCATATTACCTATATTCCAGGAAGAGTTTAGGGTTATTTTCACAGCAGAGGCAAGGTGACTCACAACAGGCAGGAGTAAAGGCCTCAGTACTGTTTGTCTGCATAACGATTTACCCAGACAGTAAAAGAATTTGGCAAATATCCTTTGGATAAAAGAAATACATACATCTACAGTATATGGGCATCACAGTGGCTAAGCACTTCCCCCTGGCAGCACTGGGGTCGTTAGTTTGAATCCCAACCACGGCACAGAGTTTGTATGTTCCCCCTGTGTGGGTTTCCTCCAGGTACTCTGGTTTCCTCCCACACTCCAAAGACATGCTGGTAGGTAGGTTAATTGGCTCCTGTCTATATTGGCCCTATTATGTGTGAATGTAAGTTAAGGACCTTTGATTGTATGTTCCTTGAAGGTTAGAGACTGATGTGAATGTACAATATATGTGCAAAGCGCTGCATAAATTGATGGCACTATATAAGTACCTGTAATTATTAAATAAATAAAATGTTTCATGCACCTCTATCAGTCTTCATCTAGTTCTCGGCCTGTGGAGTCCTGTCATATAGAATCATGTCTTTAAATGGTTCTCACTGGAAGGTGTCACACTCATTGGAAGCTATCTCTGCCTGGATATGTGATATCCCACAGCACAGAGTCAGTTTAATTTTGCTGAAGAAAACATTTCCTTCTGGGTAATTAATGTACATTACATTGCAAGGATTATAAAAAACTTTGTTGAAGATTCCTGCTTGTTTCTGCTTCTGTCTTATGGATACTGATTCTGAATGAGCGTAACTGGTTCATTACAATCAGCTGATGAGAAATGTTGCAGTGTTTGGATCCCTTTAAAAATAATTAAGCCTTCGGGAGAATCACACTAAAAATTAAAATTTTGTTGCTGAGCATGCCTAACACCTGACTTGTATCTTAGTGCGGAGTTCTTTACCCAAGCAAGAAATGACATTTTTAGAGGCATTCTGTATGCCAAAGATGGTCAGAACACCTCCAGATTGGCCTATTGCATTACATTTTACAGAAAATTACAGTTGCTCCAATTTGAAAAGGAAATGTCATTTTTCTGTTTCAATATTTTTATTAAGAAAGTTTTGTTTTAAGAATACAACAAGCTCAAGATATGCTCACGCAGGGGCAGAGCAGAACTATAAAACATAAACAGATACATCCTGCTGACTTGTATTAGCCAAATAACGGAATGTTCAATGACATCAAGGAGGGACGGCAAAAAGCCAAACCAAATAATAGCAGACGCAATTCATCATATTACCGGAAAAAGAATCAGAAAGAAGAAGGAAGAAGAGAAAAAAAAAAGAATCAGAAAGAAAACATTGAGAAAAGGAAAACTAGAAGAATCACGGATCCAGGGCTAGCACAGGGAGCGACTATAAGAGGCCATAACTGGTAGGAGGCAAGGATGGCAAGGAATAACGTATCCAAGGTTCCCAAACTTTAAGGAATCTCGGATGAGAATCATGAAGAACGCTAGACATCTGTTCACTGATCAACATAGCAATCATCCGGGTCTTCTCCCCCTGGAGGAGCTTAAGCTATAGCACGTTTGGCCGAAATAAATAGGTAGGATGCCAATTTCTGCTAAGACCTAGACAGACCCAAAATTGGGCAGTGCAGGAGGGCCACCCTTGCATCCCTATGGACCGTAATATGATATAGCGTTTGTTTTAAAACCAGAAGCCTATCAATCGCGAGCATGACCACCAAATGTGCAAGAAGTCCCCATGTAGACCACAGTTCCGGAAACACCTATCTCTGCCAGTCGGATTAAAGTGAGGAAATGTCATTTTTAATAACATTCAATTACAATATGCTTTTTTTGCTATGTTTTTTTCTACAAAGGTCGTTACCTTTTAATGGGGTTGGTTTACTAAAGGCAAATACTCAGTTAACTTTGCAAAGGAAGTTGCACTCTACTGCTGTTTGCAATGGAATTTTTTTCCAGAGCTTAATGAATGATGTGAAATTTTACTTTGCAAAAAAGCATTTTATGCTTGAACATGATTGGATGATGGAAGTCAGCAGAGCTTCATCTCATTTACTAAACTCTAGGAAAATTCCCTTGCAGAGCACTTTCAATGTGAAGAGTCTACTTTCCTTTAACCCCCCTAATATGTCAAAAAAGCAAAGAGACAGCTTTAAAGTGATTGTAAAGGTTCAGATTTTTTAAAAAACATACTAAACATTTCATGCTTACCTTGTCTGTACAATGGTTTTGCACAGAGCAGCCCCGAACCTCCTTTTTTAGGGGGTCCCCCGCCAGCACTCCAAGGCATTCCAAGTCCCTCCTCCTGTTGAGTGCCCCTGGTGTATGCTCACTTCCGAGCTGCCTCTGCGTGACAGCGGAGGGAGCCAATGTTTCTTGCTGCTGTATCTCCCAATGAGGAGGCAGAAACTTCCGCTCTCATGCACATCGCTGGATCAGGCTCGGGCTCAGGTGAGTATAAGGGGGTTCTGAAGGGAGAGCAGGACACAGAAGGTTTTTTACCTTCACACATAGAATACATGAAGGTCAAAAACCTTCAGGCTTTAGAACCACTTTAAGGGGACATGCTAATGTTTTATCCATAACTGAGTAGATGTCTTTTGTGCATTTAACAAATGTTTGCAGTATTATTGGGGCACAGACATGGATGGAATGACTGACAACAATTGAATTGTACATAAATAAATGGATGGTTTGATGGTTGGGTGGTGGGCAGTTATGAAATAACTATCCATAAAATATACATTGTATTCTCTGATAGGGCAGTGTACGTTACCCACTTAAACATTTTTTTTTTCATTTCTAATATAAGGCAAACAACATTGTTTAATGAATGATGAAAGTGTAGTGAACCCTGCAGTTGGAATTCATCCAAACACTTTGCATCTCCTACGTAAGGTTAAATTCTGAAGAGCTTTGCTTTTGTACTGCTTTATTCAAACTATGCATTGTTTTGCCATTGTTGTTATTTTTATTGTGCAGATAAATGATTTTTTTATGTATAATACCTTGAACATTAAAGGGATTTTTAGTTTGTGTGAGACTACTTTTGATGTTTGCTTTGGGTCTTAATGCGATGCAGACATAATACATAAAAGGCCACGCTCGCTGTGTGTTACACCCATTAACACAAAAGTTGCAATGTTTTCTGAGATGCTTTTATTGAATCACCAGTTATCCTGAACTTTTCACAGCTTGAACCAATAGTACCTCACCAATAATGAAGTCTTCTCTTATGTGATGTGGTACAATAGCCCCAAAGCAAGCACAGATCAATGGAGGAACACTAAACATTTTAAAAGCACAAGCGAAATCAACTTTTGTCAGGGAATGTTTTTTTTATAAGCCCGCTGTTGCCAACAAACAATAACAGGATGATATTTCAGCAGGTGTTCCTTTCTTTACTCAGAACACAGGCCGCTCCAATTTCTACAAAGCCGGATGGTTCAATAGTTGGTGGAAAACTCTACTGTAAGCATTTTCTAAAAGCCTTTGTTTGTTTCAGTTTACAGATCTCAGACATAGGAAATATATGCGTCTCTAAATGTATGACAGCGGTGTACTTGTTTGTTCCCATTTGTCACTTTCTTTCACTCTATTTTGATCACACATCTACAGAATCAAACAGTGAGGCAGGGCCAATGCCCAATCAGATTTCAGATACAGATCAGTCAAAAAATGATTGGTTCCTGTCAATTAATGCGGCTTGAGTACTGTTCTTTAAAATTGATTGAATATGATTTCTAATATTTTAGACTCATCATTTTATAACTGTTGTAATCACTAAATGAACTGTGCTGAATATTGAATCTGGGATATTTATATACACACATAAATTGAGGATGATTTATTAAAAAAATCGAGAAAGATCTGTATAATACATTTGATAATTGTTTTGACTTGTTCTAGAAAATGAGCTTGCATCTCAAAATCTGGAATCTGATTGATTGCAATGGAAAGAAGCACTATAATTCTGTTTCGTTTATACATCAGTTTTGTTGTGATTACAAGTGTTACTATATGTTTTTGGTGTGTAACAAGTTAAACTCTACACTACAAATACATTTTACCCTCAAGTATGCCTTTTCTGGGCTTAAAGTGATATTAAACCTTTGTTTGTTTGTTTTTTTTTTAATTAAAACAAACATGTCTATACTTACCTGCTCTGTTTAATGGTTTTGCACACAGCAGCCCCATTCTTGCTCTTTTGTGGTCCCCTCCTCTTTGGCAAGTGTCCCCACGGTAAGCAGCTTTCTATGGGGGCACCCGTGCGGGCTCACTCCTGCGCCACCCTGTCAGCGTCAGTTGACACAGAGCAGGTTGCTCGGCTTAGTCACAGCATTTAAATGATTGCAGCTGGAGCCAGTGGTTCTCACTGCTATCAAGCTGCCCAATGAGGATTTAGACAGTAACTCTTGTGCACATCACTGGATCAGATCAGGCTCAGGTAAGAAAAAGGTGGGGCTGAGGGGGAGCCTCAGCACAGAAGGATTTTCACCTTAATGCATAGAATGCATTAAGGTAAAAAACCTTAAAGTGCTACTAAACCCACATCAGTAAAATCAGTCTCTATATGCAGTAAAGCATGCTTGTTATACTTACTGTAGAACTTAAGGGGTTAATCCTTTTCATTGTGTAAAAAAGGCTGTTTGATCCTATCTTCTCTGATCTTCCCCTTCTTCTACTATCCCCAATCCATCTGCTGATAGTACAGAGCTTAAGAAGCCATAGTGCACATGCTCAGTTTGGTGTGTATTGCTAGAGAGGTTTTTTTTTTCTTGGGAGAGCGCATGTGATCAGCACAGGGATAATCAGCACTGTGCAGACAGAGGGTCAGGGGTTATATAGCCTCATAGGTCAGTCAGAGGGGAATGAAAACGCCTCCTACAAGATTAACCAGTGCTCAGCCGAACACTGATAGAAGTCACAAGACTTCTATATACCGCTGATGAGAAAAGGTATTTAGCAGTTTATATTTACTAAAATAATTGCATCTCCATGTTCTGTGTACTGTGGGAGAGCAGATATAATGAATACAGGGTCCTGGGTTTAGTAACACTTTAAGGCTTTAGAACCACTTTAAAGTGCATTTTTTTTTATTTCAGACTTATATCTAAAATATGATGACTAATAGAATCTTGAATAATATGACACAACACTATAATATCAATGTGCAGTGCTGCATTCGCCACGTTGTGCTAGCTGCTTTACTTTTTCCTTTTTTGTCTTGCGCTCACCATTTATTCTTTGATTAATATGACACAACAAGCTTGTAAAAATAAGAATGTTACATTAACAAATACACAGTATTCATGTAAATGACATGGTAACAATTAAAAAAGTTAGTGAAGATACATAAGTTTTTCATTAAAACATAAATTAGGCCAACTCAAACAGTCATATGTTTACAAGCTGTGCAATGATACAAATAGAAATGCATTGTAGTTTTCTACTTTTAGGGGGCAATTAAAAAATAAAGTAAAGTGTAAGGCACGAAATAAGTGGAATGAAGATAATTAGGTCCAAAATTACAAAAGTGAAATCTCATTTTCCCTACATTAACACTATCAGCACCATTTCTGCTGAGGTTTTTACTGCTATGTAGTGCAGAGCCTGTAATTTTATTTCCTTCTATTCCCAACACACACAATTGAAAGAAAATTGTTAAATAGCAAAGCATTTAAAATATGAAAAGAAAATATAGTGACATTAAAGGTGTCACAAAAACTTTCGACATTATAAATCGAAATAAATTATTTTATTATACGTTTAAGATATAAGGAATAATGTATACTTCTACTGGCTATAGTTGAAATAGGAAATGTTCATATGCAATATATTACGTTTACCTGACTAAACAATTATTTTTTACTTTATTTAGCTCTGAATGTAATAAATGAAATTAATAAATAAACAAACAAACTACATTGCTATCATGAAACAGTTCCACTCAAAATAACGACTACTACCCCACAACAGATTGTAGGTTTTGACACAAAAGATAGATAGGGATTGGTTTACTATAACTGGAGACTGCAAAATCTGGTGCAACTGTGCATGATAGCCAATCAGCTTCTAACTTGAGCTCGTTCAGTTAGGCTTTGGCAATAAAATCTGGAAGCGGATTTATTTTTTTTTTATGCAGAGCTGCACCAGATTTTGCATTCTCCAGGTTTAGTAAATAAACCATACTGTGTCACCTGCTATACCAGTAGTCTCCAAACTGCGGCCCGGGGACCAGATGTGGCCCTTTGCTTGCTTTTATCCGGTTCTTGGGCCACTTTTCGCCCCACTGTCAGCAACAATGGAGCATAGTTCCTGCCCCTGACACCTACAATGGGAGATTATTTCTCTCACTGACATCAAGGATGGGGCATTATTCCTCTCACTGACAGCAACAATGGCGCACTATTCCTCGCCCTAATACCGAAAGAAAGGACACTTTTTACTCCCACTGACACCAAGACATTTTCTACTCCCGCTGGCCACAGTCTGGCCCTCCTAAAATTTGAAGGAAAATGAACTGGCCCTTTGTTTAGAAATTTTGGAGACCCCTGTGCAATACCAATGATAGGAAACCATGATCTCCATAAATAGAAGTGTAGGATGGTTTGGTAATATGCAGAGCCCTGTCATCTATACAGTATGCAATTAGTTATGGTTCACAGCATCCTTCATTGGTCAGGCAGTATAGTTTTTGAGAAATATGAAAACCCAGTGGATCTTCGCCCAGCACTAGGAAACTTATCGCCAATGCTTTTAGACTATACTACCTAACATTATACCTACTGATGATATGTATATGAAACCATGGCAACATCTAATGTTTGTGTAGTATTATGTTCAGCAGACTGTGTTCTTCTATTGTTGTGACTTAGATGACGTTCAGAGCACATTTTATGCCCAATTCATGCAAAACTCCAGGTAATCCCAAGGAGTTCACATACTTTTTCTTGCAACTGTATACAGTATGCAATTAGTTATGGTTCACAGCATCCTTCATTGGTCAGGCAGTATAGTTTTGGAAAAATATGAAAACCCAGTGGGTCTTTGCCCAGCACTAGGAATCTTATCGGCAATGCTTTTAGACTATACTACCTAACATTATACCTACCGATGATATGTATATGAAACACATAGATATGATGCATCAGTAGCCCTGAGCAGGAGGCAAGTTTGAACATTTTCCATTCAGAAATCAGAAAATACATTTCCGTAAGATATCTATTAGTACGTTGTATGAAAAGTCATAACATTTGACCATGTGTGAACAAACTGCTCAGCTTCCCTGCTCTAATCCTTTTCATAACACCTTAATTAGTCCTATTAGTTCGTGTCTTTAGCCGCTTATTGTAGGCCTGCAAACGAAAAGATTTACTTTAACTCTAAAGCCTCTGAAATAATATTTATATTGATGTATAGTGTGGTGCAAAAATACAATGATGCAAATCTGAAAAATAAACATACTGTAAAAAAAAGTTTAAAAAATACAGTGGTATAAAACTTCATTTGTATACCTTTTGTGTTTAATTATATTAACAGTCCCTTTTGAGTTTTTGTAATGATTTTTGTATATTCTCTCTCTTTCTGTACTCTTGCAAACATATCTCTGATTTTGTTTTTCTGATGTTAATAGACTGGAAAATGGTGCATGATAGAAAATAATGTTTTTTTGTTTTTGTTTTTTTGTAGCAGCAGGAAATTTTTCTGGCTATCCTGGCTAAGTGGCTGTTTTTGTAACTGTGCTGTGGAGATGTAATAGTCATATAAGGGGTTTATAGACATGAGATTGTTGTCTCATCTGGCTGTAATAGGCAAAAGTAATTTATAGGTACATTTAAACTATATGCAGTTTAAAGTGTATGTATAGTAAAAACATATTTTTTAGCTTCGGATAGAGTAAGTAAGAGTTGGAAATGCGGAAAGTTTATACTGTGGTCTGTGTCCCAACCAGTGGCGTCCCTAGGGGGGTGCGGGCCACACCAGGTGACTCCATCACAGGGGGTGCGGGAGCAAGATGTCAGCAGAGATTCTGGGCTCTGTGAAGGTCCTGGCCAGTTATTGGGGTGATCCCGGATTCCCAGCAAAGTGACAGCTGCCCCCGGGGTAGCGGTAAAATGAGTATCCCATGAAGATATGTATCCCCTGTAGCAACTGCACATGTGCTGGTTTCTGGCCGAAGAAGCCGATCTCTGACTTTAGCAGAGCAGCCACAGTTAAACCCTTACAGGCTGTAAACTGCTTAAGCTGATCCCGCAGATCACTATGGGTTGCAAGATCAGTTAACTCCGTATAGGTTCAACCTATACAGGGTTTACTGATCTTGCAACCCATAGTAATCCACAGGATCAGCTTCAGCAGTTTGCAGCCTATAAGGGGTTAACTGTGGCAGCTCTGCTAAAGTCAGAGATCGGCTTCTTCGGCCAGAAACCAGCACATGTGCAGTTGCTACAGGGGATACATATCTTCACGGGATACTCATTTTACCGCTTCACCGGCACTGCTCCTTCCTCTCTGGAGGGGTGACACCACGTGTTACCGCAATGGGTGACACCAACCCTAGGGACGCCTCTGGTCCCAACTAGGGAGAGCCAGCGTTTGTTTGGTAAGCGAGGTAAGGAAAATTCTTCCACACGGGCCACCTATTCTGGTGACCCTTTCCCTTATTTTGTAGAGATTCCCTCTCACTTCCTGTTGCATTTCCAAGACAGAAAGTGAAGGGAAATCTCCTCAACAGGCCACATATAGCAAACAATAAATGGACTGGAGTTTTGTCCCCTCCATACTCTATTAAAAGAAAAAAAAATGGTGGGCTATACATAGACTTCAAGAGTTCTTAACTGTAATTGAAGCTAAATAATGTATTGTAAAAGTGTTGCTTATATTAAGGACTATATTTACAACATTACATTGCTTTCTTAACTTGTAAAGTGTCAGTAATAAGCATTGCAGCATCATTTATTTAATGACCATATGCTGTCTGTTGTAAAGTGATATTCCTGTCGCAAAGCTCATTGTGCCACTACCAACCTGAGCCTTGTTTTGGTACCTTCATGTTGGACTGGCCCAGCCAAAATTCCCTAATCTTTGTGGGGTACACAGTTGCTGGGTTAGGAGCCTAGAAACAGCCTAACCTTTTGAACTCTGGCTTTGTGAGGGGAAAGGATTGTGTGCAGCAAAGATAACCACTTAAATGTGTCAAAACTATAGGGGAGAGGGCCAAGGCCCAGGAGAAATAGCACATGGCCCTAAAAAGTGTGAGTCCGAAGTGCGAGGTACTCTGTCGCCAAAAGAACAGCCAACATAGTTCTAACTTCTATCAATAAACAGAACAAGGCTCTTCATATTAGTTATTCCCCAACAGACAGAAAATCTTTGCTTAACAACATACTGTATGAATAAAATGATTTCTAAGTGATAGAGGAATCTGAAATAAAGGTGAACTGTTTTATGAAGTTCTATGCTGCAGGAAACAGGTCTGGAAAAGGTGTTTTATAATAAACATTTGATATCCAAGTGTTTTGCTACCGTGTATGTTACCCCAACATTTCATATTCCTGATATGTGTCTGTTGTATCATGTACTTGTATTAAAAAGTCTTTGTATTTCTTCCTTTGTGTAAAATACCTGGTTATTCTGCCAGTTCTCCAGCCTTCCTATGTCAAACTGACCACTCTAGGTATAGAAGCGCATCCTTTCCAGTGTGGTCAGATTTCTAGCTGTGCTGGGAGCACAGTCTGCCTGTTCCCCAATGGCCAAGAGTTCTGCTGTCATGCTCCCCTGCATGGCTCTTCACTGGGAAGATCAATGTACTGCTCTCCCTCTACCTACTGCTGACATGCCCCCTGCAGTTGTCACCCTCTGCTCTCTTAGCCCATTATGCAGCTAAGATCATAGAGAATATTTGTAATTTTTTTACATACATACACAAATGTTTTTCTTTGTATTTCTATTTTAACTGAAAGAGTTTGTTTTACAAGTTGAGGGTTCACATATACATTACGAACTTAACATTATCACTGAAGAAAAGTGTTGCACTGAGAGTTTCACATTTTTTTCATAAACAAAAAGTTTACAGAAAATTATTTTCCAACATGTCATTGTTTCTAAGCATAAAATAAATAATAACAGTAGCACCTCTCCTTAAAGCAAAATAAAACTGAAAGTAAAATATTGCATCTTCTCCTGTCCAAGAGTGGCAATGGGTATTTTATGTATGAATGAGCAAAAATGTCACCTTAGCCTGCTTTTCTGACTTGGACTACAGAACACCTTTCTCTTTCCTCACCTCCGTGGCATACAGGGAGGTGTTCTATAGTAAAGAACTGGTAAGAGTGATCACATTGTTTGAGATTTCAGTACACATTAAATTATATGGACACTAGCTTTCTGGTGGGATCGCATATTATTTTTCTATAATTGCAGAAAGTGCTTTTAGCCTTAAAGCCTAAACAACAACAACAAAAAAATCTCTCTTTTAATTCAATAGTAATCTTTCTCCTCCCCCACCTCTACTACCCTAATCTTCCAGTGTGGCGGAGGTTATAGTTTAGTTACTACAGCCTTTTCTTTAGTAATCTCTGTCATTTCGCTAAGTGCATCCTCCTGTCAAACACAGAGACAGTGTGAGAGGTGCAGGTAGGGCTAGCACTATACTTCTGGTAGTATAGGCTCTCTAAGAAATTTTAACGTGCTTGAAAAAGTCAAATCACTATGCAAACATGATTGCTGCATTAGCCAAACTCAATTATAATTTTTGTTAGCTGGTGCACACACAAAGCACATTAATCTTTGAACCTCTAATCAGTCCCTTTGCATTATCCACAATTCGTTTACTTTCACGCCTCAGATCAACCCCAATTCTTGCACCTTCACACCTTAGATCAGCCCCATTTCATGCACTTTCAGACCTCAGATCAGGCCCAATTCCTGCACCTTCAGACCTCAGATCAGCCCCATTTCTTGCACCTTCAGAACCAAGGTCAGCCCCAATTCATGCACCTTCAGACCTCCGATTAGCTCCAATTCATGCGCCTTCAGACCTCAGATTAGACCCAATTCATGCGCCTTCAGATCTCCGATCAGCTCCGAAGCATGTACCTTCAGATCTCCAATCAACCCCAATTCACGCATCTTCAGACCTTAGATTAGTTCTAAATTTTTTATGTTTAAATGTTAGATCAGTCCCATCCCCTTCACCTTCAGACCTATACAACTTACCTTTTTCGGTTCACACTACTGCTACATGAAAGTCGCGCAACTTGCAGTGCGAGTTTGCCAGGCAACTTGAGTACTACATTGAAGCAACCCTGAAGCAACTTTCAGGTAATGCCTGGGCAATCTTCCTGTAATGTCAGATCCAAATCACATCAATAGATGAGGACCCGACTTGAGGCTACTTCTATTAAAGTGTTACTAAACCCAGAACCCTGCAGTTACTATATCTGGTCTCTCACAGTACACAGAACATGGAAATGCAATTATTTTAGTAAATATAAACTGCTAAATACCTTTTCTCATCAGCAGTTAGAGCAGTCTTGTGATTTCAACAGAGCACTGGTTAAAGTTTGTAGGTATTTTATTTCTGCTCTAAGAGGATACAAATCCCCTGACCTCTGTCTGGACAGTGCTGATTGGCCCTGTGCTGATCACATGCACTCTCCCAAGAAAAAAAGACCTCTCTAGCAATACATACTAAACTGAGCATGTGCAGAATGGCTACGGGTTCAGTCTCTCTTATCAGAGTGACGTGGACATTTGAACAAGAAGATGAGCAGAGAAGACAGGATCAAATGGCCTTTTTACGCAATGCAGAGGATTAACCCCTTAGGTTCCACAGTGAGTATAACAAGCATGCTTTACTGCATATACAGACTGATTTTACTGTTGTGGGTTAAGTAACACTTTAAAGTATGTGCGCACAAGTCAGACAGAAGTCGACTTGAAGTAGTACAGGAACCTTTTCTAAAGTCAGAGCAACTTCAGTAGTGCTAATTAAGATGGTTCTCATTGACAAACATGGGATTTCACATGTCATGCGACTTGGGATCTGACTTGTGAGACCCCAAGTGTGAACCGAGCAGTGTGAACTGAGCCTTAGACCTTTGATCAGCTCCATACCCTTCATCTTCAAACCACAGATCAGTCCCAAACCCTTCACCTTCATATTTCAGATCAGGCTCATACCCTTCACCTTCAGACCTCAGATTAGTTCGATACCCTTCACCTTCACATTTCAGACTAGGCTCATACCTTTTCAGACCTCGGATCAGTTCCATACCCTTCACCTTCAGACCTTAAATAAACCCCATACAGTTTGCCTTCAGATCTCAGATCAGCCCCTAATTCTTCTCTTTCAGACCTCGAGTCATACCCTTTACCTTCAGACCTCAGGACCAGCCCCATACTTTTCACCTTCAGACCTCAGATCAGCCTCAAACCCTGCAACATCAAAAGTGCAGGCATTTACATATCTATTTTGCAGGGTTCAAACAAGAGGAGGAAAAGTGTAACTGCCCTCAGCTGCTGGCAGACCTATGCTTTCAGTTACATCAGAAAGATGGGTAGACTATGAGCAGTCCAAGTTTTGTAACCGATTACCTGGTAAGCTGTTATTTACTGCCAATAGTAGTGAGCACCAGAGAGAAAAGCTTAGATTGCATGTCAGAGGTTGATAATGCCTTCTGTAATGGTTTGCAGATTTTTATATACACACATTAGGTATAAAATAATCAGATCCAGAACCATTCCTATAAAGCAAGTTTTAAATTATTTTCTGTTTTAGCTATATATTGTAGCTTACCAGTCCTTAGGGTGTGATGGGTGCATTATTTGCTTTTTTTCAGGCTGTTTTTCCTATATTTCCACCTGCTGATCCTGCCAGTAACAAACGTATTGTCCTAGGGTGACCATTCTCAATCACTATAGTGGAACAGCGTTGTCACCCTAGGATGGGAAGTGTGTTATGGCAGGAATAGGATCGGCAGGTTTTTTTTTTTCTCTTTTTAAAAAGATATAACAAAATGTTTTCAATAGTATATTAAACAGACCAAACAGAGACGTTTATTGTTACTGTAAGGCTGAACTTTAGGTAATACAATAAAAATGGGGGAACAGACAGGAACTTTTATGCAGAAGAGACATGCTTTGTTTCTTCTGCAGTAAAGTTACTTACCTGTCTGTCTGCCCTTGCGCAGGTCAATGTACAGATTCGGCTATGCTGAACCTGACTGACATCATCCAGGCCCAGCCAATGACAGTGGCCGGCAATTGAGACCAGGAAGCTAGCCACCCAAAGATGTCAGCAGCCAGGCGGGGAGCTTGGTGAGTATAGTTCCGCCTTAAGGAAAGGCTTGCCAGTAAAAAAAACTACAGCCGGAATATAATATGCATGCTTAACTGTCATAAAGCAGCTAAAACTAACAACTTACACAGTCCAACCATTTGTTTATGATGGCAGTCCATGAATTAGCTATATGCATGTACTGTATGTTTCAACTGGTTGGACATATGTCTTTTTTCAACCCATTAACCTCCTTGGCGGTATGATTCCTTCTGATTTTTTGTGCTGAAAGCGGTACCATTTTTTCGCATGGAAATAGTTTTTTATTGTAGGCTGTAATTTTTAGGAAAATTTCCCCACAAATCATTATCACTCAATTCTGTAAGTGGTTCTGATTTACTATCGCTGTTCTCTAGCCCGTCTAAAACCGCTTTTGACGTAAAGGGACGCTTTTTGGACGCCATGGACTTTTCTAAGTTTCCAGGCAGAAAGAACAGACAAAATGCAGGCAGGGCACAGGGCAAAGCACTAGGGACAATATGTATGTGAAATGGGATGAAACAGCAATGTTTTACTATTTAAAATTGAAAAAAAAAAAGACATTTTTTAAATTTTTTAAATTTCCCGCCGCCGCCGGCGCCCGTACGTCCCGACGTCACGGGGACCGGAACACAGAAGCCGGATGCCGGCATCGGCCGGAGGAGATGGCCGGGGACGCTGCAGGGGACACATCGTGGGAACGAAGGACAAGGTAAGTGCTGCAGGGACCCCCAGAGCAGCGCCACATGGTAAGCCCGAGTGTAGCTCGGGGTTACCGCTTGTGGTATAGAAATTCTACCCCGAGCTACACTCGGGAAAACCGCCAGGGAGGTTAAAGTATGTAACTATGTTACTACAAGAAACTGTCCAAAACAGTTAGCCTCTTTTTAACCACATCGAGTCCGGACACTTTCACCCCTTTCCTGTCCAGGCCAATTTTCAGCTTTCAGTGCTATCACACTTTGAATGACAATTGCGCGGTCATGCAATACTTTACCCATATGAAATTTTTAGCATTTTTTTTAGATAGATAAAGCTTTATTTTGGTGGCATTTATTATCGACTGGGATTTTTATTTTTTTGCTATATAAATGAAAAAGTTCAAAAATTTTTAAAAAAAATTGTTTTTCTTAGTGAATAATCTTTCTTCATAAATCTTGGCCAAAATGTATTCAGTTATCTTTTTAGTAAAAAATAGAGCACGCACGCACAATCCAAAATGGCAGGCGCCGTTTATGAACTGCAACCCGCCCCTGCACTGCCATCGTCCGGCCGTTTGTATACAGTGGCCGGATGGGAAGTAGTTAAAGACTGGTGCCCCACTCCCCATTAAGGATTGGCACCTTTGGGGGGCAGGAGGGGAGCGGGTACCTGAATTTGACAGGTAACCATTCCCACTTCCGCTCCGATCACCTAGGCGATCGAAAGTGGAAGGTGTCCTCCCTTCCTCCCTCCCCGTAGTCTTTTGGGACAGGTGACAGGTCCCAGAAGACTACAGGACCATTCAGGAAGTGCAGCACTAGTCAGGCATGCGCAGTGGGCACCCGGCTGTGAAGCCACAAGCTTCCATGGCCGGGTGCCCACACTGAAGATACCGGTGCCCAGGGAGAGAAGATGGCTGGTAAAATGGGCTGCAGACGACACACCGTGGGACCGAGGGACAGGTGAGTGTGTGTTTTTTTAAAAGTCAGCAGCTACAGTTTTTATACCTGCTGACTTTTATTTTTTGACAGCGTGAGTGGAACTCCGCTTTAATAGAAAGCTACTCTGCTTATGTCATAAAACCTGACTTTTCAATTGCTTTTCAATGTCATATCTTGCTTACTGCTTACTTACCGCTTTGTAAAAAAAAATGGTTCAGTTTGCAACTTTTCATTTGAAATTTGAATACAACTAATGTGATTCCTTTTTTTATTCTTGGAACAGTAACGTTTGTTAAGCAGCAATCCACAGAAAGACTTAATAATATATTTCTTATAATATCATAATAAAAACTCCAATTTAAACGTAATTGGCTGGATAGCTTAGTTGGAGTTTTTATAAACCCTCTGTTCTGTATTTACTATCAATCAATTACTGTACACAGCAAACTGGCAGTAGTATCAGAGAGTTAGTGAAAAGCTTTCTGCGAATCACAAATTAAACATAAAATTCTATTACTGAAACAAATATGAGGTGTTTGGGCTGTTGCACAGAAAATAATTCCTCTTTATCCTAGAAAATGTGGATCAGTCCAAAGGGAGCATTTTTCTTAATAAAAATAGTTTTCTGTCTTCAGTGGTTCAATTAGTGGATGTTTTGGACGTGATTAGCGGCGTGCAGTGACTAACAGTATATCATGTATTCTGGAGCAGCTGATGCCCTTCTTACAGCGATTGTCTATTACAAACTCCCAAAAGAAGGGTAATAAAGGCCTGGAGAAAGGTAATGATAAAAAGTACACACATGTGGCTGCAAACAACAGACTATCAGATGTCGTTTGGCTTTCCTGCATGTAACTGTTTTCTCTGGATTACTGTGTTATGGTCGCTGATCAATCTGGAGAAAAAGGCACTGCTCAGTGTCTCACATTCCTACGTGTTGCTCAGCAACACTGCTCAGTATTCACGTTTTATGTGTTGTATACACTAAACACAGGAACTGTGCTTTAATGGACCAAAGCAGCAAACATGGGCAGTCATGTGTGTTCCTGGGGGCAAGAAAACCTCTAAGAAACATTGCTGCAATAAAATAAAGACAGACATTAAAGTGTTCTCGTCTCATACTATACTGAAGATGGGGAGATCATACAGGCCACTTGTTCTAGGATCTCAGATTACAGGTAAAACTTTTTACACAGTCCAAACATTCATTTATGATGGCAGTCCATGAATTAGGTATATGCATGTATGTTTCAACTGGTTGGACATATGTCTTTTTTCAACCCATTAAAGTATGTAACTATGTTACTACAAGAAACGGTCCAAAACAGCTATCCTCTTTTTAACCACATCAAGTCCGGACACTTTCACCCCCTTCCTGTCCAGGCCAATTTTCAGCTTTCAGTGCTATCACACTTTGAATGACAATTGAGCGGTCATGTCATGTGGCCAATCAGTGATCACATGATTGGGACCTCACACAGAGGTCCGGTACAGCGATCAGTGCTCCGGACACAGCGGGCACCGGGTTGCGGTGCCGCGCTCTCCCAGGGAGCGCGCACAGGCAGGGAATGCGAATGCCATTTATAAACTGTGATTTTGCAAATTCTTTAAAAATCATACAATGTGATTTCCTGAATTTTGTTTTAAATTGTGTCTCTCAGAGTGGGAATGCACCTACAGTGTGAATTTCAGACCCCTCCATGATTTCTAAGTGGGAGAACTTGCAAAATCGCAGGGTGTTCAAATACTTCTGTTCCTCACTGTATGTATATAACATGCAGGGGTGGACTGACCATTTGGAAACTCAGGCACTGCCCGAGGGCCCGGAGTCAGTAGGGGGCCCCATGATTTGCCCCTGGTAGCTTTTTCATAGGCTTTATTGAGTTTGGGCAATGACCCAGGGGCCCCATGATCCCCTATTGCCCGGGGGCCCCATGAGCTGTCAGTCCGCCCCTGATAACATGCAAAGGTGTTTTAGTTCCGATGATTGCATAAAAGAAGACGTAAAAGATCAACGTATTTCGCTATCACTGCTTCATCAGGTTCCACGCCCACAAGAGAACAGTACAGCAACTATATAAATAGAAAATATGAATTTCAAGCTACTTCTACAGACAATACAATATAAAGAATATTATACAAATTCATAAAATTATTACTGGAACCACTGAAAGAAGAAGAAAAGGAGAAAGAAGAGAGAGGAAAAAAAAAAGGGGGGGACGACTGATGTTTATTGAGGTATACACAATCGGGGGAGGCCATGGGGGGGGGGGGACAAAAGTAACAGACACACCCGGGAGAAGCCCAACAACATTGAATCAATCAGCTTCTCAAGCATCTTACCTCCACATCATCATATAATCCCCAATAACATACAAGGAAAAGGCATGGTGCCAATCCCAGGGTCCATACAAAAGAACCTTCTCTAAAGGGAATATAAGTAAATAAATCGACTATAACAAAAATAAAATGGTGTAAATGAATGATACCCACCCTCTAAATATAAATGTACCGACAGGCTAACATACTCCACTAAAAACCTATTACTGTGTTGACCAGAGTGGGCAAATAAATCAATAGCCATATTATTACTAAACAAATGTATCCAATATTAAATGATCATACTGCTTCCAAAAATGACAAATAGAATAGTCAATGGCTGCAAGGCTGATGTACAAATCAATACCATCCCACCACTGTTATGAACCCCAAACTAAACCGCCAAATATCAAACAGATAACCACATCCATTCTCACCTCAAGACCAGAGTCACTCCATGCTCCGCCAACAGCATACCAATAATGTCTCACAAGAGCATATATCCACAGGAGATGTATATATAAGAAAACTATAATGCAGTTAAGCATCCACAAGTGTGCCTGCCATCCCCCACACCCTTCCTAATTAGGACCACGCCAAGGACACACATCCACTCCGCAGGAAGTTCTGCACAGATGGTAGTAATTTCCGGTGTCAGAACACTAGTGACGTCACAACGTGTCATTGTCATCTACGACGGACCGGAAGTGACCAGAACGCCATGTTGGAACTGCGTCTGTAGCACACGATTCCCAGCACTCAGCAAATTGAAATGTCAGTTTGGCTTATCTACCACCCCATGATCAAATATTGTGACTCAACAGCCAACAGAAACGTACCCTAATGAAAAGTGGGAAGGCAGGGAGCTTGACCAAGTTCAAGCCAAGTTGAAATCTATGGGGATGATTTACTAAAACTGGAGAGTGCAAAATCTGGTGCAGCTAGAAACCAGATTCTAGTTTTTCTCAGAGTTTAAATGAACAAGTTGAAGTTAGAAGCTGATTGGCTACCATGGAAAGCTGCACCAGATTTGGAAAGAATTTATTTGCAAATTATGGTGGAAAATAAGTATTTGGTCACCTACAAACAAGCAAGATTTCTAGCTCTCACAGACCTATACCTTCTTCTTTAAGAGGCTCCTCTGTCCTGCACTCATTACCTGTATCAATGGCACCTGTTTGAACTTGTTATCAGTATAAAAGACACCTGTCCACAACCTCAAACAGTCACACTCCACTATAGTGAAGACCAAAAAGAGCTGTCGAAGGACACCAGAAACAAAATTGTAGACCTGCACCAGGCTGGGAAGACTGAATCTGCAATAGGCAAGCAGCTTGGTGTGAACAAATCAACTGTGGGAGCAATAATTAGAAAATGGAAGACATACAAGACCACTGATAATCTCCCTCGATCTGGGGCTCCACGCAAGATCTTACCCCGTGGGGTCAAAATGATCACAAGAACGGTGAGCAAAAATCCCAGGACCACACGGGGGGACCTAGTGAATGACCTGCAGAGAGCTGGGACCAACGTAACAAAGGCTACCATCAGTAACACACTACGCCGCCAGGGACTCAGATCCTGCAGTGCCAGACATGTCCCCCTGCTTAAGCCAGTACATGTCCGGGCCCATCTGAAGTTTTCTAGAGAGCATTTGGATGATCCAGAAGAGGATTGGGAGAATGTCATATGGTCAGATGAAACCAAAATAGAACTGTTTGGCAGAAACACAACTTGTCGTGTTTGGAAGAGAGAGAAAGCTGAGTTGCATCCAAAGGACACCATACCTACTGTGAAGCATGGGGTGGCAACATCATGCTTTGGGGCTGTTTCTCCGCAAAGGGACCAGGACGACTGATCCATGTACAGGACAGAATGAATGGGGCCATGTATCGTGAGATTTTGAGTGCAAAACTCCTTCCATCAGCAAGGGCATTGAAGATGAAACGTGGCTGGGTCTTCCAACATGACAATGATCCCAAACATACCGCCCGGGCAACGAAGGAATGGCTTCGTAAGAAGCATTTCAAGGTCCTGGAGTGACCTAGCCAGTCTCCAGATCTCAGCCCCATAGAAAACCTTTGGAGGGAGTTGAAAGTCCGTGTTGCCCAGCGACAGCCCCAAAACATCACTGCTCTAGAGGAGAACTGCATGGAGGAATGGGCCAACATACCAGCAACAGTGTGTGCCAACCTTGTTTAGACTTACAGGAAACGTTTGACCTCTGTCATTGCCAACAAAGGATATATAACAAAGTATTGAGATGAACTTTTGATATTGACCAAATACTTATTTTCCACCATAATTTGCAAATAAATTCTTTCCAAATCAGCCAATGTGATTGTCTGGATTTTTTTTCTCATTTTGTCTCTCATAGTTGAGGTCTACCTATGATGCCAATTACAGGCCTCTCTCATCTTTTTAAGTGGGAGAACTTGCACAATTGGTGGCTGACTAAATACTTTTTTGCCCCACTGTGTATATATATATATATATATATATATATATATATATATATATATATATATACAGGGTGCAGCAACATAGCTTCCTCTTTTGAAATGCGTGCCATTCAGGCTGTAGCGGCCATAGCGGGGCAAGAGTGGTCTCAGGCGACAGGCGTAGTTCTAAAGTTTTTGTTCTCTTCCAGGTCAGTCATCATCATGCGTTGGAACAGTGAGCAACGTGCGTTTGCCGTAGAGACCTACTTTTCGAAAGGATTTTCTGTGATCGCAACCCAACGCGCCTTCCGACATCGCTTCAATGTAGCCCCGTTGGGCCGTGTCCTGGACCAGAAATCAATTGTTACGTGGGTCACTACGTTCAGACAAACCGCAAGTACGACAAGACGAAGAGCTGGAGTCCCTCGACCCATCAGATCACCTGAGAACATCGAAGCAGTGAGAGCTTCAATCTTGCGATCCCCGCAGCATTCTGCGCGCAAACATACGTCTGCCCTTGGACTTTCGGATCGTTCAGTGAGGCGAATTCTTCACGATGACCTTCATTACCATCCGTACAAGTTGGCAATTGTGCAGGAACTCTCCGAACGCGACTTCAATTCTCGGAGGAACGCATGTGAGGCAGTACTCGAAAACGTCCCTGAGGACGCAATTGTTTTTTACAGTGATGAAGCCCATTTTCACTTGACTGGATGCGTCAACAAACAGAACATGTGCGACTAGGCCGACACCAATCCTCGAGAATTGCATCAAAGGCCTTTGCATTCATCTAAAGTCACAGTGTGGTCTGCAATTGCCTCAGCTGGGATTATTGGTCCCTGGTTCTTTGAAGAAAATGAGGTCACAGTGACAGTGAATTCAAACCGGTATGTGAACATGTTGGAGGAATTTGTTTTTCCACGACTTGATGAATTGGACTTAGGGGACATTTGGTTCCAACAGGACGGAGTAGCGGCTCACACTTCAAGAGCATCAATGGCTGTTTTAAGGGAACACTTCCCGCAGTGCCTCATCTCAATAAGGGGCAATTTGGAGCGGCCAGCCCACTCCCCCGATTTGGCCCCTTGCGACTTTTTTTGTGGGATTTTTTGAAATCCCGCGTTTATGTAAACCGTCCAAGGACCCTACAAGACCTGAAGGCCAACATCCACGCAGAAATTGCCAACATACCCGCTGCTATGCTGGTAAGGGTCATGAAAAATGCCAGAAATCGGCTTATTCAGTGTATGGACAATTGGGGGCATCACCTACCTGATATGATTTTCAAAACTGTGTAAAACAGAACTTTAGATATGTACCTACATTATTAAAGGCAATAAAAACAATTCTGATTCATAAAATGGGTTTTATTGCGTTTTGAAAAAAGGAAGTTATGTTGCCGCACCCTGTATAATCAAAATACATCTTGTTTGCAATATATTTCGATCCTATGCACCGAGACTTTAAAAAAAAAAATTACCTTGTGTGTTTCTACATTATCACTGGTCTTTCTTGTTAATATTAAAGATAAGTGTTTAATAGGAGATAGGAGTTTTGCAAAGGAAAGTAGTTGGTTGCTTTAGAAAAAATAGAGATTACAGCAGCAAGACTGAGGTTTGTTTATGACCTGAAAATATTTCAGTGATTTTATTTTAAAAAAATATTACTTTTATGCGATATATCAAATATTCAGACTAGACAATAAAATGGTTTCTGAAAGGCTCAGTCTGGTGGTGACAAATATGTTTTATGAGTTATTCAAAGGGCAATCAAACCTTTATACAGTACTTGCTTCCAAAGGAAATGGTAAAATCAGGTCAAGTGTGGGAATTTGAGATTCTGGTGGATTAAAGTTTATTAATGAAAGAAACTGTAACCTTAGGAATCTGTAGCTCTAGCCAAACCTTCCTATCAATTTATGTACCATATGCATATAGATGTTTGCTCTAATTTCAATAACAGAACAAGCTGTATCTTTTGGTCTTAATACATTGATATTTGTGCAATAAAGTATGCTATACTCCCTGTTAGGTACACAAGCTTTACTAAAATGCTTTGGTGTCAGTTTTGGATGAATGAATCTGGTCCCAGTTCACCTTTCCTCTTTTCTTATTTCCTATCTATATCTATTAATGTATATTGATATTTAAACAATCTTGTTCTCTGGAGAGATTATGTTAAATTACGATATAACACTGATAATAATAATTGATAATTATCCAGATCACTTCAGTGCATCTTTTATGCATGCTAGAAAACACTTACTTAATCTACAGCTTGTTTTGATTCCGAAGTGAAAAGATGAGGAATGAATCATCACTGATCGACTTACGGCCATCTTGAAAAGTTTACACCATTCAAATGTCTTACTTTGGCTGAAGTCTTCTGTAGATATCCGTGGATTTTATGCCTTCATTTACAAGAAACTTCATCACCACTCACTGTTTCATGCATGCATTAACACTGTTGTCTGCCATCTTGATTAACTTTCTCTGGACTGGCCCAGTAATAGGACACACTTGCCTATTACTACTGTGTAGTACCTCCATGTTAGCATCCCTTTTTATACCTGTAAAATTAAACGTCACGGTTTGACTTGAACGACCCTCGTATGTATTAATATAGGGCGATAAAAGGAGGCTGCCCATTGATAGATACCCAAAGTGAACTGAGCTCTTGACTGGATATCTAATATATTGCATGTGCTGTTTTCATATGGTAAGTGTTTTTGGCCATATTTTTATATAAAATCAAATAAAAAGCATACTGTCTGGGTGTCATGAAATAATTCCTTCTCCATTTGGCCTTACTCTCAAGGCATGATTTGTGTTTGCAAATATAGTAAGTATGAACTTTTAAATATTGTCCAGTGAGCATTGCAGAGTAAAAGCCTTCTGGGTCTATTTAACTTTTGCTGAAATCTATTCAAAAGTGATACTACTGGAGATGGAATGTCTATACCTTCTCCTAGAAGATTACATCACTCTACATGAGTTTATGGATGCTAAATTTCCAGTCCTGTTATCATTTTATAGAATCCCCAACTGCCCACAACATTGTTATACCTGTTCTAGGGAAATTATCGGCCCTTTTACAGTCCTTAAATTCACTATTAGAACACGTGACAGGGTAAATGCATGTAATTTAACAGCTCCCCTTTCCTAGAACTCTGCTTTGCTTTTGCATCTTACCACAAAACACCATTGCAGTTTTCTTTCAAACCCCTTGGAGCATGGCTTTCCATAGTGGGGATTGCTGGCTGCCTAGGCTGTGACCCGGCTATGGACAAAGTGTATTCTTAACAAGAAGTAAAATAGCTTTAAAAGAAGCTCTCACTGACTTCTGTAGTTTCTGACACTGTGGAGCAATTCATCCTGCAGAAGCACTGAATTTGATCATATCCTTCTCTCAGTAACTTAGATCCCCCCCAGCCATCCCTCTCAGCAATCATTCAGCAACATTACACATTTCTGGTCTCTAATATAAACTCAGAGCTGGTACTCTGGGAAGGAGAGCAGGGTGAGCTGAGCTGCTGAATTACTTGAGCAACTTAAACACATTGAAACTGTCCATAATTCAATGATACTCGACTGGCAGAAATAACAGCATTGGCTACATCATAAATGAGAGTAGAGAGAAGTGGTATGTTGGAGAGGCTGTGATCCCCTAAAATGACTGAAGTGCAGAGTCTAAGCACACAATTCAGATGTTCACCAGAGCGCCTACAACATGTGATGGACTTTCTTGGAGGATGCACAAGATTGTGGTCCTCAGACACACCTGTGCAGATGGCATCTGACCAGAAATATAGCTAGATCATCTTAGAAAAATAGAAAGTGAACATTCTGTAGGGAGTCTTTAAGATAATGAAATTAAAGTGAAACTTTGTTTTGTCCCTGTAGGACAGAGCAACAAGCTTACTTTTGTGGCAGCTCCACCAGCTGCATATTCTCACTGATCCTTTAGGCCACTGAGAGAGGAAAATACTTTGTACTTCTGGTTATGGGGAGCATGAATGTATGTTGAGATTTTGGGCTTACACAGGGTTGCTGTCTTTGCACCTGGTAGTCAATTGATTAACTACATTTCAGGAGATTCAGGAGGAAATTATCAAGACTTTGAAGGAGGCTCAGGAATGTTAAAAAAGAGACAGCTGACAGACATCGCAGAACATTTCCTACATTTCATGTGAGTGACAAAGTTTGGTTATCAACCAAAAATTTCAAGGCACATGTTTCATCTGCAAAGCTTCCTAACAGTATGAAGAGTCACACAATTCTTCATGTATCCTTGCTCAAACCATTTCATGAAAACCCTTTCATTGGGAGAATTCCCCCACCTCCTCCACCTGCTGAGGTGCATGTGAAGAAGAATTTGTAGTTGAGAAAATTCTTGATTCCAGGATCTTTAGGAACAATTTTCCATATCTGGGCCAACGAGAAGGATATGGACGAAAAGAAAATTTTGGGAACCTCAGAAAAAATGTCATGCCCTTAGATTAACAAGAGAATTCTACTAGAGGTTTCCTCACAAACCTGGCCCTAAGATGTCAGACATCCTGGAAGGAGGGGAGTACAGTCAAAATGAGAATCTGAACCCAGGACCTCCACTCTTTTTGCTGAGCCACCTGATATACTGCTGCCTGATCTCTTGGACAAACTTACTTTCTATCTTGTTTCTGGTGAACCTTGAACTCCTTGCTCCTCCCATGAATTTCCTATTTAAGCCATGCATTTGCACTGTTTGCCAAATTTCTGTGCTCTTCTCCAGCTAATATCTTGCTCCTTACACTCCTGCTGCTGTCTGCATCTTCAATACCATTCCTAACTGACCTTTGGCTTGTTCCTTGACTATGCTTCCTCTTGATCCCAACCTGAAACCATTTGTTACTGACCTTTGGCTGGTTCCTGGACTGACTATGCTTCTGCTTAATCCCAATCTGCAACCACTTGTTACCGACCTTGGCTTCTTTACTGATAATGCTTCTGCTTGACTCTTACCTGCTACATCTGCTACCACTCCCCAGCTTGCCTACCTCCTGATGGGGAACCCTTAGGACCTCGGCCCAGCACCAGCATGCAGTTAAACCCATCTCCACCATCAGGAACTCCCATGCCTCAGGTGATCCTGCATCACTCACCAGGGGAATCTGCCTGTGTATTTATTCTTCTGGTTTTTGTGTGAGCCTTTGCACTGCTATAGCCACTGCAGATGTAAATGGATGGACCTTGTTCAGAATGCACTCTGGGAGCCTCATAACCATCCACCGATTCCCGAAACAAACTTAGCAACCAACACTTTAACTCTTTGAAATCCAAGGTGAACGCTCCCGAACCCAAGCTTTTAATTTTTCTTATTATATCCTAAGTTGGAAGAGGTCTCTCAGCCCAGAAAACCTTTTCCTATAGCACCCTGTTTTGATTTCTAAAAATTTATCAGGAACTTAGAGCAATTAAATACTTAAATATTGTAAATATTTTTGTACATCAAATATATCACTTTTGTGAAGTATTTTATGAACTCTGACTCTTGAGTCTACAAGTAAGAAGCAAGAAATGTGCATAATTGAACTAAAGCATAATTATTTATTCTCAAATGATTTACTATAGAAAGTTTTCCTAGCAAGTGGAGATTGTGGCAGTAGATTGCTGGGCTTGTCGTGTCTTGTTCATTAAAGCATTTATGAAATCTAAGCATATCTTTCATTACTAAAAAATACTGTATATGCAGTAACCCTGCCCATTACACTTTGTTTAACACTACCAAGCTGTGATAAAGGGTGTTACTTTGAACCATGTAACATTTTGGATTTTTATGCTACACGAATCTGAATAGTTAAATCTGGCCTAAGAGAATTGTGAGTAATCATTTTCACTACACTGCTTTTGTTCTACTCCCAGGTTTCAGTGCTGTCTGTGCCCCAACTGAGATTTCATTGCCATCCAACCAACACACATACCTCTATCTCAAGAGTTTTGAGGTACATCTGCAGAAAAGGCACTGCCTGCAACAAGTTCAAGGTGAGGCCAAATTATATTTTGAGGCCACAGAGAATCTCTTTCTGAAGGTAACTGCTGTTCCTTGCATGTCCTCCGTGGCCTCAAATCATTGGTCGATTTCTATTTTTGAAGTAAAAGCAAATATTACTTGTGGAGTAGTAGCCTCTTATTATACCTATTGGGATTTCCCCTCCCTCCTCCTTTTAGGACAGGAAGAAATATCTCCAAGGTGGACACAGATAAAAACACTTTGCCAGAAAGGGGAAAGGTTAGAACTTTTTAGTGATGTTTGTGTCTTCGTGTCGTAATTACAACTGCTCCCACTGTCTAGGGGCATTACAGAGTCAGGAAATTACCCTAAGTTCACATCTGTGCGGGTGGTGCTGCTGTGAACCTGTATGAAAATCTGTGCAGTCGCACCACCCGCACAGAGAAATGCGGACCTGTGGGTGGGTGCCATTAGTTCTAATGGCACGCCGCCCGCACTGGAAAACGCAACCGTACTGGGAACCGAAGTTCCTGTGCGGGCTGCGTTTTCAGAAGAAGTGCAGGGACTTCTTCCCTGCTTGTCACGGCACTCATTACTTCTTCTGCCTGCTTTGCATTCAAACAATTTCTCCCCAGCAAGCGTGCCAGAAAAGGGGTCAAAATGTATAAGATCTGTGAGAGGGCAACAGGCTATACATGTAATTTTCGGATTTACAAGGGAAAAGATAGTCGCATGGAGCCCCCCCAGTTGCCCAGACTACATTGGGAGCAGTGGAAAGATAGTTTGGGACTTGGTGTCACCCTTTTTCTATATGGGGTACCACTTATACGTGGACAATTTTTATACAAGCGTGCCACTATTTAGAAATTTGTACAATCTTGGAATTGGAGAAAGCCTGCTTGAAAAATTATGAATTGCATGCACTGAAGTGTAAGGACAAATGGGATGTTTTCGTCCGGTCTTCCATTTTTGCAGACATGTCCATCCAAATTTCCACGGCAGCTGATGTTGTTGAGAAGCCCCTCTGTGTCCATGACTATAACCTTAGCATGGGAGGGTGAACTTCAACAACCAGATGATGAAGCTGTACTTAGTTTCCCGTAAAGCCAGACTCTTGTACAAAAAAGTGTCTGTATATTTATTTCAACTGGCTTTGTACAACGCTTTTGTACTTTACAAAGCAACTGGATGAAGTCGATCCTTCCTAAAATTCCAAGAAGAGATCATCATGGCCCTTTTTGTATCCAGAAGGTGCTGTGACCCAAACCCCCAACCCAGATGCTGTGAGCCGGCTGCACGAGAGGCATTTTCCTGATGCCCTTCCTGGTACCCCAACCCAAAAGTCACCCCAAAAAAGATGTTGTGTCTGTAGCAGACACAGAATAAGGTGTGACACCTGATTTTTTTGTCCCTCCTGTCCTGGCCAACCTGGTCTCTGCCTCAAGGACTGCTTCCATCTCTACCATACACTAGTGGAGTATTAGTATAGGGTACAGCATGGCACAGTCTAGGGCACATGTATGTACAGGGTCTCGAAAGATGATAGATAGTCAGTAAACTGGCTATCACATTTTGAGAGACCATAACATCTGAGGTTACAGTTTAAAAAAAAAAGTAAAAAAAAAATTTAAAAGTAAAAAAAAAACCCATAAAAAATAAAAAAGTCATTAAAAAAAGCTTAAAATAGTTGTTGTTTTATTTAGTTACTGTTTTATTGTTACTGTTTCATTGTATTTTATTGTGAACCATTTCTGTTTTCTTTGCAGGAATGCCATTCAGCTGCAGCACCGATCTGTTTATTCTGACAGCAACAGGGTCTTTCTCTCAGAATATATGTCAGCGTGTGCAGCGCTGTTGGATGAGATTTTTCATCCGCAGTTAAAAAAAGAAGATATATGCCCAAGCATGAAGGCCTGGGGTGGCCATTGGATGGATCACTCTTATGCTTCGGCATATATATTTTAGAATATGTTTTGCCACAGATTTCAATAAGAAAGTTTTTATTGAGTTACTGTTTTATTGTTACTGTTTTATTGTTAACCATTGCTGTTTTCTTTGCAGGAATGCCATTCAGCTGCTGCACCGATCTGTTTATTCTGACAGCAACGGGGGGGGGGGGGGGGGGAGGTGTGTGTCTTGCTCTCAGAATATACGTCAGTGTGTGTTGGATGAGATTTTTCTGCTGCTGAAGGCATCATCCTGGTATCATTTATGACAAAATTTTAGTTTATTGGATACTTTTTATAACAGAAAGGAGAAAATATAATTAAAATTTTTTGTTTTGTTTAAATAAAAATCCCAGGCATAATCAAATACCACCAAAATAATGATATTTATCAAAGACATGTAGCAAAATACAATTTGGCCTAAATGTATGATAAAATTTTAGTTAATTGGATTTTTTTTATAGTAGAATTGAGAAAATATTGTTTTTTTTTTCAAAATTGTTGGACTTTTTTTTATAGCACAAAAAAAATAAAAAATCCAGAGGTCATAAAATACCACCAAAAGAAAGCTCTATATGTGGGAATAAATTTAATTTGTGTACAGCATTGCATCACTGTGCAATTGTCAGTTAAACTACTGCAGACCCGTATCGCAAAAAATGACGTAAATTCCAGTATCTACACCATAGTTTGACGCTATAACTTTCACATAAACCAATTAATATACACATTGGGATTTTTTTAATAAAGACATGTAGCAAAATACATTTTGGCCTAATTTATGATGAAATTTGAGTTTATTGGATATTTTTTATAACAGAAATGAGAAAATATTGTTTTTTTTTTAGATTTCAGTCTTTTTTTGTTCATAGCGCAAAAAATAAAAAACCCAGAGGTGATCAAGTACGACTGAAAGAAAGCTCTATTTGTGGGAAAAAAATTATATAAATTTTATTTATGTACAGCATTGCATGACCGCGCAATTATTTGTTGAAATAGCGCACCGCCGACTTGGGACAGGCTCACTCTAACATTGTTAAAAAAACCTTGCAGAAAACCATAATACCTCCCCCTGAGAAACATCTAAAAGGTAAGAAATATATTTACAAAAATAATAATTATGCATACTGTGTGAATGGAATCATATAACAAACATAAAGTGAGGTTTTCTCAAATTTGACTGCAAAAGTGGAAGTATGCTTTAAGGTAAAGTTGAGGCCTAAGGAGGAGCCAACAGAGCGTGACGTCACAACCGCCCGGAGCCACGAGGAGGCCCGGCGGCCATCTCAACTAAGGGGTCAGTACTACTCTATACCACCACTGTGTTTTCTGAGTGTTATACTACCCTGTTTTAACCTACTTGTACTCTGAAAAAAATCTTCAAATTACTACACTATGGGCACCTGTTTTTTGGCTCCCATTGGAGCTAATTAACTTCCAGGATACCTTATTATGATCCACTACCACCAGAGGGAGGGAACCCTGTATCCAGGCTGTGCACCCGTCCAACTTTAAGGGGACCTCTGGACCTAGCAGTTTAACCATACCAAGACAAGATTATCTACCCTTAGATGGAAGCTCACCTACTCCGCCTACATAAGTGACCCTGGTGGATATTGACTACATGCGCATTATCTGTGCGCGTCCGGTGAGTGCGCACCTTTATCATTTGTTCCTGCCACAGACCTGTCTTGGTATCTTGCTATAATAAGTGGATCATCCATAAATATTATTTTATGAACTATTTATGCTTTCACTCTTTGAGGACACTTTATTATTCATATATGCTTTTATTACTCATTGGTATTATCTAGCGCTGCACTTTATTTTATTTTGTACTTCACAAGGTTTGCTGTGATCACCTTTAGTGCATTGGCTGCTGACCTGGGAGAGCTCGCTTTTTATGTATTTATAACAAAGTTGAGGATCTGATTATCTTCAGACTGTGTCTACTGGTCAGATCATGGACAAGAATATTCTGAATAGCAGAATTTTCCTGTAAATTCAATGGAGTTAGAAAATATGAACAACAGGGGCAAATGCTAATAGAAGCACTTATCTAAGTGCAAATTGCAATCTTGACATGACTTTCATTCTAAGAACAAAAAACTCCAGTGCTAAGAGTATAATACAACATGAAATTTGTTTTTATTTTTTATGCTGTATTATATACACTTTGTGCTGGAGTTTTTGATAAGTAGTGTATTTACATTTGAATAGTGTATTGTACAGCTTTTTATAATATTTAAAATGTGTTAGTGTTTATTTCATTGTTCAAGTTTTATTGCTAGCATGGTGATCGATGTGTCTATTTTATGATTTTCAACCTGCATCAACAGTTGGCAGGTTAGGGTAAGGGCTTCCTCAATGGGTATCATTCTGGGTATTTTTTGTAACAAAAAGGGAACATCTTTTAATATACTTTTTTCAGATGGCCTTTTGTATATATTGTGGCAGTGCGGTATCCTGCCACGGTGGAAATCATCATGGAGACCCAGGATTCTCAACTATACAGGTTGAGGGGCTCCAGGCAGTTCTCACAATGCAGAGGAAACTGATTTATAAGTTTCCTCTTTGGTTTGTAAAGCCTGTTTTGGGACCTGTAGCCTGGAGATTTCTTAGAGATTTGGGAGGGATGAAATCTCCAATCCTGGGCCCATATTTTGGGAGCAGCCAGCGTGCTGATTGCACAGGTGTGTGCAGGCCTTTTAGGGGAAGCCAGGCCATGATTCTGGGCTCCACCCCGGCAGTTAGGAGGACTCCACCCAGGCAGACAGGAGGTCTCTGCCGTGGAGTCAGGCGGGCTACACCTAGGAGAGGTGGAAGCCAGACTAGCTGTGTGCTAGTGCCATACTTTGGGGAAGAGTCTGCAGGAGGCAGACTTAAAACTGCGTACAAGCCAGGAGGCTGAATACTGTTTATTTGAATTCGTGTGATGGTGGATACCCCTGCGTGGGAAGAATTTTGGTTGTTTGAACTTTCTTAAATAAAAGTGGGCAAACAGGCCCTTAAAAAATAAGCGAGTTGCTGTGTGCTTTGAAGAAGCTCTACCACTTGAAGCGAGTTCCCACATATGGTGGAGGATGCGGGCATAATTGGAGATCCCTGCAAAAGTAAGTTCATCAGTTATATGAACTGTGTTTCTGTGCAATGGACAGCACAATTTGGTGTGTGTGCAGGTGAGGAGAACCTGCCTTAAAGAGACAGTGCTTCATTTCTTGGTTGTTGGACTGTGCAAAAGTGTTGTGAAGTGACTGTGAAGATGGGGCGGTCAAAGCAAAGAAAAGAAGCAAGATTTGCTGATATGAGAGACCGAGCCCTGTGGCTGGAGGGGTTGTTATCCCCAGAACAAGCCCCATACATAAATGAACAAAGTTTGCCAAAATGGGAAGTGCATGTTGTTGCTGCTGGCAACACTGGTGAAAGGAGACCAGCTATGAATGTGCAGAGTCCTAAGCTGGAAAAAGGCTGCAATGTGGGGAGCCTGGACAAGACACGCTGGCAAGAGCGATGCTTGCGGTGCAGGGAGTGGGGGCACACTGTCTCTAAATGCCCTTTGTCTCAGCCTCCATTGCAAAGTTGCATATCAAAGCAAAGGACTGCATCTGTGTTAGGCAAGCCGGCTCTGAGTGCAAGGAAGGAGCGACAGCCTGACCACAAGTTTGAGAAGAATGTGGTTGCCCATAGCAACACATGTGACTTCAGGCCTGCGGACCCTGTAAGAGGAGTGTCGTCTGCAGAGGATTGTGACAACGCAGAAATGAGAGTTCAGCGTATCTGGAGGAACCCACAATGTTCAGCTGGGAGAGTGCCATCTCCCATAGCAACAGGAGAAAGCTTGGCAACCAGGAGAAGGGGCTACAAGGGAGATGTCTTTCCGTATCCCAAGAAGGTTATCGGTGGAACCATACCCTGCCTGGAATGTGGTCAGTTTGGGCATGGTATCTTTACCTGCCCCAGATTATGGAATACCACTGATGAGGGTGCTACTGAGCAAAAGGCTTCATCTGCAAGCCCAGATTCATTTATAAAAATGTTGGCAGCTACCCCTAGCAACAGGGATCTTGTGTTACCTGCAGGGGGTGTAAGTTGGTCCGGAATGGCTGCAGTGTTGCACCGTGACCACTTGGGGAAGTCAGCCTGTGGAGAAACCACAGAGGAGAGACAACGCACTCAAGTGAAGGCTATGACACCTGCTGCAGGAAATGGTAAGACTGTTTCAGTTTGTGGGACTGATTCCAAGGAAGTGAGAGTGTGTCCTTCAGGGAGTTCCACAATACAGATGGACATGGACTGGCTGCTGTGTGCTACCCTGAGTAGTGGGGAGGCACAGGGAACAGCCCAACGATTAGCAGGACTAAATATGGAAAAGGACATGGGGACTCTGCAGGTGCCTGCTATAATCCAGCAGAAGGCTGGGGATGGTAACCTAGGGGTGACCAAAACTGCCATGGCACCGTGTTCCCTAGTGATAGGTGCTGCAGAGATGCCCAGGGAAACCTCCCAGGAGCCCGCAGTGACGGAGCAGAGGATTTCCCAGGTCAGCTATGGAGCTGCAGTCATGTCTATAGGTAATGAGAATGCTGATGGTCATGCCAACAAAAGTGTTACTGTTGGTAAATGTAAGGTTATGGTTGGTGATGGGCTAGCACAGCTCACTAAGGATAACAGTGTTGATGTGAATACAGTCATGGCCGAAATTGTTGGCACCCTTGATATTTCTCCAGGAAATCATGTATTTCTCACGAAACGTATTGCATTAACACATGTTTTGCTATACACATGTTTATTCCCTTTGTGTGTATTGGGACAAAACAAAAAAAGGGAGGAAAGAAAGCAAATTCGACATAATGTCACACAAACCTCCAAAAATGGGCTGGACAAAAGTATTGGCACCCTTTCACAACTGCGGATAAATAAGAATGTTACAAGCATGTGATGCTCCTGTAAACTCACCTGGGGCAAGTAACAGGTGTGGGCAATATAGAAATCACACCTGAAAGCAGATAAAAAGGAGAGACGTTCACTTAACCTTTGCATTGTGTGTCTGTCTGTGCCACACTAAGCATGGACAACAGAAAGAGGAGACGAGAACTGTCTGAGGACCTGAGAACCAAAATTGTGGCAAAATATCAACAATCTCAAGGTTACAAGTCCATCTCCAGAGAACTAGATTTGCCTTTGTCCACAGTGCGCAACATTATCAAGAAGTTTGCAACCCATGGCACTGTAGCTAATCTCCCTGGTCGTGGACGGATGAGGAAAATTGATGAAAGATTGCAACGCAGAATAGTCCGGATGGTGGATAAGCAGCCCCAAACATGTTCCAAAGACATTCAAGCTGTCCTGCAGGCTCAGGGAGCATCAGTGTCAGCGCGAACTATCCGTCGACATTTAAATGAAATGAAACGCTATGGCAGGAGACCCAGGAGGACCCCACTGCTGACACAGAGACATAAAAAAGCAAGACTACAGTTTGCCAAAATGTACTTGAGTAAGCCAAAAGCCTTCTGGGAAAACGTCTTGTGGACAGATGAGACCAAGATAGAGCTTTTCGGTAAAGCACATCATTCTACTGTTTACCGAAAACGGAATGAGGCCTACAAAGAACAAAACACAGTACCTACGGTAAAATATGGTGGAGGTTCAATGATGTTTTGGGGTTGTTTTGCTGCCTCTGGCACTGGGTGCCTTGACTGTGTGCAAGGCATCATGAAATCTGAGGATTACCAAAGGATTTTGGGTCGCACTGTAGGGCCCAGTGTCAGAAAGCTGGGTTTGCGTCCAAGATCCTGGGTCTTCCAGCAGGACAATGACCCCAAACATACGTCAAAAAGCACTCAGAAATGGATGGCAAAGAAGCGCTGGAGAGTTCTGAAGTGGCCAGCAATGAGCCCAGATCTAAATCCCATTGAACACCTGTGGAGAGATCTTAAAATTGCTGTTGGGAAAAGGTGTCCTTCCAATAAGAGAGACCTGGAGCTGTTTGCAAAGGAAGAGTGGTCCAAAATTCCGGGTGAGAGGTGTCAGAAGCTTATTGATGGTTATAGGAAGCGACTGATTTCAGTTATGTTTTCCAAAGGGTGTGCAACCAAATATTAAGTTAAGGGTGCCAATACTTTTGTCCAGCCCATTTTTGGGGTTTTGTGTGACATTATGTCATATTTGCTTTTCTGCCTCTGTTTTATATTTGTTCCAATACATACAAAGGGAATAAACATGTGTATAGCAAAACATGTGTTAATGCAATACCTTTTTTGTGTGAAATACTTGATTTTCAGGAAAAATATCAAGGGTGCCAACAATTTCGGCCATGACTGTATGATTGAAGATATGTTGTTGCCCTTGGCAACAGTATCCAAGGCTGCAAAGGTGTCCATGGAAACTTCCTGGGAGCTCTGTGTGTTGGAGCCAGAGGTTGCCTGGGACAACTATGTTGCTGCTCTGGACAAGAGAGTACTTGACACAAATGATGATTTAAATGCTAATACTGAAATCTTTGAAAATGCTCATGGTGATAATGGGTTAACTGAGTCTGTCAGTACTGACAATATGTATGGAAGTGTTCCTGAGGTGAATGAAGCGCCATCAGAGTACGGTGGTGAGGGTGTGGTATTGCAACCTGTTGAGGTTAAAAATTTAGTGCCACAGTTTTGGTTGAACAAAAGTGATATATGTGATGTGTCTGCTGAGCCACTCTGTCCTGTGTCTCCTCCGGCAGTTGGTGCGGTACTGCGTAGTACCTCTGATTGGAGCGCAGAGAAAGTAGACTGGGATAGATGGGCTGAAAACCTGTTGGCTTTGTTGAAAGGGACCTCTGTTTCCAACAGTGGAGTGGACATGACTTCTGCTGTGCTAAATGGAGGGCCTGCAGAGCAGCTCATAGACAAGGGCACACTTGCTGTTGCTGCAGATGGTCTCCCTCCCAATATGGACGGGCCAAGTGAGATTGAGCACATAGCAGAGATCGTGCCCACAAACCACAAAGGATCCAATGGTGTGGGAATGAATAGTGTGATCCCAAATGAGCCAGTGTTGGTGGAAGTGTCAGATGGCACACGTCAAGTGATTGGGGTCAGTAAACCAAATGTAGAATTATGTTATGACCGTCAGGTGTCAGGACAGTTGCTGGAAGAGGTACATGTGCCAGTGGAGCTGGTGGATAGCGACGTTGCCATGGGAGACAACCACTCCACGCTGTGCACTTGGTCTCCAGACACTGCCCTGCCAAACGTTGAAATTAATTCTGACAAAGGTGTGGATGTTTCTGACCATGAGGAAAAATGCAAGGCCCTTATAAATGTTTATGATGATGATTTGGAAAAGTGCGAGGCACTGGTAAATGGTGATCATTTAGTTTCTGTGGGTGACCATAAACCTTATGATGGACCTGAAGGTCAAGTGGACATGTGTGCTGATAACCCTGAAACATGTGATGTGGTGGGTAATGATGTGGTAGACACAGCTGAGCTAAAAGCTGCAGTTGAATTAGGCCCCCTACAGGTTCAGGAGGGTACTCTGGGAAGAGAAACTTTAAATGGCTTATCTTCCCAGAGGGAAAACTTTAAGGAAGTGGATTATTTAAAGAGGTCCCCTGACCTAAAAACCTCTGAAGACCAAGGCAATTGGGCTGTCCTTCAGAAGGAGAGTAGGACATTGCTGTCGTCTGAGAATGTCAGTGACAAAAGGAAGCATGCAGTGTACGGGGGGAAACAAGCAGAGTTAAGTTTGGTCAGTAAGAAGATGCATGTACATAGAATGCAGAGAGGGACTAAGGTAACCCCAATAAAAGAGCCCACACTTTTTGTATTTAAAAGCGTGACCCCTTCAAAGGTAAAGGGAAACCGGCGGTTGAGAGTGCAGCGTAGCTGTAATGTTATCCAACACCTAAAACTCAGGCGTCAACCTCATCCTCAGAAATGTACCAAGTTTTGGAAGTTCCTTAATGGGAAGGTGACTTGGGTGGCCCCAAGGAAAATAGAGAGGCAACGCTTTTGGAAGCGTACCCGTAAAAAGGCACGGAGTATTTATAGGGCCCAAGTCCATGTAATAGAACACAGGGAAAGTCGTCTCATAAGACAGGAAGGAAAGTTTCCCTTAGAAAGCAAAGTTAGTCAGGAATGGGCTCATATAGGTGAAAGCTGGCACAGAGGTGCCAAATTAAAGAGGTTGAGCTTGTGTTCTGCCCCCTACGGGATCAAAACAAAGGGGGGGGATATGTGGCAGTGCGGTATCCTGCCACGGTGGAAATCATCATGGAGACCCAGGATTCTCAACTATACAGGTTGAGGGGCTCCAGGCAGTTCTCACAATGCAGAGGAAACTGATTTATAAGTTTCCTCTTTGGTTTGTAAAGCCTGTTTTGGGACCTGTAGCCTGGAGATTTCTTAGAGATTTGGGAGGGATGAAATCTCCAATCCTGGGCCCATATTTTGGGAGCAGCCAGCGTGCTGATTGCACAGGTGTGTGCAGGCCTTTTAGGGGAAGCCAGGCCATGATTCTGGGCTCCACCCCGGCAGTTAGGAGGACTCCACCCAGGCAGACGGGAGGTCTCTGCCGTGGAGTCAGGCGGGCTACACCTAGGAGAGGTGGAAGCCAGACTAGCTGTGTGCTAGTGCCATACTTTGGGGAAGAGTCTGCAGGAGGCAGACTTAAAACTGCGTACAAGCCAGGAGGCTGAATACTGTTTATTTGAATTCGTGTGATGGTGGATACCCCTGCGTGGGAAGAATTTTGGTTGTTTGAACTTTCTTAAATAAAAGTGGGCAAACAGGCCCTTAAAAAATAAGCGAGTTGCTGTGTGCTTTGAAGAAGCTCTACCACTTGAAGCGAGTTCCCACAATATATATATATATATATATATATATATATATATATATATATATATATATATAAAAGGTAACCACTTCCATACAAGTATGAAGTCAGTCCCAATTCATTTAGTTATTCCTGGAAGTCCTCCATGTTCTATTTTTAGTTATCCTCCTCTGCACCATTTCCAGGTCCAAGATATAATTTTGGTGATCTGGTGTCAGCACTAAACTAAAGCAGAAAATGAAACCTTTGTCTATGGGAAATTATTTCTATTTTTATTTCTCTCAGATCTAAGCCTCTTTTAACACAAGCATCTTGCTACCTTTAGAAGATGAAGATTGCCATTGTATACTATTAACCACTTGCCCTCCAGAGAATTTACCCCTTCCTAACCAGGCCATTTCTTGTGATACAGCGCTGTGTTACTTTAACTGACAATCGTGCGGTCATGCAACGCTGCACCCAACTAAAATATATGTCCTTTTTTCCCCACAAATGGAGCTTTCTTTTGGGGGTATTGGATCGCCTCTGCATCAAAAGACCGACAATTTCGAAAAAAAAAAAATATTTTTTACTTGTTGCTATAAAACATATCCAGTTAAAAAATGTTAAAAATCAAATTTCGTCATAAATTTAGGCCAAAATGTACTCTGCTACATGTCTTTGTTAAAAAAAATAAAAAAATATCCCAATATGTGTAAATTATTTGGCTTACCTGAAAGTTATAGCGTCTACAAATAGCAGTATATATACTGGAGTTTTTCCTTTTATTTATACTAGTAGTGGCAGCGATCAGCGACTTATAGCAGGACTGCGGGACTGCAGTGGGTATTCTGACACTGGGTGGGAACTAACTGTCACTGACATCCCCATTGACACTAATACAGTGATCAGTGCTGATAAAAAGCACTGCCACTGTACTAATGACTCTGGGCAGGAAGGGGTTAACATGTGGGGCAATCAAAGGGTTAACTGTGTGCTGTGTGTGTTTTACTGTGTGCAGTGTGAGTGTTTTTCTAGGGCAGAATGCTGTTTTCTATTGTTCTGCAATAGCACAGCAATAGAAAACAGCATGCCTTCCGAGTAAAACACACACACAGCACACAGTAAAACACAAAGCAGCATGCTGGAGCTGACAGGAGAGAGATCTGTATTGTTTATATACAGAACTCCCTCCTGTCAGTGATATTTCAGTGATCACCGGCGGGACCCGCTGATTGACAGTTACCCAGAAATACAAAATCACATATATATATAAGTGATTTTGAGCAGCCCTGCCGCTCTGTAGCAGTATTCGTGCTATAGAGCGGCGGGGCAGCAGTTAAAGAGGTCTGGAACCACATCCATTCAGCTCAAAGTGACAAGGTCGTCTTGAAAGCACCCCTTTACTTCTCTTTTTGGGGGGCTTAGTGATTCCCAGTGCTTCTTGATACGGGGAGGCATGTGACCTTCTCCTTTTCTTTTTAGGATGCAGTTCTGGGCCTGGGTGGCCAACTGACAAGCCCAAACCTAGTTGCATGATGGATAGAAACAGGTCATTAACAATTAGCCCTGTGTAAGGTCCAACACTGAGCGACATATGCAGGTTTTAAACCCAAGGATTTGACAAATAATGCAGCAATGGGGGCATGTGGTGGTGGGTAAGTATGCCAAAGGTCAGAGTCAGTGGTTGGGGGCTTTCAGGAGAATCTGAATGGGAAAAGTGACATTTTCCCTGTAAGTCTGTAATCTACAACTACATCTTCACTGTCCTAAATGCATAACTTTATAATTCAATCCACACTGAAACATATTTTTCATGCAGTTGCCCCTTCACCCAATGCATGATGGTTGCCTTGCAAGCTGGAGACATCTTTAATAAACACAGAAACTGAATCTTAGGGTACTCTTTTTATTCCTTAAGACCATTCGGCGTATGGATCATCGATCCCATCTTTCTGGATTTGATCCTTAAGGCCCCATGTACATGGGACGTTTCTGAATGATGGAAACTGACTGCTGGAAAATGTAGGTTAAAAAAACTTCTGTTTAACCGCGTTTGTGCGCATTTGCGTTTAGAAGCGTTTTTTAAAGATAAGCACAGGAGAACCTCCCAAATGCCCAGAATGCACTGAAAAGTGGTAAATTATTAACTATTGCAGACTGTTTCAGAGAAATACAGAGAGTAGAAGCAGAGACAGCAGTATGTGTTGAGATAATTAGGCGTGAGTTGCTTATTAACATTTCTTTTGTTTCCAAGGGTGGGAAGGTGTCTGCTGGAGTAAGTCATTAAGGTCACCTGGCAGGGTGTCTTCATGAGGAATTGTGAATCGGCATTAACATATCTTTTGTTTCCAAGAGTGGGAGAGGTCTGCGGTGTGAATTGGTCATTACAATATGTAACAAGCTTGGTAGGAACATCCTGTGTTAAGTGTTCATCTGAGCACATTGAAAACTCTTTGCATGCATTTTTCATGATGAAAAAAGGCTCTGGACAGAATTGGGAACTGGAAGAGTTAAAAAAAAATTTAAACCGCAAATGCTTATAAACGTGATTTGCCGCGTTTAGTTGCATTTACAAGAGTTTTGTGTTTGAAACGCTGATAAAATTGACGTCTGAACGCAAGTTTGTTGCGTTAAAAAAAACAACTGTAAACTCAACTGCCTGTAAATGACTGTAAACGAAGATGTGTATATGGACACATAGGAAAACATTAGGGTGAGTTCAGGGGCTGCTGAAAAAAACGCTCAACAGCTCCTAAACGTGAGTTTATCAGATGCAGTGTACATGAGCTCTAAGCCAGTTTTTAATTCATTTGCATGCTGTTTTTACAGTGGACTTTGTGGGAAAAAGTTTTAGATGTTATATTTTGTTTTTTTTATCTGTTATGTTCAAAATATGTAAATTAGCACTTAGGTAAGGTCAGTCATTTTTCTTTGGTCTTTCTAGGGTAATTAAACTATTATTTGGAGTTACCTTAATTACACATTGTAATTCTTCATATTCATTATTGTTAGAAACTTCAGTCTTTATAAAGTGATGCAATTTGAGACTCAGATTTATGTCGCATGTTGTGCTGGTTGCTTGCATAAAAGCTGAATACAGCTGCAATTAAATATGAGCTTTACTCTATGTTTGCATTGTGTATGACTTGCTGCTGAGGTTTTAATGAACTGCACAACATTAATCCCTTACTTTTGAGTGTATCTGAGAGTGCTTACAATTTTGACTAACAGACTATTATTTATGGAAGATGTGAATTATATATACAGTTATGTAATGGTTTAAACAGAAAAAAATGTTATTACGTTTAATAAAATGTTAATAGATAAAATGTTAGTAACAGTTCTCAAACACAGTCATATTGTTCTTACTGAATCTAATATTTTAATTCACACAGCTAATAGGTGGCATTCATTGAATTAGAGTAAGAACAATTTATATAAATATGTGTTTTGTTTTAATGAAAGCTTAAATCAAATTAATGAGATTATTTCTGCTTGTAATGTGCTAAAATGTTATATATTGTTAATTTATGTTGCAACTGATTAGTCTTTGTATATTTTTATACTGAAAGTATTTTTTCTATACAAGGGCCAACTCTAATGCAAAGTTACGGCTAAAACATTTTACATATGGTTCTGAAACAGAAGGTAAACTGTGTGTGTTTTTTTCTCTATGGCAGGAAGATTTTAACAAAAGTATGGCCAAACCCCAGGGCTCATAATTGTAGGGGCAATATTTGTTAATTATTGATCAGTGAAATGGATGTTGCTGTTTATTAATGAAAATCAGATTGGGGGTAGAGTCTTTTATTACAATACATTCAAAATAGACACACCACCAGTTTGTTGTATTTTTCTTTAGCATGTACAGTTATAGTTCTATGTCTCTAGAGTTTAAAGGTTTCTCTTTCTATGATTTGCAGCCATGAAGGGAGGATATATGACATTACATCAAATGACCAAGGTAGCTTCTTCAATATTCCCCTGCTTATCTACTATGTGATAGGACAGATGTATGAGATGCTGCTGCTTGCTTTCCACTGTATTGGTGGCCGATTGTAAGGCAAGTCAAAGGAGTTACTATTCCTTTCTACTGACCAATAGTACTGTATAGTTGACTACAAAATCATAGCAGTACAGTGGGTCCAGACACAACTAGCAGATATTTTGTAGAAATCAGCCATACATTTCCCAACAGATTGCTTAAGAAAAACTTGCTTGAAAATAAAATATTTCCCAACAAAGCCATATTTTTTACCATGGCAGTTCTGGCATGGTGATAAATGGTTTTGTTGAAATAAAAGTAATTTATTACCAAATCTATTTGGTTACGTTGTTAGATATTACAAAAAAGAAGAACCCTTGCGCTAATTCCTACCGTAACCCTAGTTGTAACCCTATCACTTTGTTTATCATTAAAGCCATGGGATCACCCTCTCTGCATTGACAGGAGGATCTCATGTGATCTTAATGTCAGTGCTGATAGGGCAATCTCATGGCTTTGTTGCTAATAAAAGTCATGTGATCTTAATGTCAGTGCTCACAGGCTTATCGCATGGCTTTGTTGCTAATAAGTCATGTGATCTTAATGTCAGTGCTGATAGGGGGATTGCATGGCTTTGTTGCTAATAAAAGTCATGTTATTGCAATGTCGCTGATAGGAGCAATCTCATGGCTTTGTTGCTAATAAAAGTCATGTGATGACAATGTCAGTGCTGATAGGGGGATCACATGACTTTCTTGATAAACTAGGGATTACAGTGATCACTAGGGTTAGGGTTGGCAGCAGGGTTCCTATACATTATGTTCTCAGCTAATTAGGGGCCATCTTTTGACTCAAAAATAGATCCAGGATTGCTGAAAAAGGTTTTCTAATCCTGGAGACATTTACAGCCAGTTACACCCTTAACCACTTCCCGTCTGCCCCATGTACATAAACGGCCGGTCTAGAGCATTGCAGGAGCTGGTGGCCTTTTATAAAGGTCCTCCCTGCTTCCCTGCCTGTGCGCACTCCCTAGGAGCGTGCAGTAGCACGATCCAGTACCCGTTGTATCTGGAGGACACAGCGGAACACCGGTCGCTGTACGGGATCTCTGTGTGAGGTCCCGATCATGTGATCACTCATTGGCCAATCAGTGATCACATGAATAGTAGTAAACAAGATGTCACTTCTGACATCATTGCTTACTATGTGTGAAATCTGTGAATGATCACAGAGGTCACATGGTACAAGACTATTCACAACAGCCTTGTACCATGTGACAAGCTGTGACCAATCACAGCTCTCACAGTATTTCTCAATGGCTGCGAGAATGCAGCCAGAGAGAAGGAGAAATGATTGCTTTTACAGCCTTTATGGGTGTAAAAGCAATCAGTGTAAAAAAAAAAAAAAAAAAATCTTCATCACCCCCCACAAGTAGTACAGTGTCACTATATTGATACTGTACTGCTAGGGTGACAGTATGTTAAAAAAAAACACATAAATAATAATATTAAAAAAAAAAAGTCAAACATTTTTTTGAAAAATTATAATTTTTGGTTGTAAACTAATTTGGGTTAGTTTTTATTTTTACTAAAAAGATAGATGAATACATTTTGGCCAAGATTTATGAAGAAAGATTATTTATTTGCAACATTTTTATAAGAAAAATGCTTTTTTTTTCAAAAGGTTTGGACTTTTTCATTTACAATATATAGCAAAAAAATTAAAATCCCAGTCATGAATAAATACCACCAAAATAAATTTTTATCTGTCTCCAAAAAATTCTAAAACGACCGCACGATTGTCATTCAAAGTGTGATAGCACTGAAAGCTGAAAATTGGCCTGGAAAGGAAGGGGGTGAAAGTGTCTGGACTTGAAATGGTTAAAAACATCCTAATTTGGGTTTCCCCCTTTGTTCCAATGAATTACACTGAATTGTTGCATTTTGTTTCATCACTATGTTTGCAAAGCAAACACTCCCAATACTGCACATCACTACAGCAGATCTGCTCACAAACTAGGGGACACATAGTAATTAGTCTGCTAGCATTCTAGGTCTTGGCCACAAACCAATAGATTATTTTTGTTTTGCCTGTGAAAAAAAATTGAACAGATTCCTGCAACCACAATGACAATGTGAATGGACCACCTGCTGGACTATTACATAGTGACAGCTGCCAGAATACCCAAACATCGCCTGCATTTGATTTGATTGGCTGTTCGGATGACAATTATCTGCCTGTCTGATTCAAATTTTCAATCAAAGTTTTTATTGCGGTGGGGGGGGCTAACAGGGCAGGCAACTAAACAAATCTCTGCCGATCCATCCGGAACTGTCCAAATTTCACACAGTGTATGGCCAGCTTGAGTTCTGGAATTTCTGATGAGGGTTCTTTTTGTTTTGGTGCACATCTGTCTGACTGCAAAAAAATTTATATTTATAGTTTTCTTTACTATCTATATTTTTCTTTTTCTTCCCAAGGCATTCTTAAAGCCAAACTCCTGCCAGATATAAAATATACAAATGCAACTCTGCACTCAATACATTTATAAATATATTTTTTAATTGCAAGCAGTGTGGGTACCTGAATCTGACTTGGGATTACCCTATGTAGCAGAGAGGTGTGTTGCAGTACAGAGAGCATGCTGATAGGAGGGGAGATCAGAGTAACCCAGCAATGAGCTCATCACTGTGCTGTTTCTTTATTCGCTATCCAGTTATGGGATGGAGGTGGGAGGAACTGTAAGTGAAAGTGAAACTGCAGTAGAGCTAGATCATGTTCCCTTTCCTTTTTTTATAGGATTGCTGTGTGAATTTCCAAACTGGATGGACAGAAAAATAAATCCTCTTGGCAAGTAAAACAGCTGTAGGACTAAGCTCCAAGAGGTGAGGCAAAATGCCAAACTCCCGCCAGATATAAAATATACAAATGCAGCTCTTCACTCAATACATTTATAAATGCATTTTTTAAATGCAAGCAATGTGGGTACCTGCATCTGACTTGGAATTACCCTCTTGCAGCCCCTATGCAGCAGAGAAGTGTGTTGCAGTACAAAGAGCATTCTGATAGGAGGGAAGATCAGAGTAACCCAGCTCAACACTGTTCTGTTTCTCTATTCACTATCCAGTCATGGGGTGGAGGTGGGAAAGAGAACTGTAAGTGAAAGTGAAACTGCAGTAGAGCTAGATGATGTTCCCTTTCCATTTTTTTTTTAAGATTACTGTGTGAATCTCCAAACTGGATGGACAGAAAAATAAATCCTCTTGGCAAGTAACACAGCTCTAGGACTAAGCTCCAAGGGGTAAGGCAAAATGCGTCAGGGTGATGGACTTGGGAGGCCCGGGGACTGAGGCTGATCTTCACAATATACACACATTGA